>NC_073744.1:127726416-128078291 GCF_029784135.1 Toxorhynchites rutilus septentrionalis
ATTTTTGAAAACATTTTCAAAATTTCCCTTGATTCGGTCCAACTGACTACATCTGAAGGTTTTTACATCCATCCAGTCGTACAGTCAACAAGTATTAACACATTGCGGATCGCTCACGAGTTTTCTCGTGTTTCGGGTTCCGTCTGTTACGGATGGATCACGAAATAATCCATGTTTTCTACACTTGATGGTTAAACCCTTGGTTTGCCAAGAATCTAACAAGACCCACCGATGACTTGCCTTCGTCTCATCCACACCGAAGGAAACGATCTCATTCGAGGAATCCGAACAAATGAAGCGTTCAAGTTTGCCCCAAAACATGCGGTCCTTGATGTATTAAGAGGGTATCCTAGTCTAGAAATTCGGCAAAATCGACATTTGTGTCGCCTAGTTGCAAAACCGGCCAACTCCAAAAATAAAAACGGAAGACAGGAGAGATGATTTTCTGTTGCATCATGCTACCTGTTTGGCGGCACATCATGATTTTCAGACGCGTGTTTTATAGGGAATTGATCGATATTGGTGCTGTTTCTCACTACCAATAAGTGGTAAAATGTATCTAAGGTCTAAAAAACCGAAAAAACAAATTCCTCAAAATTGTGGAGTTGGCCGCTTTCGCAACTAATCGACACATCTTTATGTTTCTGAAGTTCAGTCATTCAAGAATATGTACTTGGAAGGTCCAGTGTGTTCTTTGTACAATTTAGCTGGTTCAGGTCAATCAAGGAGAGCAACTAAGAAGTATACAATCTACCCAAGCCAAACTCAAACTCAAGAATATGCCCTTGGAAGGATTTTTCGAAATTTTAATTATTCATTCAATTCTTCATCATTAATTAAACTATTTCATTCTGTTGTATGAATTTAATCATGTAACTTGAGATATTTACCTCTTTTAGTGCTACAATTCGGTCTACATTGAAGAATATTTGAAAACTATTTATCCATTTCTCAAATTACAACGAGTTAGTTAACACTGTTTAGTTGAAAAAGTAAATCTCGCTTGAAATTATGTTTAGATGAACAATTTTGATATTAGTTGATAACTGATTTCAATGTACTATGCCTCTAGAGAACAGCAAGTGATTATAATAGTGCGATGAATGAAATGATATAAAAGTGTGGTTTACTCGTCTATTAGGGGATGGAATTCACTTAGAAAATAGATAATTAGGCACTTTAGTCGTTATCAAACGAAGATAGAACAAACTCTGTACTGATAGAATTGGTTGAATGGGCACCCCAATAATTATTGACGTAGGACTACGTCTTTGATTTCTATATAAGGGGGGTCACTCTACGAAAAATGTAACGAAAAATTAAGAGATTTCAAATGCATATTACGCAAAATCCTTCTTGCGATATATGTTATAACATATACCATTAGACACCAAATTTATTTAGTTATTTTAGCCAGAAACAACAGTGGAAATAGTAAAACAAGTGAGCAATTAAACGAGTAAAAAAATAATGTTTTGCGAGCGAATGCAAAGGTAAATAATGTATTATGCATTATTTCTATCAACTTGGTACTCGTGAATATTGTATGCAACACAAGTCAAACAATTTAGACATCCAGTCAATGTGTAGGAATGGGGGGGGGGTGATGTAGATGGTGGAGTTGGTTAGTGCAATTCTATAGAAATCATATCATTGGGTCTTATTCCTGAATGCACTTCACGGTGGAAATGAATAACGGTACGGTGTAGACATCTGGATACGAAATTAGTTTTTCACTAAAACTTATCATTATAATATAAAATTACAGGATCTTTCAGATTAAATGCTGACGCAGAAAAAACGAATAGCGTCTTATAATTATTTTTTTTGCTCCAACGATAGTAACAGTGCATTCCCCACTTCGGGACGATAATACTTAGGTAGAAATGTACAACGGTACGGTGTCGACATCTGGATACGAAATTAGTTTTTCACTAAAACTTATCATTATAATATAAAATTACAGGGTCTTTCAGATTAAATGCTCACGCAGAAAAAACGAATAGCTTATTATAAATTTTGTTTTGCTCCATCGATAGTAACAGTGCATTCCCCACTTCGGGACGATAATACTTGGCTACTCGTTCAGTCTGATTGGATGGTTTTTAGTGTCAAGATGTACAATTTACAATAACGATTATTTTTAGTGAAATCGTCTTACTCGAGCAACCGAAGTCTTAATGAAACTTTGTTCTCTTATGGTAAGAATTTCAACATTTCTCGTCGTAAGTGGCCCAAAAAAAGTGTAATCTTACGTCTTGTGGATATGTTCGAGGAAACCGGTAGTGTTCTCGATAACAAGTCTGGCAAATGCGGCGCCAAACGAACCGCGCGCACGCCGCAGAAAATCGAGCAGTTGCAACAAAGCATCTTCGCCAATACCCGCATCAGTCTCACTCGTTTAGCTCAGGAGATCGGGGTGTCCTCTTCCACCACGTACCAATTGTTGACGGAAGACATCGAAATTTTTCCCTACAAAATCCAGATGTTCCAAACTCTTTCCCTTCTCAACAAAGAGAAACGACTCGCATTCGCAACGGCCTTCGGCGCGTATCTTACTCAAAGGAGCGGGAACCTGCCGTGCGTATGGTTTAACGACGTAGTACATTTCTGGCTAAACGGGTACGACAACAAACAAAACTGCCGTATTTGGAGTACTGAAAATCCACGCGATTACAGAACAACAACACTGCATCCTCAACGAGTTACGGTTTGGGCTGCAATCAGCTCGCGCGGAATCGACGGCCCAGCGTTTATCGACAGCAACGTCACTGGCGCTACCTATCGGAAAATGTTGGAAGATGAAGTCTTCCCTGTCATGATGGCCATGCCCAATTTCAAACGTTTCATCTCAAAACAGACCGGACCAAAGCCTCATACCGCCGATGAACGTTGTTGTTTCTGCGTAGAGTTTTGGGAGAACGCGTCATCTCCAATCGCTTTCCTGCTCTGTTTAACTGTGGATTGAATTAACCGCCGTATAGTCCGGATTTAAGTCCGCTCGATTACTTCCTTTGGGGGTACGTGCAGGACCATTGCTATGTTAGTAAGCCACACAATTTGGAAGTACTTAAAGAAGAAATAACTCGGATTTTCAACAGCATCGAAGTCGTAATGGTAGAGTTGTGCATGAAGAATTTTGTTCACCGTTTAAAACGCGTTATCGAAACAAGGGGTGGTCACATCGAAAATGCCCTAAAATAATAATTTTCATTTTTTTTTAAATAAAAATCGGTTCACTTTTGTAGAAGTTATTAAAATTTATTCTTTCAACACATGAGAAAAAAAACAAAGTTTTCCTTTCACAAAGAACACTGATTTGATACGGAGAAGTTAATTTTTATTCATAATTACTACCTATTTCAAAGGTGTTCATTCTGCCTGACAACCCATTATTATCTTTGACGCTTCTCTAACTCGTAAAACGTAGTTTAATGACTTGCCGTTCATTTCGTTTTCATCGTGAAGTGTATGCGGGAATAAGGCCCATTATTTCAGAAAATCATCATAATCAGCGATACCTAGATAGAGCTAGATAGTATTGTCAAGACTCACAGTGTCAGTGTTTGTGACGTGAAATTTAGTCTGCAAACGAACTTTATTTCACCGAAATATATAACGAAATTGGAAGTATTTTCAACATTTCTTGTTTCTTCACCATATTCAATGTAATCAATGATGATATTTTTTTTGTTTACCGATCCACATATACACTCTGTCCAACTTCTATAAGACCAGGTGATGATCTTGCTACTTTATGTCATTGTAAACAAAAAACGCTTCAATTTATATTCTAGTGTACTTGTATTGGTAGCTATCGTACACTGCATGATTGCTGCACTGAATCATATGTGTGTGTGTGCAAGCGTTGAGCGTAAACAAATGTTTTTGTATTTTTCAAGGGTCAAGTTTCTATTAGACCAGTCACGTTTTCCGTTATTTTTAGTTAGTTTGTTCAAAAAATCTGGAAAGGGTCGAAAGGAAAAGTGCTCACGGATAAAGAAAAAGGACAAATCGATGCATTTTACCAATAAAATGTTGGCATTAGAGAAATTGCTCGTCGGATTGGACGATCCCATCAAGTAGTTCTTAATAATTTGACGAATCCTCAAGGATACGGAAAAAAGAAGACAGCTCCACGTAAATCGAAGCTCCCTGACCGGAGTAATTGGGAAACAGTTAGAACAGTTTCGAATACTTCAAAATCGCTCATCAAAATAAAGCAATCTTTGAATCTAAATGTATCACGGGAGACAATTCGTCAATTGTTGGTAAATAGTCATTACATAAAGAGAGCTAAAAAGGTTAAAGCTCTCAATCTTACACCCTCTCACATCAAAAGACGTCTGAGTTTTGCCAAAGCTCACATGAATCAACAGTGGGACATGGTATGTCATGACAAAGAACGTTTTCAAAAGAATACATTTTGCTACATACCATAACGGACAGTTATTCAATTTTTTTTTTTACTTTTAACTTTGCTAGGTTATCTTCAGTGACGAAAAAAAGTTCAATGTGGTCCTGATGGTTTCAATGGGTACTGGCGTGATTTACAGAAGGAGGAACAGTATTTTTCAAGCTGGAATTTTGGTGGGTGCTCGTGCATGGTTTGGGTGGGATTCTGTGCAACTGGAAAACTCAAGATAGCTTTCACATAATTCAAGGATTACATACATGTTCTGAAATCCCCTCTCCTACCGTTTTTGCGTGGATTCACATTCCATCAAATTAATGCTACTATTCATACCAGCAAGGAAACTAAGCAATGGATTAAGGACCAAAAACTTATTTTTTGGACTGACTGGTTCGCTCTCCAGACTTGAATCATGTTGAAAATCTTAGGGGGATCCTTATACGCAGAATCTACACTGAAGGAAAGCGGTACACCACGATTGAAGAGCTCAAGGTCGCAATTTTGGAAAAATGGAAAAATATCGAGAAATCCGTTCAGAAAAATTTGGTAAATAGTATTGTTACGGTTTAAAAATAAAAATAAACCGCAACAAAAAAACGAACCATTGAATCTATGGTAAGAATGGAAGAGTTAGTTCAAATCCCTTAATCTTACTAACACTTACTCACATCCCATGACTTCCTACCTACATGTAAGGCATTGCATACTGCATCGCGAATTAAAAAAAAAAGAATCTTTGTAAAAAAATTAACAATCCTTAACAATGATTCCTCACAATCGACAGAGAGATCTTTAGTCCTAAAGCACGATAAAAGGAGCTTAATACCAGGGACAGACATACAGCTGTACTTGCGTTGTAAGAGTACAGCGTTGTACAGGTACTATCGTACTATGACAGATATATTTTGGTTGTACATTGTACCGTATGTCAAACTGACAATCAAAAATTTTTCCAATTTTCACCACATATTTCAATGAAAAAGGTTTTTATTTAGTGTCTAAACTATCAAACACAACAAACAAATTTCCAATCTGAGTTATTAACTCAAGAGAAAGTCAATGAAAAGAATGTTTACCAAGTGTTTTGATTCAGTCAGCTCGCGCAGTCCGAAGCCGCCGGACGCAAAGTTGTTCGTGTCCGTTATTGTGTTGGAACAATACCGTTATCGGTTTCGCTGAAGTGATTGTGTCGCTCTAACGGTGTTTTCTTTATTGCGAGAGTGAAGTGATAAGTAATCACAACCAGCGGGAGGGAGAAGTCCTCCACTGCGGGCGCTGTGAGCGTGTGCCGTTCCTCGTCATCGTATTGTGGTGCGATACACCATTGCTGTTGTCCAAGCGATCATCACGTGGTTCGATTGGAGCACCGTTACAAATCATCCGCACCGTGCGCTTCAAGTATTTTAGTTTATATATATATTAGGTTAAGGATTTAAAAAAAGAAAAAAAGAAAAAGTATAATTGTATATCTGCCATAATGGCAGAGTGCGATCCTCTTGATATGGACATTGAATCTGATGTTTCCTCCTCACTAACTACTGGGAAGTCGCTTAAACGCGTTCCCCCCTCAGACGATGTCTTTTCAGAGGAAGAGTTAATCAACCTCAACAAGCCCCCTTCAAGAAAATTGGCAAACTTTTCCACTTCGCCCCCTCAATCTCCCGCTCCCGCTTCCGATTATCTCCCGAACTTGCCTCCCAGCCCAACTGTTCCCGCTCCCGCTCAACAATCGACCTCGTCCTCCCCCTCAGTTGTCCCCTCTCCGCGTGTCAAGGTCTATCCAGAAGATGCATCTGGATCTGGCCCATGGGTTGTTTTCTTCCGGCCAAAACCCAACGGGAAATCGCTCAACGTCATTCAGATCATGAAAGATCTGACAAAAAATTATTCCTCCGTGGTCGAAATTAGAAAGGTTCGACCGAACAAACTGCGTGTTGTCGTGGCTGATCGGAAGCAAGCTAACGAGATTGTTGTCGACAATAGGTTCGTACTAGAATATCGCGTCTATGTGCCCTGCCATAACGTAGAAATTTCGGGGGTGATCACAGAAACGGGTCTGACGAGCGCATTAATAAAAGAGGGAGATGGCAGATTTAAAAAGCTCCCTTTGACGAAAGTTAAAATTTTGGACTGCCATCAATTAGGAAAAGTGTCCCAGGAAGAGGGAAAAACAAAATTCACGCCGTCCGACTCGTTTCGAGTAACTTTTGCTGGTTCCGCCCTCCCTGACTACGTTATGGTGGACAAATTGAGGCTTCCGCTGCGTCTCTTCGTGCCAAAGCCCATGACTTGCAACAAATGCAAGTCAGTTGGTCACACAGCAGACTACTGCGCCAACAAGGAGCGCTGTGCCACTTGCGGAGAGCAACATGTGGGCAAATCCTGCAGTGCGACTGAGCATAAGTGTCCATATTGCGGGGGGACCCCACATGAGCTCTCAGCTTGTGAAAATTACAAGAGTCGCTGGGAGAAACAGAAGCGCTCTTTAAAGGAACGCTCGAAACGCACTTTTGCGGAAATTTTAAAGGGCGCTTCTCCACAGGCCCAACAACAACAACATCCAATCTCCTCACACAATATCTTTTCCACGTTGCCAGTTGACGAAATGGAAGCGGACACAGCTAGCGGGAGCACACCGTTTATTTTCAAAGGGAATCCCCGGCGCAAAAATGTGACCACTCCCAAAGTTCAAGAACAAGTCCCCCCGGTGATACCCCCAGTTAGCTTGCCTAAAAAATCGAGTGCAGCGGACAAGCAAAATCAGGTTCCTCCTGGCTTCCGTGGGAATAGTTCACCTTCGAACGACCCAGCACTCGAGGGGACATCAAAAACCCCAACTGTCCCTATTTTTCCGTCCAGCTCAACTTCCCAATCGGGATTTATAAAGTTGTCTGACCTTTTGGATCAAATCTTCAAGTGTTTTAACGTTTCCGACTCCATCAGAACCATTGTCATTTCAATGCTTCCAGTATTAAAGACAATTTTGCAACAATTGATGCAAACATGGCCCCTCCTTGCAATGATTATCTCTCTTGATGTCTAATTCAAATAGAGAGGTCGGAGATATCACTGTTTTACAGTGGAATTGTCGTAGTCTTATCCCTAAATTGGATACATTCAAATTTTTAATTCATAAGTTCAATTGTGATGTTTTTGCTCTGTCCGAAACTTGGCTTTCTTCGCGAGATGATCTCTCTTTCCATGATTTCAATATTATACGCTTGGACCGTGATGACAGATACGGAGGGGTGGTATTGGGGATCAATAAGTGCCACTCATTTTTTCGAATTGACCTTCCACCTATTGGAGGGATTGAAGCTGTTGCTTGTCATGCAAACATCAGAGGCAAAGACCTCTGTATTGTCAGCTTGTATTGGCCTCCGAGAGCTGCGGTTAGCCGCAAGCAACTTGTTGACATGTGCTCACTCCTTCCTGAGCCACGATTGATCTTGGGAGACTTCAACTCTCACGGAACTGCCTGGGGGGAACAGTACGACGACAATCGTTCATTGTTGATATATGACCTTTGTAACAGCTTCAATATGACCGTTTTGAACACTGGGGAAACAACACGTGTACCTAAACCTCCTGCTAACCCAAGTGCTCTTGACCTCTCGCTTTGCTCGAATTCACTATCGTTAGATTGCAAGTGGGATGTAATCCAGGACCCCAACGGTAGTGATCACTTGCCAATCAAAATTTCCATCACCATTGGGTCGAATTCTTCTGAATCTATAAACATGGCATATGACCTCACAAGACACATTGACTGGAAAAAATATGCGGACGCGATTACTCTAGCCATCAATTCCAGAGATGGTTTACCTCCATTGGAGGAGTATAACTTCCTTTCTCGTTTGATCTATGACAGCGCAGTTCGCGCTCAAACGAAACCCAATCCAGGTTCCACCATTTTCCG
This sequence comes from Toxorhynchites rutilus septentrionalis, assembly GCF_029784135.1. NCBI lineage: Eukaryota > Metazoa > Arthropoda > Insecta > Diptera > Culicidae > Toxorhynchites > Toxorhynchites rutilus. The sequence goes on from NC_073744.1 coordinate 127,734,750, forward strand.
AAGGCCTCCCAATCTATGGTGGGATAGCCAATGTTCCAAGATTTATGTAGAAAAATCGAATGCATTTAAAGCTTTTCGGAAACGTGGTACTCCTGAAAATTTTCAAACGTATTTAGCCCTTGAGAATCAGTTCAAAAATTTGATCAAAGGGAAAAAACGTGCTTATTGGCGAAATTTCGTGGGAGGTTTGTCACGAGAAACGTCAATGAAAAAATTATGGAAAGTGGCTCGAAACATGAGAAATCGCTCTTCATCCAATGAAAGCGAGGAATATTCACATCGATGGATCTTTAATTTTGCACGAAAGGTTTGTCCTGATTCAGCTCCTGTGCAAAAATTTGTTCGAGATATACCACAAGATAGGTGCGATCTTGATTCCGAGTTTTCGATGGTAGAATTCTCTCTTGCTCTCCTTTCATGTAACAATTCTGCTCCGGGATCGGATAGAATTAAGTTCAACTTGCTGAAAAATCTCCCTGATGTGGCGAAACATCGCTTGTTGAACTTATTCAATCGGTTTCTGGAGCATAATATTGTTCCAGATGATTGGAGACAAGTACGAGTTATAGCTATTCAAAAACCCGGAAAACCCGCGTCCGACTTCAATTCGTACCGCCCAATAGCAATGCTGTCTTGTATACGGAAATTGTTGGAGAAAATGATCTTGTTTCGCCTTGATCGATGGGTTGAAACGAATGGCCTACTCTCAGATACACAATATGGGTTCCGCAGGGGCAAGGGGACGAATGATTGTCTTGCGTTGCTTTCTTCAGAAATTCAATTGGCTTACGCCGAAAAAAAACAAATGGCTTCAGTATTCTTGGACATAAAGGGGGCCTTTGATTCTGTTTCAATAGAGGTCCTGTCAGACAAATTACACTCTCGGGGTCTGCCGCCTCTGTTGAATAATATATTATATAACTTGCTTTGTGAGAAACATTTGAATTTTTCTCACGGGGATTCGACAGTAAGTCGGGTCTCCTACATGGGACTCCCCCAGGGCTCATGTTTAAGCCCCCTTTTGTACAACTTCTATGTAAGCGACATCGACAATTGCCTTACACAAAATTGCAACCTAAGACAACTTGCAGATGATGGAGTGGTGTCTGTCGTAGGATCAAACGAATCCGAACTGCAAGGACCCTTACAAGATACTTTGAACAATTTTTCAACCTGGGCCATTGGGCTAGGGATCGAATTCTCCACGGAGAAAACAGAGATGGTGGTTTTTTCTAGGAAGCATAGACCAGCAAAACCAAAGCTTCAACTTTTGGGTAAACCGATCACTCATGCTATGTCATTCAAGTATCTTGGGGTCTGGTTCGACTCCAAATGTACTTGGGGGGCCCATATTAGGTATCTGAGTAAAAAATGCCAACAAAGAATAAACTTTCTCCGTACAATTACCGGCACCTGGTGGGGAGCCCATCCCGAAGATCTTCTAATGTTGTATCGAACAACTATTCTCTCAGTGATGGAGTATGGCAGTTTCTGTTTTCAATCAGCTGCCAAAACACACCTCATTAAACTCGAGCGAATTCAGTATCTTTGTCTCCGTATTGCGTTGGGATGTATGCCCTCAACGCATACCATGAGTCTCGAGGTTTTGGCAGGCGTACTCCCACTAAAAGATCGCTTCAATTTATTATCTCTTCGGTTCTTCATTCGGTGTAAGGTTATGAACCCATTGGTGATCGGAAATTTTGAGCAGCTGATCGAGCTAAATTTTCATTCTGGATTCATGAGCTCATATCATGAATTCGTCTCCATGCAGGTTGATCCTTCTTCGTATATTCCCAACCGTGTTTGTTTTCCTGACTACATCAATTCCTCTGTGCATTTTGATCTGTCCATGATGCAGGATATCCATGGAATTCCAGATTATCATCGATCGGGGATCGTTCCTACGATTTTCGAAGCAAAGTATGGGCGTGTCAATTGTGATAATATGTACTTTACTGATGGGTCCTCTATGAATGAGTCCACAGGATTTGGAGTGTTCAACAAATTTTTTAGCACCTCACACAGTCTTCAGTATCCTTGCTCAGTGTATATTGCTGAATTGGCAGCAATACACTGGGCGCTGGACAGCGTCGCCTCACGACCTGTTGAACACTATCACATTGTAACGGATAGTCTTAGCTCTGTCGAAGCTATCCGTTCAGTGAGGCCGGAAAAGCACTCGCCGTACTTCCTTGAGAGAATACGAGAAATTTTGAGTGCTTTATCCAGACGCTGTTATGTCATTACCTTTGTCTGGGTCCCTTCACATTGCTCAATTCCGGGTAATGAGAGGGCTGACTCATTAGCAAAGGTAGGTGCAATTGAAGGCGAAATTTATCAGCGTCAAATCGCCTTCAATGAATTTTATTCTTTAGTTCGTAAAAATACCATCGTTAACTGGCAACGCAAATGGAACGAAGATGAATTGGGCCGGTGGCTCCACTCAATTATCCCTAAGGTTAGCCTCAATCCGTGGTTCAAAAGTCTGGAATTGAGTCGGGACTTTATTCGCACCTTCTCCCGACTCATGTCCAATCACTGTTCGTTAGACGCGCTGCTTTTTCGTTTTAATCTTGCCGACAGCAATCTCTGCGGTTGTGGCCATGGTTACCACGATATCGAACACGTTGTTTGGTCGTGCGAGTTGTATCTTGTCGCCAGATCGAATTTAGAAAACTCCCTTCGGGCTGGAGGAAAGCAGTCCAATGTGCCGGTGAGAGATGTGTTGGCTCGGTTAGACCTTGATTACATGTCCCAAATATATGTTTTCCTTAAAGCTATCGATCTTCGAGTGTGATTGTTTATACATCCTTTTCCCCTCCTTTTCGTCCTTCGCGAGCTATCGGTTCCCTTCCTACTAACATTAGAATAAGTTAAATTGTAAATACATATTAGATGTAAGGATAGTTTTAAGAATTGAGTGTGAAGTGTCAGTGTGAATGAGAATGTGAATGTGAATGTGAGTGCGAGTGTAAACACACATCTCCTTACATCCCATCCTTTTCCTAATGAAAATGTGTCACCCTTCTAAACTCGAGTCGACCGCGAGTAATCGGTTTCCTATTTCATTAACCATAGAATTAAGGAAACAACATGTTGATATATGCTAGTTGAAATATAGTTAAGAGTTTGGCTCCATTAAACTTATGTAACTGAGCCTGTAAAAATAAACGGATTAATAAAAAAAAAAAAAAAAAAAAGTGTTTTGATTCGGTTTGTTTATTCTGCTCACCACTAACCGTCTATGGCGCTGCGCACAGTACAACTTTAGCCATGTACAGCGGTAAAATAGGTCGGTACAGGTATAGCGATTGTACCTAGTTGCTTGCATGATTCTAGCGCTGTACAGACATACAATTTTAGAAGTACAACGGTAGTACAGCTGTATGTCTGTCATAAGTATAATACCAGGGACAGACATACAGCTGTACTTGCGTTGTAAGAGCGCCGTGGAGTTGCCGGCCTAGAATAGCACTTCGGGTCTTTGGTCCCTGTCCCTGTCGTATGAGGCGACTAATCGGGTGACAACGCGAGTAAGGGCGCGGTAAAGCCTATTGGAGATTGCACGGGGGAAATACCGTGTACAGGAGCCACGAAAGGAGTGCCAAGCACATCAGGATTGACGCCAGTAAGATCCTGATTACGACATACTGGTTACGCATAGAAAACGGACACGATACGGAAACGATTTCAACACGACGCTAAAGGCTGACAGTCGTACTATCCTGTTCCCTGAGTAAGGAAGGGTGACACCGTCCTGAAATGGCGTTTGGGCTAATAGTGCGGTTGCCCCCGTCCCGGTAATAACTTGGCAAGTCTTCGGGTACGTTCGATGCTCGTCTAGGCCCAGGCACTAGGTACTAGGCGTCAGATGTCACATTCCTGACTTGCGCTGATCTGGCTCTGAACACGGTCCCCATGAAGGACCGTGTCAACCCCTGCATGGCCTCACTGCTTGCATAGATCACCATGGGATCACTGGTAGTGACTATGTACAACGAGCGGAGATAGCGGCCCGAAGTTGGGACCCAGAAAAATATGAATAGTTGCAATAACACACCAACAAACGATGGAGAGGAGAATGTGTTCGCGAGAAGCGGACGAAAGGATTTTTCGAAATTTTAATTATTCATTCAATTCTTCATCATTAATTAAACTATTTCATTCTATTGTATGAATTTAATCATGTAACTTGAGATATTTACCTCTTTTAGTGCTACAATTCGGTCTACATTGAAGAATATTTGAAAACTATTTATCCATTTCTCAAATTACAACGAGTTAGTTAACACTGTTTAGTTGAAAAAGTAAATCTCGCTTGAAATTATGTTTAGATGAACAATTTTGATATTAGTTGATAACTGATTTCAATGTACTACGCCTCTAGAGAACAGCAAGTGATTATAATAGTGCGATGAATGAAATGATATAAAAGTGTGGTTTACTCGTCTAGTAGGGGATGGAATTCACTTAGAAAATAGATAATTAGGCACTTTAGTCGTTATCAAACGAAGATAGAACAAACTCTGTACTGATAGAATTGGTTGAATGGGCACCCCAATAATTATTGACGTAGGACTACGTCTTTGATTTCTATATAAGGGGGGTCACTCTACGAAAAATGTAACGAAAAATTAAGAGATTTCAAATGCATATTACGCAAAATCCTTCTTGCGATATATGTTATAACATATACCATTAGACACCAAATTTATTTAGTTATTTTAGCCAGAAACAACAGTGGAAATAGTAAAACAAGTGAGCAATTAAACGAGTAAAAAAATAATGTTTTGCGAGCGAATGCAAAGGTAAATAATGTATTATGCATTATTTCTATCAACTTGGTACTCGTGAATATTGTATGCAACACAAGTCAAACAATTTAGACATCCAGTCAATGTGTAGGAATGGGGGGGGGGGGGGTGATGTAGATGGTGGAGTTGGTTAGTAAGATGGCTGCAATTCTATAGAAATCATATCATTGGGTCTTATTCCTGAATGCACTTCACGGTGGAAATGAATAACGGTACGGTGTAGACATCTGGATACGAAATTAGTTTTTCACTAAAACTTATCATTATAATATAAAATTACAGGATCTTTCAGATTAAATGCTGACGCAGAAAAAACGAATAGCGTCTTATAATTATTTTTTTTGCTCCAACGATAGTAACAGTGCATTCCCCACTTCGGGACGATAATACTTAGGTAGAAATGTACAACGGTACGGTGTCGACATCTGGATACGAAATTAGTTTTTCACTAAAACTTATCATTATAATATAAAATTACAGGGTCTTTCAGATTAAATGCTCACGCAGAAAAAACGAATAGCTTATTATAAATTTTGTTTTGCTCCATCGATAGTAACAGTGCATTCCCCACTTCGGGACGATAATACTTGGCTACTCGTTCAGTCTGATTGGATGGTTTTTAGTGTCAAGATGTTCAATTTACAATAACGATTATTTTTAGTGAAATCGTCTTACTCGAGCAACCGAAGTCTTAATGAAACTTTGTTCTCTTATGGTAAGAATTTCAACATTTCTCGTCGTAAGTGGCCCAAAAAAAGTGTAATCTTACGTCTTGTGGATATGTTCGAGGAAACCGGTAGTGTTCTCGATAACAAGTCTGGCAAATGCGGCGCCAAACGAACCGCGCGCACGCCGCAGAAAATCGAGCAGTTGCAACAAAGCATCTTCGCCAATACCCGCATCAGTCTCACTCGTTTAGCTCAGGAGATCGGGGTGTCCTCTTCCACCACGTACCAATTGTTGACGGAAGACATCGAAATTTTTCCCTACAAAATCCAGATGTTCCAAACTCTTTCCCTTCTCAACAAAGAGAAACGACTCGCATTCGCAACGGCCTTCGGCGCGTATCTTACTCAAAGGAGCGGGAACCTGCCGTGCGTATGGTTTAACGACGTAGTACATTTCTGGCTAAACGGGTACGACAACAAACAAAACTGCCGTATTTGGAGTACTGAAAATCCACGCGATTACAGAACAACAACACTGCATCCTCAACGAGTTACGGTTTGGGCTGCAATCAGCTCGCGCGGAATCGACGGCCCAGCGTTTATCGACAGCAACGTCACTGGCGCTACCTATCGGAAAATGTTGGAAGATGAAGTCTTCCCTGTCATGATGGCCATGCCCAATTTCAAACGTTTCATCTCAAAACAGACCGGACCAAAGCCTCATACCGCCGATGAACGTTGTTGTTTCTGCGTAGAGTTTTGGGAGAACGCGTCATCTCCAATCGCTTTCCTGCTCTGTTTAACTGTGGATTGAATTAACCGCCGTATAGTCCGGATTTAAGTCCGCTCGATTACTTCCTTTGGGGGTACGTGCAGGACCATTGCTATGTTAGTAAGCCACACAATTTGGAAGTACTTAAAGAAGAAATAACTCGGATTTTCAACAGCATCGAAGTCGTAATGGTAGAGTTGTGCATGAAGAATTTTGTTCACCGTTTAAAACGCGTTATCGAAACAAGGGGTGGTCACATCGAAAATGCCCTAAAATAATAATTTTCATTTTTTTTTTAAATAAAAATCGGTTCACTTTTGTAGAAGTTATTAAAATTTATTCTTTCAACACATGAGAAAAAAAACAAAGTTTTCCTTTCACAAAGAACACTGATTTGATACGGAGAAGTTAATTTTTATTCATAATTACTACCTATTTCAAAGGTGTTCATTCTGCCTGACAACCCATTATTATCTTTGACGCTTCTCTAACTCGTAAAACGTAGTTTAATGACTTGCCGTTCATTTCGTTTTCATCGTGAAGTGTATGCGGGAATAAGGCCCATTATTTCAGAAAATCATCATAATCAGCGATACCTAGATAGAGCTAGATAGTATTGTCAAGACTCACAGTGTCAGTGTTTGTGACGTGAAATTTAGTCTGCAAACGAACTTTATTTCACCGAAATATATAACGAAATTGGAAGTATTTTCAACATTTCTTGTTTCTTCACCATATTCAATGTAATCAATGATGATATTTTTTTTGTTTACCGATCCACATATACACTCTGTCCAACTTCTATAAGACCAGGTGATGATCTTGCTACTTTATGTCATTGTAAACAAAAAACGCTTCAATTTATATTCTAGTGTACTTGTATTGGTAGCTATCGTACACTGCATGATTGCTGCACTGAATCATATGTGTGTGTGTGCAAGCGTTGAGCGTAAACAAATGTTTTTGTATTTTTCAAGGGTCAAGTTTCTATTAGACCAGTCACGTTTTCCGTTATTTTTAGTTAGTTTGTTCAAAAAATCTGGAAAGGGTCGAAAGGAAAAGTGCTCACGGATAAAGAAAAAGGACAAATCGATGCATTTTACCAATAAAATGTTGGCATTAGAGAAATTGCTCGTCGGATTGGACGATCCCATCAAGTAGTTCTTAATAATTTGACGAATCCTCAAGGATACGGAAAAAAGAAGACAGCTCCACGTAAATCGAAGCTCCCTGACCGGAGTAATTGGGAAACAGTTAGAACAGTTTCGAATACTTCAAAATCGCTCATCAAAATAAAGCAATCTTTGAATCTAAATGTATCACGGGAGACAATTCGTCAATTGTTGGTAAATAGTCATTACATAAAGAGAGCTAAAAAGGTTAAAGCTCTCAATCTTACACCCTCTCACATCAAAAGACGTCTGAGTTTTGCCAAAGCTCACATGAATCAACAGTGGGACATGGTATGTCATGACAAAGAACGTTTTCAAAAGAATACATTTTGCTACATACCATAACGGACAGTTATTCAATTTTTTTTTTTACTTTTAACTTTGCTAGGTTATCTTCAGTGACGAAAAAAAGTTCAATGTGGTCCTGATGGTTTCAATGGGTACTGGCGTGATTTACAGAAGGAGGAACAGTATTTTTCAAGCTGGAATTTTGGTGGGTGCTCGTGCATGGTTTGGGTGGGATTCTGTGCAACTGGAAAACTCAAGATAGCTTTCACATAATTCAAGGATTACATACATGTTCTGAAATCCCCTCTCCTACCGTTTTTGCGTGGATTCACATTCCATCAAATTAATGCTACTATTCATACCAGCAAGGAAACTAAGCAATGGATTAAGGACCAAAAACTTATTTTTTGGACTGACTGGTTCGCTCTCCAGACTTGAATCATGTTGAAAATCTTAGGGGGATCCTTATACGCAGAATCTACACTGAAGGAAAGCGGTACACCACGATTGAAGAGCTCAAGGTCGCAATTTTGGAAAAATGGAAAAATATCGAGAAATCCGTTCAGAAAAATTTGGTAAATAGTATTGTTACGGTTTAAAAATAAAAATAAACCGCAACAAAAAAACGAACCATTGAATCTATGGTAAGAATGGAAGAGTTAGTTCAAATCCCTTAATCTTACTAACACTTACTCACATCCCATGACTTCCTACCTACATGTAAGGCATTGCATACTGCATCGCGAATTAAAAAAAAAAGAATCTTTGTAAAAAAATTAACAATCCTTAACAATGATTCCTCACAATCGACAGAGAGATCTTTAGTCCTAAAGCACGATAAAAGGGGCTTAATACCAGGGACAGACATACAGCTGTACTTGCGTTGTAAGAGTACAGCGTTGTACAGGTACTATCGTACTATGACAGATATATTTTGGTTGTACATTGTACCGTATGTCAAACTGACAATCAAAAATTTTTCCAATTTTCACCACATATTTCAATGAAAAAGGTTTTTATTTAGTGTCTAAACTATCAAACACAACAAACAAATTTCCAATCTGAGTTATTAACTCAAGAGAAAGTCAATGAAAAGAATGTTTACCAAGTGTTTTGATTCGGTTTGTTTATTCTGCTCACCACTAACCGTCTATGGCGCTGCGCACAGTACAACTTTAGCCATGTACAGCGGTAAAATAGGTCGGTACAGGTATAGCGATTGTACCGAGTTGCTTGCATGATTCTAGCGCTGTACATGGTGACAGACATACAATTTTCGAAGTACAACGGTAGTACAGCTGTATGTCTGTCATAAGTATAATACCAGGGACAGACATACAGCTGTACTTGCGTTGTAAGAGCGCCGTGGAGTTGCCGGCCTAGAATAGCACTTCGGGTCTTTGGTCCCTGTCCCTGTCGTATGAGGCGACTAATCGGGTGACAACGCGAGTAAGGGCGCGGTAAAGCCTATTGGAGATTGCACGGGGGAAATACCGTGTACAGGAGCCACGAAAGGAGTGCCAAGCACATCAGGATTGACGCCAGTAAGATCCTGATTACGACATACTGGTTACGCATAGAAAACGGACACGATACGGAAACGATTTCAACACGACGCTAAAGGCTGACAGTCGTACTATCCTGTTCCCTGAGTAAGGAAGGGTGACACCGTCCTGAAATGGCGTTTGGGCTAATAGTGCGGTTGCCCCCGTCCCGGTAATAACTTGGCAAGTCTTCGGGTACGTTCGATGCTCGTCTAGGCCCAGGCACTAGGTACTAGGCGTCAGATGTCACATTCCTGACTTGCGCTGATCTGGCTCTGAACACGGTCCCCATGAAGGACCGTGTCAACCCCTGCATGGCCTCACTGCTTGCATAGATCACCATGGGATCACTGGTAGTGACTATGTACAACGAGCGGAGATAGCGGCCCGAAGTTGGGACCCAGAAAAATATGAATAGTTGCAGTAACACACCAACAAACGATGGAGAGGAGAATGTGTTCGCGAGAAGCGGACGAATGCTGAGGTCACCTGTCACTCGAGTAGCCACAACGAGTACAAGCAACACAAAACCACAAGAAGTGTTTGCTGCCCAAGCATTCCAAGGAGATCTTGGCTCCGTACAGAGCCAGTTGTTTACGCTGACCTCAAGCGCATCCCAAGAAGGGCAACTTGGGAGGCTCAGCATCACGGACGTTAGGAAAAAGGTCAACGAACTTTACGAGTTCGTAAAGGACAAAAACAATGTCCACTTAAAAATAAAACATCTAGTGACGAGCATCAGATCAGTCGTCATGGTTGCTGAACGCGAGCATAGGGAGCTGCAGATGAGAGCAGAGGGTGCTGAAAAGGCTCTGCTCGAGGCGAATGAGAAACCCGTCGAGATACTTGAGACGCCGAAGGGTCCTCTGAACACACGATCGGACAAGAGAAGGAGGGACACCCCAGGAGAAGAAGAAGAGCTGAAAAAGGCCAAGAACGATCTGAGTAACGCGAAAGGAGGTGAAAGCAGTGAATGGCGTACTGTCGATAACCAGACAGAAAAACGCAAAAAACAAGGAGAAGAAGAAAAAAGTTGAGCAGGAAAAGAAGAAACTCGGACCTCGAGTGGAGCGAATCAAGGGCGATGCTCTGATCGTTGAAGTGTCAGCAGGAGTATCGTATGCAGCTATCCCTCGGAAAGTGAGAGACGATCCGGAGTTGCAGACACTGGGCGAGAACGTCGTGAAAACTAGGCGCACGCAGAAAGGCGAGATGCTCTTCGAGCTTAAAAAAGATCCAGCGGTTAAGAGCTCTGCTTTCAAACAACTCATTGAGAAGTCACTAGGGGAGGAGGCGAAGGTGAGAGCTCTCTCTCAGGAATCAACCATCGAGTGCCGGTATCTGGACGAGATCACGACTGTTGAGGAATTGAGAACTGCGTTACAGTCACAATGTGACCTTGGCGATGTGCCAATGACAATCCGGCTGAGAAAGGCATACGGTGGGACACAAACGGCCTCGATACGGCTCTCGAAACAAGCTGCGAATAAACTGGTGGAGAAGGGTAAAATAAAAGTGGGTTGGTCCGTGTGCCCGATGAAAGCTACCCCTCGTATGGCCAAGCAAATGGAGAGATGCTTTCAATGCATGGGCTTCGGTCACCAGGCGAAAAACTGCGGTGGTCCTGACAGATCGAAATTGTGCAGGAAGTGCGGGACGGAAGGTCACGTTGCTAGAGACTGCACAAAGCAACCGAGGTGCATGTTGTGCAAGGAGGAGGACGGAAACGACCACGTCACAGGTAGCTTCAAATGTCCGGCGTACAAAAAGGCGATTGCGGGTTCGCAGTAATGGAGGTTACCCAGCTCAACCTGAATCATTGTGACATAGCACAGCAATTGTTGTGGCAGTCAACAACTGAAACTAAATGCGACGTTGCCATGATCGCAGAACCGTACCGAGTTCCTCGCGATAACGGAAAATGGGTGGTGGATAAAGCAGGGATGGCTGCAATACTAGTGATGGGAAGGTACCCCATCCAAGAAGTGGTGGAAAGCTCACAGGAAGGTTTCGTGATCGTCAAAATCAACGGAATCTTCATGTGTAGTTGCTATGCACCCCCAAGATGGTCAGCGGAACAGTTTCACGAGATGTTGGACGTACTCACGGATAAGGTCAGCGGCCGCAAACCAGTCATCATCGGAGGAGACTTCAACGCCTGGGCTGAGGAGTGGGGAAGCAGATGCACCAACGCCAGGGGGTACAGCCTACTAGAAGCCTTCGCAAAACTAGACGTCACACTTCTGAACGAAGGCACTAGCAGCACCTTTCGAAGGGACGGCCGCGAATCCATCATCGATGTAACTTTCTGCAGTCCATCACTGGCGGCAAACACGAAGTGGAGAGTGTCGGAGGGATACACACACAGCGAACACCAGGCAATCCTGTATAGTGTCGGCCAACGGAATCCCGCAGCGGTACGGAATACAAGAACCTTTGAGCGGAAGTGGAGGACAAAGGTTTTTGACAAGGAGCTTTTCGTCGAAGCACTACGCATAGACAGCAGAACTCGTAATCTGAGCACCGACGGGCTGACAGGAACATTGGTGAGGGCATGCGATACAGCGATGCCGAGAAGACTGAACCCGACGAATGAACGACGTCCAGCCTACTGGTGGAACGAGACACTCAGCATCCTCCGCGCTAACTGTCTACGAGCCAGATGAAGAGTCCAGAGGGCACGAACCGATGTAGAGAGAGAGGAGCACCGCGCGTCTTTCCGAGCGACCAGAGCCGCCTTGAAACGAGAGATACGTAGGAGCAAATCGAACTGCTATAGGGAGCTGTGTCGAGACGTCGACGCAAATCCTTGGGGTGAAGCTTATCGAATCGTGATGGCGAAATTCCGTAGTTCAACGACTCCCATGGAATTATGTCCGGAAAAACTCGAGGTCATTGTGAATGGACTCTTTCCGCAGCACGACCCACCGACGTGGCCACCCACACTGTACGGTGAGGACGAAGCAGAGAACGCACAAGTCACCAACGAAGAACTCATCGCGGTGGCAAAAGGTCTAAAGTTGAAAAAAGCACCCGGCCCCGACGGAATCCCCAATGTGGCCCTGAAATCGGCGATCCTTGCTTTCCCCGACATGTTCAGGGTGGTGCTGCAGAAATGCCTGGATGACGGTCTCTTCCCTGCGGAATGGAAGATACAAAAGTTGGTGCTGCTCCCGAAACCAGGAAAGCCACCTGGAGATCCAGCGTCGTATAGGCCTATTTGTTTGTTGGATACTTTGGGAAAGCTCTTGGAAAGGGTTATTCTCAACAGACTGGTGAAATGCACGGAGGATGACCACGGATTGTCGAAAATGCAGTTCGGGTTCCGGAAAGGAAAGTCGACAGTGGACGCTATTCGGACAGTTATCGAGAAAGCTCAGGTCTCGCTTAAATAAAAACGAAGAGGCGACCGTTACTGCGCGGTGATTTTGATTGACGTGAAGAACGCCTTCAATAGTGCCAGCTGGGAGGCCATCGCCGAGGCGCTACACAGATTGAAGGTCCCTGGCTACCTGTACAGGATACTGAGGAGTTATTTCCAGAATCGGATCCTGGTATACAACACAGACAGGGGACAGATAGTGAAGAATATCTCGGCGGGAGTTCCACAAGGTTCCATCCTAGGTCCCACGCTTTGGAACACGATGTACGACGGTGTTCTAAGGCTGAAGCTACCCAGAGGTGTGGAGATCGTGGGCTTCGCGGACGACATCGTAACAACGGTAATCGGTGAGACGCTTCAGGAGGTGGAAATGTTGGCGACTGAGGCTGTAGACATGATCGGTAGTTGGATGGAAAGCGTAAAGCTCCTGATGGCACATCACAAAACCGAGGTGCTGTTAGTGAGCAATCGTAAGGCAGTGCTGCGGGCAGAGGTATCGGTCGGAGGACATACCATCGTTTCGAAGCGGGCGGTGAAGTACCTCGGAGTCATGATCGACGACCGGCTGAACTTCAACCAGCACGTCGACTATGCATGTGGGAAGGCGTCAAAGGCCATCAACGTGGTGGCGAGGATCATGCCAAATAGCTTTGGCCCAAGCAGCAGCAAGAGGCGTCTCTTGGCAAGTGTATCTTCGTCGATACTGAGGTATGGTGGCCCTGCTTGGTTGGCGGCTCTGGAAACCCACCGAAATCGGAGGAAGCTGAACAGCACATTCCGACTCATGGCCATGCGAGTCGTAAGTGCTTATAGGACCATTTCGACAGAAGCTGTGTGTGTAATCGCCGGAATGATTCCCATCTGCATCACTCTGGCGGAAGATAGCGAGTGCTACAAGCGACGGGAAAGCAGAGGTATCCGGAAATTGATGAGGGCGGAGTCGTTGGACAAATGGCAGTATGAATGGGATACGGCAGAAAATGGTAGATGGACGTACAGGCTGATACCGGTACTTTCGACCTGGTTGAACAGGAAACACGGTGAAGTTAACTTTTACTTGACGCAGTTTCTGTCTGGGCATGGCTGTTTCAGGCAATATCTACACCGGTTCGGGCACGCAGTTTCACCCCTCTGTCCGGAGTGTGGAGATATGGAGGAAACACCGGAGCACGTCGTTTTTGTCTGTCCCAGGTTCACCGAAAGGCGCGAGGGACTGCCTGCACTTCATGTCGGGAATATTGTGGAGGAGATGTGTCGCGACGAGATGATCTGGAATGCCGTGAGCAGTTTGCACACAAATCATGTCGGAGCTGATGCGAAGGTGGAGGGCTGACCAAAGTGCTGACAACGTCCGACGGTGAAAGGTGAACAACGGCGACGGCTGTTGCAAGAGATGGTACCTCACGAGAGTAGCTGTGACGGGGTGCGCGTTGTGTTGGAGGGCACCACCTAATCGGCTCTCCGCTGGGAAGAGAAATCCTGCGAGGGTGACTGTGACGGGGCGCGCGTCAAGTTGGAGGGCGCTCCCTAATCGGTGCACGTCTCGACAGGTAAACGGATACTGCCGCGGAGAACAGCAAAAGGCCTGCCTGACAACGCCTGATCGTGGCCTGGGTGGAGGAACACCGCGAACAATTCGAAGGAACGAGTATCAAGGATGAAGCCACGATCAAAATGGTGAATACCCCACGAGAGTAGCTGTGACGGAGTGCGCGTCAGGTTGGAGGGCACTGCCTAATCGGCGCTCCGTTGGGAAGAGAAATCCTGCGAGGGTGACTGTGACGGGGCGCGTGTCAAGTTGGAGGGCGCTTCCTAATCGGTTCACGTCTCGACAGGTGAGAAACCCCGCGAGGGTGGCTGTGACGGGTTGCGCGTCAAGTTGGAGGGCAATTCCTAATCGGTTCACGTCTCGACGGGTAAATGGATGCCTGCGAAGAGGACATCAGCGCAGTGGAATTAATAACGAATAGAAAGGAAAAATATTAAGAAAAAGGGAAGGACAACGCTAGTTACCGTTGAAAACTCGAGAAGTGCATGAGCACAGCCGCCCCCTGAAGTAGTCGCCTAGATGTGGTCCCAGGGGGAATAAGGCAACGAGTAGAGGGCTTGGTTTTTGTGGGTGCGATCCCCACTCGACGTACCTGTACAGCGTTGTACAGGTACTATCGTACCATGACAGACATACTTTGGTTGTACATTGTACTGTATGTCCAACTGACAATGAGAATTTTTCTAATTTTCACCACATATTTCAATGAAAATGGTTTTTATTTAGCGTCTAAACTATCAAACACAACAAGCAAGTTTCCAGTCAGAGTCATTAACTCAAGAGAAAGTCAATAAAAAGAATGTTTACCAAGAGTTTTGATTCGATTTGATCATGCTACCCACCACTAACCGTCTATGGCGCTGCGCACAGTACAACTGTAGCCATATACAGCGGTAAAATAGGTCGGTACAGGTACAGCGATTGTACCGAGTTGCTTGCATGGTTCTAGCGCTGTACATGGTGACAGACATACAATTTTCGGAGTACAACGGTAGTACAGCTGTATGTCTGTCATAAGTATAATACCAGGGACAGACATACAGCTGTACTTGCGTTGTACGTGTACAGCGTTGTACAGGTACCATCGTACCATGACAGACATACTTTGGTTGTACATTGTACCGTATGTCAAACTGACAATCAGATATTTTTCCAATTTCCACCACATATTTCAATGAAAAAGGTTTTTATTTAGTGTCTGAACTATCAAACACAACAAAAAAGTTTCCAATCTGAGTTATTAACTTAAAAGAAAGTCAATGAAAAGAACGTTTATCAAGTGATTTGATTCTACTTGTTCATGCTATCCACCACTAACCGTCTATGGCGCTGCGCACAGTACAACTGTAGTCATGTACAGCGGTAAAACAGGTCGGTACAGGTACAGCGATTGTACCGAGTTGCTTGCATGGTTCTAACGCTGTACATGGTGACAGACATACAATTTTCGAAGTACAACGCAAGTACAGCTGTATGTGTATAAGATTCATATGGAGAGAGAGAGAGAAAGCGTATAGAGAGATAGGAAGGAGGAGAGAGGTAAAAGAGGGATTCGAGCCGTAAAGGAAGATTTGGGAGGCTCGAATCGGTCTTAACTCACGGACCGTCGAAGAAATGATACCGACAAATCGTCAAAATTAAAGTTGTACTTTTTGAGTGAAGTGCGAGTGACAATAAGGGAAGAAGGAGTCCTAGGAACCGCACAAGCCGGGCGACATTCACCCTCCTCGCTGGATTCAAACGACGGAAGAGGTACCTCGGAGAAAACGCCGGTGGTCAGCGAGCCCCCAACGTTATCGCTGCTCCGCACGTATACGGGTGAGTCGGTCGAACGTTTCGGAGGTTGCAGTGCGGTGAGGTCTGGTCGAGCCTAGCCCCCGCTCATCGTCACTTGGACCGATGAGACCGATCCCCGTGTGCGGGCACCGTGAGTAGAATAAAAAAAACCCACAGAAACCCTCTCTCTCTATTATCAACCAACATACTTACCTGGATTCAACCTGTTCCTGTTCGGCCTCAACGATTTTCTAACCTACTAACCTGAAAATAAAGAAAAAAAATATAATAAATTTAAAAAATATACTTACCATTCTGTTCTTATTACGATCATATTCTTATCATATCCATCACCAACAGCTTCCGTTGTATTCGTGAGTCCACCTCGTTCCTAGGTAAGAGCCGACCCTGATGTAATTATACAAACCAGTACCACTGAGCTAGCCATAACTTACAATTGGCGATCCGCGTAAAGAAAATATTCTGAATCCATCTGATTCAGAATATTTTTAACCAGTTCGGGGGAGACTCACGAATCTTGCTTAATATTCGTGATTCAATTCAGTTTTCAGTTGAGTGTAAAGACGAAAATATTAGTTTGATCATATCGCGAAGAGGCGAGAATATAAATTGCTATCGGAAAGCAGTACCGAAAAATCTATTGTTTTCAGGCAAAGTGATACTCGAAAACGAGTCAAATTGCGTGGTTCGATACGAAATTATAATTTTGTGCATTTTTAAGCATTGTGAAAAGTTGTGAAAAGTAGAAATCGCATTCAGTTGCATAGCGAGATAAAGGTGATTTTTCTTTGGTGTGTTTCTAAAATACCCAGATCAGCGTGATCAGTGCGAGTTAGTTTCCAATATTTTGCCTCCGTCTAGTGAATTATAGCGATGGAGAGCAATAAAAAGATCGAAGGCCTTGGTGATTTACAGGCAAATTTTAGTGATCTTCGAGTCGAGTTTTTGAACGAAGATGAATTAAATTATGAGTTACGGATAAGAGAAATAGTTTGTGAAGATGGCGCCCAAATGGTTAGAAAACGAGGAAATCTCAGAGAAGCTTTAAAGCACGAGCGACAATCGAATACAGTATGGCAGGTAAAGTACAAGTTTGATCCAGAAATCGATTATTCTAAGGGTGCTCATACACTGTTTGACCGAAGCCAAATATTTGACTCTTTTTGACAGATAAAATTTGGTCAACGTGTACTGATCAAATATATTCTACACAAAACACGACAAGCAAATATTCAATTATTGGATGCCTAAAATATTTTTTCAGTCTGTTCTTCGAACCTGTCGGTACATGGTTAGGTTACCTTGAATATGTCAGTTGATTTTTTCATTTTCGGTGTTTGATTTTGTTTACTACTGTTGAAAATTGAAGAGTGGCACACAAAATAGTGTTTGTACAAATATCAAATCAAACCTTATCTGTCAAAAAATGTTAAATATTTGACCTCCGGGCAAACAGTGTACGGCCACCTTAACTGTGTTGAAAAATTTAACCAAGTGGTTAGCAGTTTGACTGGGGCACAAACAGCTCCTCCGCGTTGTCAGTCAACGTTATTGCATTTAGGTGTACGAATTGGTAGATTATTCCCACACGTAGATGAAGTGAATCAGAGCAACTTGAATAGAATGCTCGAAAAAGTTTGTGAAATGTTAAATAATTTCTATTACGACAAGCGTGACCGTCAAACGACACTGAGTTTGGGAAGTGATGTGATCTTATCAGATTTCCTAACAATTCCGGTAATTACAGCAAATTCACTTCCAAATATAAACGTTTCTCATGTACCCGTACAGAATCCACCAGGTGAAAATGAAAATGTAATCGCGTTATTAGATCCCGAGGATGATGATCTAATACAGTGTTTGCAAAGATTAGGTTGCATTGATCCTTCCAATAGTTCAGGTGATGTGAAAAAGGATGTTCGAGATGCCATGTTAGCGTTCGAACATGAACTTTATTTGTTGAGAACCTACAAACAGAAAAACCAAGCGAAGCTTATTGCTCAACCGATATCCACAATACCTACAACACAAGCGGTCGGTGTAACCACTACTTCTAATACTCGAATAGTGAATTCACCCACTACTCTGGTGAATGTCTTGAGTGATCCTAAAGTAACGACATCAGTTAGCGTTCAGAATCCTTCAATAGCGAATACGTTTCATCAGCTTAGTATTCCTGCAACCACAGCAATTATTTCATTTCCAATAGTTTCGATTCCGTTCACAGCACCCAATTACTTTGAGAGTTATATACCTGTTACTTCTGTGTATGGTTATCCCACTCCAAACCTCAACGCTTTTGGTTTGGCAAATTCAAATCATACAGGAAATTATTCTAATATGTATGGAACGAATTTGACGGGATTTTACAATCCACATTATCAACATTTTCCATATTACCCACCGCAGGTACCGCAGACTATGCCTATGTCGATTAGTTCGGCCACACCGCAAGTGTTTTCTGATTTACCGATTTTGAACCCAAACCCAGTTGTTCCAACAACACTGATTCCGAATATTCATCCGATTCCATCATCTTCGCCTCGTTTACCGATTGTTTCATCTCAGTCATCGTCTAGCCACAAATCCAAATAGAAAAACAGATCAAGGCAGCAATTTGAACGAGTTCTTGGTGTTGGTCCAGCAGCTTTCGCTCGCTGAGAGAATCTCAGAGCAAGAGTTGTTCGACTCTGCCTTTCACTTGTTTACTGGTCCAGCTTTGAACTTGTTCATGTCTGTGAGTTCCAAGGGTCATCTGAGAGACTGGACTCACATGGTTGAAGAATTGAGGAGAACTTTTGTTCATCCGGAGTTGGATTCTCTAGGAGTTGGATTCTCTAGTCGACAACAAAGGAACGAGTACTTCCAAGATTATTATTACGATATGGAAAAGCTCTTTAGGTCAATGACAACACAGATGAGTGACTTTGAAAAGCTTGATGTGTTGAAACGTAATATGCGGGGTTACTACAAGAAATATTTATTGTGGAAACCAACTGAGAACCTACAACAATTAGTTGATGCAGGTCGTCGGATTGATTATTCAAATTTTTCCCTTTACAACAAAATGTTTGGCTCCGAAAAGTCAACCAATGTTGTGCATGAAACTAAACCTGTAAAGCAGGATAATAGAGATCCAAATAACTCACGACCGTATAATAATAAGCAGTCAGAGTTTAGGAAACCAAAACCTCCGTTCAACAATGATACTCCACACAATTATAAGAACAATAACAAACAAAATAAGGATCAATTTAAATCAAATACGAAACCAAAAGTTTCGTATGCTAATGATTTTGATTCGAAAGCTCCAGTAGGTCAAGAAGATCCTTTAGAAGGAAATTCAAATAACATTCGTTCGTTATTCAGATTGGTTGCAACTCATAGACCGCCGGAAATGAATCAGTGTATTTTTTGTAGATTCACCAACCACACCATTGATGAGTGTAGGTCAATTAGAGGTCTTTTTTATAGAATGTGTGGATTTAAAGGGTTCGACACCCAGCACTGTCCGTATTGTTTGAAAAACGGTTTTCAGACGATCGAAAGTCACCAATCCTCAACTTCGTAATCGTAAATTCATTGGATCCCCCTCTGAATATTGAAACCTAGTAATGAATTAAATATTTAATTACGAATTATTTCGAATTCAGTTTCTAATTATAATAGGGCGTATGGTATTTTTAAATTTGTCTAGCTGCAAAACGTCAATATGGTCTTAGGAACCATCATTATTCAAAACATCTTGAACTAGTTCAGATTAAATTTGGCCATCATAAATAAGAGGCATAATAAAAATATAAAACAACCGAGCACAGTTTAGAATTGCAATGCTAAATATGCTCGGATAAAATCAAAACATAGTTCCTCATTATACGAAATCGAGGACTTGACGAGAAGTTATCTCATGTAAAACCCGGTTATTTTATCAAATAATGTGGGTTAAATTTGTTGCGTTTAGCATTTAGTGGTCTGTCTGAACAATTAAAACGTTCATGACTAACATAGAATTCACAACTCCTCAAATTCATTGAGTTTTCACTCATTAATGAGGTATGGCCTTCAGACAATTGTGTCTAAAGCAGCATTTTTCTAATTTAGAATAATTAGGTTCTAGATTATATCGATTGTACAGTTAGTAGTAAGATAAGTTTAGGTCTGAATGTGATTTTGTATGAATGGGATAGGATTAGTGACGGGCCCGACTGAATGAGATAATGAATGAGTGTAGATTTTGGTTATATATAGGTTAATTAGTTAGAATGTTCTGGAGTAATAGAGACACTCCAAATATATTCTTCACATGTTGAAGGAGTGATACAATCTTTTTGTGCTCGCAATGCATGGAAATGCCAAAATGATTATAAAATCGTATCGTGAACTACATATTAATTAGCTTTGATTAAAAAACGATCAAGCAGGTAAAATTTACTGAATAGTCCAAACATTAGTATCAATTTATTTCAAATATATTCAAGCAAATCATAAAGATTAACGGATAATTGAATTGAAAAAAAATAATTACCTATTATTTGTATTTTTTTTTCTCCCGAGGGTGGGATAATTGTTACGGTTTAAAAATAAAAATAAACCGCAACGAAAAAACGAACCATTGAATCTATGGTAAGAATGGAAGAGTTAGTTCAAATCCCTTAATCTTACTAACACTTACTCACATCCCATGACTTCCTACCTACATGTAAGGCATTGCATGCTGCATCGCGAATTCAAAAAAAAAGAATATTTGTAAAAAAATTAACAATCCTTAACAATGATTCCTCACAATCGACAGAGAGATCTTTAGTCCTAAAGGACGATAAAAGGAGCTTAAGATTCATATGGGGAGAGAGAGAGAGAGAGAGAAAGCGGATAGAGAGATAGGAAGGAGGAGAGAGGTAAAAGAGGGATTCGAGCCGTAAAGGAAGATTTGGGAGGCTCGAATCGGTTTTAACTCACGGACCGTCGAAGAAATGATACCGAAAAATAGTCAAAACTAAAGTTGTACTTTTTGAGTGAAGTGCGAGTGACAATAAGGGAAGAAGGAGTTGCACGTCCTAGGAACCGCACAAGCCGGGCGACATTCACCCTCCTCGCTGGATTCAAACGACGGAAGAGGTACCTCGGAGAAAACGCCGGTGGTCAGCGAGCCCCCAACGTTATCGCTGCTCCACATGTATACGAGTGAGTCGGTCGAACGTTTCGGAGGTTGCAGTGCGGTGAGGTCTGGTCGAGCCTAGCCCCCGCTCATCGTCACTTGGACCGATGAGACCGATCCCCGTGTGCGGGCACCGTGAGTAGAATAAAAAAAAACCCACAGAAACCCTCTCTCTCTATTATCAACCAACATACTTACCTGGATTCAACCTGTTCCTGTTCGGCCGCAACGATTTTCTAGCCTACTAACCTGAAAATAAAGAAAAAAAATATAATAAATTTAAAAAATATACTTACCATTCTGTTCTTATTACGATCATATTCTTATCATATCCATCACAAACAGCTTCCGTTGTATTCGTGAGTCCACCTCGTTCCTAGGTAAGAGCCGACCCTGATGTAATTATACAAACCAGTACCACTGAGCTAGCCATAACTTACAGTATACCAACACGAATTTTCCCGGTTATCAGCCCAAAATGGCAAGGTTGCCAATTATTGACATGTAAATCAGGCAATAGTTTTGAATTTTTAATTGATAATACATATGAATTTCGAAATGGTCTTATAGAAACTTGACAGCTGAAATTATCATATTTAGGCACAATAAATAAACAAACAGTTCTGTTGCACGAAATTGACGATAAATATACTTTATTCTAAGTATTCTACAATGTATGAATGTATCTTGTTGTATAAAATGAGGAAAAACTAGCGTTTTGACTTTGACGTCGAAATATTTAGTTACCAACTTGAATTAGACTTAAATTAGAGGTAACATTTTACAGTAACACTGCGAGCCTGATCACGAACATCACTTCACGGTGAAAACAGAATGATTTGTATGTAGTGAACCCCATAATCGTTCGATTAATCGATTAATCGAATACTTCCTACAGAAATCGATTATTAATCGAGCGAATACTGCACAACCAATAATCGAAGCGAACGAATAATTTACGTCGATTAATTGATCCAAACCCAGAGCAAAAAAACCGTACGGCCGCTGCAATTTTATCCTGAAAATCAATCATTACCTTTGACGCTCTCCTAAACTCCTGAAAGAAGCTCAATATCGTCGATTCGAAATGAGCTTCGTTTTTCAGACGGAATGAACACTTTTTTTGAATCCAGATAGCTTTCTAAGAAATGAGAAATATTAGTCTAACTAATTATTTCTCTCAGTGTAACGATTAATCGATTAATCGATTATTTGGAGCGATCAATCGTATCGAATAACAAACTGCTGAAAAGTATTCGATTATTGGATGAACGATTAATTTAAAATATCGGGGATCACTATTTGTATACAAGGTTATATGCACTTCATTTCGTTTTCACCGTGAAGTGACGTTCGTGATCAGGCCCTGCAATTGCTTTTTTGTCGACAACACGAGCGATGTCGTCATGTACCTTCAAATCGCTTATGAAAACAGACATTCGAGATTTGATGAGCTTTTCAAATGCGTTCGACAGAGCGCTAAGAATGCTAATTGGTCTAAGATTTGAAACATCAGGGTACTTAACAAACTTTTTTATAGGAATTATTTTAACCATTTTTTCATGCTTGAGGAAAAATGGATGTTAAAAGTTAATTCCATACTTTTAATATAGGTGATATATAATAATAGGTGATTGATCATCGTAAGGGCATACGGAAACGAAATTTATATGAATTTCATTAGTATACCATCCAATCCAGTTACATTCGAATCAATGGACAAAATAGCATTTATCATTTCATAATCATTCACATTTCTGAAACGAAGGTCATCAGCATTTTCAGGTAAATAAGTGAGATATTCATCATCACTCGTCGTAAAATTAGAAGAAAAATAGTTATTAATGGTATAAGCATTTTCATTGATGCTTGGCAATGTTGGGTCTTTAGACGAAAAACCTAACTTTTCTATTTTCTTCCACATTGGTTTACTAGAACCACTAGCATCGAACGATCGTTTATTATAGTTCTGTTTTGCTATTTAAATCTTTGAGACAACTCTATTTCTTAGCCTCTTGTAATGTGCTTCAGGGAACATAGATTTGCACCTTTTCCAACTCTTATATGCAATGTACCTATCCACTATCGCCTTTTCAATTTCCAAATTGAACAACGGGTTGAATTTTTTACGCTCGTACAACTTTACAGGAACAAAAAATCATGAAAAAGTAGAGGTTTTTCATTCAATATTCTCATCAGAAACTCAGGTTCATTCGAGCGGTAATATGAATTTGAACTAGGATTGCGAAAGCATTGTTCAAGTGCACTAAGATCACAGTTGTTACAATCACGATAGTAGAAATCATCATCAGCATGATTCACACCCAAATTAAGTGAACAGAAAATCAGATCATGCTTGGAAATTCCAGGCATTGATACTTGATTGAATTTCAAAACTAAATCGGGACTGTCCGTTAAAAGGAGATCAAGTAACGAGCATCCGTTTTAATGGAAAAAGTTTGGTTCAAAATTTACATTATAAAATTAAAATTACAAAAATCTTTAAACTTTTCCACTCTCAACCAGTAAATTGGTTCGGAGGGATGTGATAAACACCTAGAAGAAAACTATCATTACTGCTAACAAATTCAAGTAACAAAAAATCAGTTATGTACCGATGTCCATCTAGTGTAACATTATTAGACTTACTAAGTACTTTGCAGATTAAAAAGATTTAAAATATCTATTTTGAAAAATACGCAAACTCTTCCACCATGCCTATTACGGTCATTTCTAATTAAATTGTAACCATCAATAGCAATCATTGAATCACGGCCTCCCTTTGCAGTGACACTTCGATATGATCCAGAGCCTTTCGACATCCCCTAACGAGGGAAGCCTGCCAGCATGCCGTGGATTTCCGCTCCGCCTGGTTGATTACCTCTGCCGATCTTGTGTGAGGGTCTCTCGCTACTGAGAATTTTTTGTTTCGGTAGAAGATTACGAATGAATAAAAATTGAAAAATGAAAATTGTTCAGGTTGTTTTGTTTCATAAACTCTTGCAACTGTACGTCAAACACTAATGTGGTTACAGCTTCTTCAGTAACAATTTGGAAAAACACGTTGATCATTTCAATTCACTCAGAAACATTGGAATGCTTTAAATTAGTAGTAGAACAGTGTAGTAGTGAATTTTTTTTCAACGGTACAGTGGATCCTGAAAATGCTGACGAGAACTTTCATCGAAGGATTGAAAAAAAAACGAAAAAAAAACGTTGTTAAAAACGCTGTATTTCTTCAGCAGCAAAAAGTTATACGTTTGTGACTTTTGCGCCACCATGAAGCATGCTGTTTGCATCTGCATTTGAGTCGGTAAACAAATGTTGTGATTTATTTACTTGTTTCCATCTACGCGTCTAATTTTAACCGTGAGATGCAAAGAAGCGCAAAACGAACGAACGTAGATGAATGCTCCTCTTGTTCCCCAACCAAATATCATTGCGCAAGGGCAGCACAAGGAACATATCTCTCAACTTTACCACGTTAAATTCTCAAATATGAGCAGTTTCCAATCTTCATCGTTCGTTCGTTAACGGTCAACGCAGATCCTGATGTCATTAGACCAATTTACTGCTCAACGGCATAACGTTAAGAGCGTCCCGGTGAAATTTTAAATCGATTCTTAGCAACAATTATCCCTGTCTGATACGACCGGCACATCCTTCCAGCTGTTCCAGCTGATGCCACCAAAGAGCACCAAGAAACAGGTGAGCATCGAATGGATTTTTTTAAAAATGTGGATTACTTACTATACACATTTTAGGTGTTATGTCCAGGAGCGTGATACGCAGTACTATTTGCGTTCTAAATTTGATACATGCGAAGGTGTAACGATTATTCCGAGTGTGATGCTGGAGCTGAATAAAGAAACATATCATATGGTCGATTTTGAAGAAGAGTGAACACAGTGAGTGCAACTGTAATTAATTATATTGGAGAAGATTAGTACATAGAAAGTTGTGGACAAGAAAAGCGCAAATTATTTTAAAAATAATTTACTGTGCTTGCTAAATGAGGGTTGCTGTTTATAATATAGTTAAACAGTTAGAATTTCAGTTATTCTAATTGCAAGATTCACTTTAGATATAAATTATATGATTACAGAAAATTACCAGAACATATATGTGCTATGAATTCTTGTATTTTTTTACTTAATTGTGACAGAGCTTGGCAGCATTTTATTCCGTCACCACACGTTTATGTTTGCCAAAAATTACCAGAAGGATATCCTTCGGTTAACTTTCAACTAGCGGACAGGACGTAATATATATCATGAAACATTTTCTCACATAAAACACAAGCTTGATTTTAGACTCAAATTTAAATTCAATTGTTTTCAAATACCACTTCCTCTCGGAACAAAAAAGAATCTGGTTTCTTTCATTTTTTTCCAAAACTGACTTTTTTCAAAAGTTCATTGCTTTGGAACCACTCAACCGAGTTAGATGATCGACATATTAAATTGAAGCCAAAGCCAAAGCTAGCTTTTTATTAAAAAATATTGAACTGCAAAGAAATGGACTTTATTACGTTATTATTGATTCAATCAACTTGATTGTAGTCGTTTTCTACTGTTTTCATGGCTTCAGACTATTTAATGAAAGGCTAGCGCACTGGCTTCAATTTGATATGTCGATCATCTTGATATGTTTGATATGTGCAGTGGGTAAAATGTTATGAATTTTTGAAAAAAATCATTTTTGGGAAGAAGTGGAAAAAATTGATTTTTCGGACTACCCTAATACAAAAACTTCAAAATACGGGTCCAATGTTTTGCGATAAAGAGCTAAAATCGCTGGGTTCTTCTTCTCCTTGTTCCCACCGGACTCGATGCGAACACCATCTTTTCAGGGCTGCCATCCGGTATTCTTGCAACATGCCCTGCCCAACGTACTCGTCAAGCCAGGGTTGCCACATTTAATTCTGTAAAATTTTCTGAAAAAATCTGTACATCTGTATATTAGCAAACAAAAAATCTGTATCGAAAAATTGAGGGAAAAACGAAAAAAAAGGTTTATTTTCAAATAAATCATAAAAAGGGTTTCTCATAATATTCTGCATTGTATGATATTTATGCATGGTTTTGTTGAACATTGCCATTTGATTTTTCGTCAATTTCATCCTTGAAGCTCTTCAATTAGCCGATACATAGTTCTTTGCTTTTAAAATAGAGTCCATAATTGTTGGTGCCAACGATTTCCGAACTTTGTTTTGTTGGCATTGTAGAGCGAAAATATTAGCTTAACACAGACTGACGAATATATCTTACAAACGACCTTTTGACATCCAACAGCTAAGACCAAGTTATATGTGGGTCACTCAACTTTTGCCCCATAAGATTCGTCTTGAGTAGCCTGAATTCGTTATTCAAGCCTTGTCTATTACCTGCTCCAACAAATTGAGAAAATTAGCGCATCAAATCATTAAGGTTTGGTAGCGAAATTTTGAGCGTTTATCAAGGCCGCAGTTTTGATAACCGGATCGCTAAAATCGAATCACTTTCAAATCTGTTTCACGAGTTCAATATAGAAGTCACGACAAATTGATTTGACGGTTTTCGGTTTTCTAGCTGCATCCAATCATTTTTAGGAAGCTGAATCGATATCAACGTAAACATCCTCAGGCTTCTTCAGAAAGTCTTCAAAATCTTTCACATTAAGGTCAGCATCAGCGAATCGTTGCACGAAGCTCTCCAAACAAAAGTTACCCAACATGATTAGCAATAACATGTTTATCTCATTATAAAGCTCGCAAAATTGAGCACTTTCTGATTGAAAAGTGTAATTGACGTTATTGATGAGCGGTAGAACTAAGTTTAGGAACGCCATAATCGGTTTAGTTGCAGGATCATTTAAATGAGTCAATGTACGATCGGCGGATCGACTATTAACTTTCGAAAAGCAAAAAGAATACCGTTTTGTCTCATATTCCGAACAGTCTCAAATTCCGAATACTTCATTTTGAAATGTAAATTTACTAAACTTTTATGTTATAAATTGACATCATTTACAGGTATCGATACAGCCTATAATTTCTAATATTAGACATTTGCGAAAAATTGGCAGTCAAAACCAGTTTTCAGACAGTTTTCATGTTAAGTACTACAATAACTGGTTTGAAAAAAATGATATTTTATTTAGAAATCTTCATTAAAATTAATATTGATGTGGTGTTCGGAATATGAATCAAGTTTCTACGCATGATTCAAATTCCGAACACTTCTTTTTCAAATGTGAATTTACTGAACTTTAATGTTATCAATTAATTTCAAAACCCTGTTATTCTTTGGATTATAATTTATAATTTATAATATTAAGTATCAGCAAATAAGTGGCATTCTACACCAATGATAAATTGTTTGCGTTAGCAAATCCTGTAAAAAACAAGCATAGTAAATTTTTCAGTTTTTATAGATTTTTCATATTTTGTTTCATGTTCGGAATTTGAGACAAAAGTGTTCGGAATATGAGTCAGTGATAAAAATGGTGTTCAGAATTTGAGACAAAAATGATTAAACATATGTTTAGTTTTTCACCATGAATATGTATTTGTAAATCAAAATTATTGTAGCCAAATTAAAAAGAAGGCTCTATTGTAACCAAAAATCGATTTAATTTCGCGAAAGGGTACCATTTTGAGTGATGAGACACTGTTTAATGGCCATCACAGCTTAAGTGTTCGTAATTTGAGACAAAACGGTAGTTTGAACTCTTCAAATCGTTCAAGATTTCGCTTAACATCTACCTCCAACGAAAACCATCTCGTTGCGTTGCGTTCAACATTTTTATGAATTAGGGTATCTATGTATGTACTGTAAGAAATTCATTTCAATTGAATTTTAAAAATCTGTAAATTCTGTACTTTTGCTGAAAATCTGTAATTCTGTATATACAGATTCTGTATTGTTCGATGAACGAATGCAGAGCCATCTGTATGAAATGATCGACATTGTTTGCAAGAAAATTTATTACCTTCAAGCTACAAAAAACATGACAAAATCAATCGAAGTAACCAGGAAATTAAAATTTTCACTTCCGCCAACCAACATCTATAAAAGGCTGTTGAATCGTATGCGGGCTCTTTTTTACCGCTCGGTTTTGACCGATGAAGACCAGCTGCTCGAACTTCAGTTGAAATAATTTAGTTTGTGAATTAGTTTTCTTGAAATACTTTGTGAATTGTTTAATAGAAATGTAATGTGAAATTATGGAGAAATAAAATTAGTTTACGTGCCTGCATCGCCTCACCGTACCGGAAAGCGCTACTTGATAGGAAATCTGCCTTACTTACCCTCAAAGTTGCTGCCCAGTGATCCTGCTCTTCTTTGCTATCGACATGTATCTTAAATTTAGCGAAAAATCTGTAAAATACAGAATATTCTGTATATGTGGCAATCCTGCGTCAAGCCTTGGCGGGATGCTGGATTCGCCGTAGAGTTGCGCCAGTTCGTGGTTCATCCTTCTCCACACTCCGTTTTCGTCCATGCTTCGTGGCCATAGAGTACAACTGGTCGAATCAAGATTTTTTACATGGTACACTCCGTACGGGGTCGGACCTTAAGAATTTGCGAAGCCCATACTGCCGTTCTACGCATAGTTGTCCCATGTTCCAAAATCAGCAACTGAGAAAAACGCAAGTTTTTTAGCATATTCGTCTACCAAAAGCTTCTAGCGTTTCGGTTTACCAATACCCAGGGTTTTTATATGCATTAAACTATTGTTTAACGAATTGTGAAAAAATCCACTCACTTTATTCGATCAGTCTTGATTACGGGCTTAAAAATGCATGGTGGAATAGTTATGCCTAGAATATCAACATGGGACAATTGAACTTGATGTTGTTTTTTCTAATACTGGGAACAAACTACAAGTTTTTTGTGTTTTTCTGAAAGATTATGCATATAGGCAGATAGGAAAGTTCATCTCCTTGTCGAAGTTCCGTGTCAGCCTTAAATGATTCCAATAGATCGCCTGAGATCCGCACACTACACCGGGGAAAGCCGTGTTCGTCCATGATTCCTCATAGCTATCGTCGGTCGATTGTATCATATGCGGCTTTGAAGTCAACAAAGATGTGGTGCGTAGGGACCTAATACAATGGTGCCATTTAAGAAGAAGAAGAAGAAGAAGAAGGGACCTGATACTCGTGGCACTTTTGGAGCAGTGTCCGGCCTGATAACTTCTCACATTTTTTTCACTATTGGCGATAATTGGCGAACGAGGATCTGAGACCGAATTTTGTAGGCACAATTCAGGATCATGATTGAGCGGTAGTTCCCACAATCCAGCTTGTCACCTTTTTATAGATGGGGCAGATTACCCCATTTTTCCACTCCTCTGGTAGCTGTTCTGTGTTACCGATCCTGACTCCGCTGCGATTCCATCCTTGCCAGCTGTTTTGTTGTTCTTAAGCTGGTTAATGGCCTCTTTAACTTAACCCATTGTAGGAGGTGGTACATCGTCATAGTTTACTGCACCGGTGTAGTTCTCATCAACGCCGTCTTGGTCTCCTGTCTACGCGCTGTTCAGGTGTTCATCGTAGTGCTGCTTCCACATTCCGACGACCTTGTGTTCGTTCGTCAAGATGCCTTCTTTCTTGATCCAGCACATTTCGGCTCACGGCGCAAAGCACTCGCCGTCGTCAAACCATTCGTTCCGTGGTCCACGTTGTTTATATCCGATGACGTCCTATGCTGTGCAGCTAATTGCTGCTTTCCAGATTATTCCATCATTCATCGAAGCGAGCAGCATCTGGTTCGCTATCGATGTTAGCACAACGATAGGTTCAAACGTCGAAGATATTTGAGAAGTGCCAACTGTTGCTTAAACGTGGTCAGTTTGGGTCTCCGTTTGCTAAGGTGATCTCCAGGAGCAAGGGTATTGGAGGGCGTGCTGGAAAAAGGGGCTACGTATGGCCATGTTCTTGGAGGCAGCGAAGTCGATAAGTCCTAGGCCGTTTTCGTTGATTCGCGGATGGGCGCTGAACCTACCAATTACTGTTTTACCAATGAACTCCTCCTCTTGACCGACCAGAGCGTTCAAATCACCGATGACGTCGTCGTCGTGGCAGCGATCGTATTCACGCTATAGATGGGCGTAGAATTCTTCTTTATCGTCATCGCTAGCTATACGTGGGCTGTGGAGGCCACCTGCCAATAATCCGTTTCTGCATTTCCACCATCACGATGAAAACTGTACTCAGCTCGTGTGTGTTGCCGCAGCTCTGGTAGATAGTATACCTTGAAACGATCGCTCCATCGAGCCTCTCCAGCACATCTACTGCAGCACTACGATGATGAAATTGCGGGCACTCAATATTTCTGTTGTCGGGTACTCGCAAGAAAGTTGAGAGACTTGCACTTCCATGCCCCGGATTTCCAATCTCTAGTCCGTGTTCTTTAAACGGGTTGTGATATTCCATTACTACTGGAATCTATTTCACGTAAAAATCCTATTCTGCCAGACACGTCTATCTTCATTGACAAGTTAAACAGCAACAGTTTACCTTTCACTAGCAGAGCTACACTCTAAATTCAGGATACCACATCCTCCCCTGGCAGTAACAACAATGTAGCGGAAAATAATCTAGTTAACGAATTCGTTTCGCAGTTTTTCTATAGAACTTCTTCTTCTTTTCTTTGTTCACGGAGACTTTAAATCATATGATTCATTCGCATTCGATTTCAATTGAACAGCGTTCTCGTTATGTACTAGACAATATCCATGTGTATGGACTTCCGCAGTATCACAATGCATACAGTCAATTGATTCGCCGTAATAAGGAACCCTCATCCTCCAAAGACGCTAAAACATGAAAAGAGATTAACGTTCTTTGGTTCGAAAAGAAAAATAACTCATTTTATAAAAAAAATATATTGTCCGTCTCAAGTTCATTTAACTCTTAAAGCTAACCAAAATTATTTGCTTCATCAGCGTCAGCGTCTATCAAATCAATGTGTAATACCATGATGTTTGAAAAATTTACATTCATTTTCATAGATGCAGCCATATATCGGTTCTCAATGTTTTCATCAATTCTATAATCTACATCGAACTAATCGATATTTCGACACAAGAGATATCGATCACAAATATTTCAAACATTGCATATTTTCCAAAAAGGTAGATAATTTTCTGCATAAAACACATTCTAAAACTTAACGACTATTCTCAACCGCATGTAGACTTCTACATGCGAGAATCTTTTCCTTTCGAAATAATTCATTCAGCTCATAACAAACAACTGCCTCAGCTGCAGGATACCGCTTTCCAATTCATTGATTGTTTACCAGCGCCACGCTTTTTACAATCTTCTTTGATCACCCCGTTTTATATTGTGAGAACACCGTCAACCGCACACCATGATATTGGTCTTGGACTTTACCCGACTCAATATAGTAAGTAAGAACTACAATGTACGCATACAAGCTGGCCTTGGCCTTAACCCGACTCAACTGCTACAAATGCAATGTATTTGGCTTTGAGCTGAGCTCAGCGCAAACAAACCAAATATTGGCCTTGAGCTTTACCCGACTCAATATGGTAAATATGAACATGTACACTTGCAAGCTGGCCTTGGACTTAACCCGACTCAACTGCTCCAAATGCAACGATTTTGGCCTTGGGCTGAACTCGGCGCAAATCTAACCAAACATTGGCTTTGGGCTGAACCCGATTCAATATGGTAAACAAATGACATTTGACATGACTACATGCATGACGGCGCCAGTGGTTGTATGGTTAGCGTAACAGCCTCACAATCCGATCGGCCTGGGTTCAATCCCAGCTGGCGTCGTTGGGATTTTCTGAGGCGAAAAATCTCTGGTTACGTCTTCCTTCGGAGCGGAAGTAAAAGAAGTTGGCCCGGCTCATGAGTTGTTGAGTCTGATAGGTAGGAACAGGTGGAGTCGCCTCCCTGATGTCGGTGATTGGCACTAAAAGTGGCGGAAATAGGCCGACGAAAAATAAGCGAAGATAAAAAAAAAAAAAATGACTACATGCATATTTACTAGTTGGCCTTGGGCTTAACCCGACTCAACCGATTTAAAATGCACTTGGCGCAAATCTATCCAAATATTGGCCTTGGACTAAACCCGACTCAATATAGTATCTGAATAAAATAATATATATAACTATATACGTACGCTACGGTCTTAGGCTCGAACCGACTCTTTTTTTCCTAGAGATGATTTCAACACAACATAAAGTTCAACAATCTGAATGTTATATTTTCTACATTACTGGCAGCACTTCAGAGAAAATTGAATCTCCCTCTATCACCGTTACCTTCATTGTTTCAAAACACTGCCCATCGGACGCAAAAAATCTTTATTTTTGTAAGCATAACACTTTCTTCCTGTTCACTTTCATCATGGCAGGATCGCCAATGTGGTATTCCATTACTACTGGAATCTATTTCACGTAAAACTCCTATTCTTCCAGACACGTCTATCTTCATTGACAGGTTAAACAGCACTCCCTTTGTTTACCTTTCACTGGCAGAGCTACACTCTAAGTTGAGGATACCACATGGGTCTAGTCCGATTGTCCTTTCTTGAATTTCTTTGGGATCTGAGGAGGCGATCTGGCGTAGTGGTAACATCCATACCTCTCACGTTGAAGATCACGAGTTCAATTCTCACTCCCGACATTCTTCCAAAAATGGAAGTAAAAAGTGAACCAGCCAAAAGTGTTGAAAGTCTCTATAATACAGATAAAAAAAAATCTTTGGGAATTTTCCTGTGCGCCAACCCCCCATCTCGCCGGAAGACCATCGTGCACAGTTATATTCAGACATCGATATTGACCAGCAATATTGGGTAATAGATAAGCGGAACTTAACCCTTTTAGTACCGGCGAAAAGAACGTGCCATTGGGGGTCTTCGTAGCCACTTGGTTACGCGTTCGCTTACCAAGCGAGCGATCGTGAGTTCAAACTCAGGGTCCTCAATTGACCATCTTTGTGTTGTTATAGAAAAACTACGTCCACGCAACCATCATCAGCGATGGAAATCGATCCACGGTGGAACAAAGATCGATTCATCCATACAACTGCTCTGCTCTGCAAGAAACATCGGGCTACTGTTCTATAAATAACCCAACAATGATTAATATCAACTGTCTCCGCTGTCCGGTCTGCAGAACAATGGAAGAACAGAAAGAATACCCTTACGGCTAAATGGCTACTACTGTATAATTTACCATAATGTAATGGAACAGAAAACTGTGAAACTGTGTAATTTACAATTTATAGAAACATAAACATATGTACATGTACACGATTTAAACCCGGCTCTTTTACAGCTAAAATGCTAATGAGCCTAATAAATAAATAAATGGGATAAAAAAAAGAACGTGCCTAAGCGAAGAATACCGTGACGAATCGCCGAATTTGCAGAGGTTTGCGAAAATGCTAGTAAAAACGAAAGTAGAAGCGATATTTACAAAATATAAAAAGCAGCATATTCGGAAATAAAGGGAGAAGCCATCACGCATGAACATTGTCATTTTGAGTGTAATCCACTTTCTAGTACGAATAATCTTCTCCAAAGATACCTGTTGAACTATTTTAACACACATTTTATAATCCCATCAGAGCTCAAATCATGCCAAAATTGCGCCAACCGGAAACTCTGGAGAAACTCGCCCTTAAGCAAACCCCCGTTTGGCTCTGTCACATGATCGAACTGTCGATTCCGATTATGCTCAATTTGACTAGAACGGACAACGAGGAAGCAGCCAAATTCCTGAGAGCAATCGCCTTCGAGTTGCGCGACGAATTCGATCACTGTATTCCGGCTCACTTGTACGACGAGATGGGCAAGGAGTTGATAGTTCAAATTTCCAATTTAATTGAACGATTCAAACAAGCGCTCGATGTTCGACCACTGATGTCGAAATTTCTCACGCAGGTTAACGTTGCGATTACGTTGTCTGAGGTGCTTCTATCTAGGAAGATGAGAGTGTTAAAGATTGAGGATCTGCCGAAAATTATGCGACATATATTTTGCACGAAGCTGGATTACATTAAAGGTTTAAGGTGTTTGAGCTTGGGATCAATGAGTGGTGGTTGGAAGACACGTGAAATGGAGAGTACGATCGTGAAAGGACTCAGTACAATGAGAAACTTGAAGGCGTTAACGCTGAACTATGATTGCACAGATACGATACTGCTAGCCCTGATCGAAAGCTGTCCGAATCTTGAATATGTGGACTTTTCGAGTTCTAAGTATATAACTAATGATAGTATTGATATTCTGGTCCGACTCGAGAAGCTCAAGGTTGTTCTACTTTCCCGTACGCAAGTCACGTTATCTGGAATAATAAACCTGTTGGTGAATGGCAGGAATCTTGTTGACATAGGAAGGTATGATGATCTCGGAATATGTCTGGAATACATTGACCAGGAGTATCCAGAAATTGGTTTTTTGAAACTCCAAAAATTCGAAACTCGTTCGGCAAAAACCCGCCACATACAGCTTCTAGCAGAATTTTGTCCTGATATGCAGCACGTATCAATCTTCCATAATTTGTTTTTGATGGACCTGATGGCATTGGTCGCTATAAATAACCTCACAGAACTGTCTCTCTTGTCATGTGATTTCTTTGCCGATCAAGTTCGAGAACTACTTCAAGTTAAAGGGTGTAATCTAACACACCTCCACCTCGAACATGTAGATCAAATCGACAAGAATGCACTCACCTGCATGAGTCAATATTGTCCGGATTTGAAGACACTGTCTTTGTACAATTGTGTGATGATTCCGTTTACATCGATATACAATCGCCGGTATACCATACCTCCTTTCATGAATCTGGAACGGTTGGTTTTCGTTTGCGACAGTCTTTCGCATCATCTTGAATTCATTCTAGCGACGGCATTAAGAATCAGGTTTATACAACTTGGCATGCAAACGTACACCAACGATGAAACGTTTGAAAGAATCTTCACGACTAATCCGTTGCAGTGTCTGGAGGATATACGAATCATCCATTCAGAGGACTTGACCATCGAAACAGCCTACAGACTGGTGAATAACTGTCCCAATTTGTCGTTGCTCAACGAGATAGAGTGCTGGCAGAAGGTGAAGGAGTACGAAATCGTTCAACTCCGCCAGATGATAAAGGAGAGAAACTACGCGGTTCACACTGCTCCACTTAGAAAATATGCTCAAGAGTAGATTAGGTTAACGAATTTGTTGATATTTGCTGCTGTTATATTATTTATATTTACAGGATTAGTATTTTTTGTAAATAAATATGGGTTGTCCAATGTTATTCCTACATAGTTCGGTTAAGTCAGTCTTTGAATTTTCCATCGTTACGACCGATCCGCATGGAAGTAGAGTAACAATCGGACTCGACGATTTTCCATAGCGAACATGCACTATTTATAGTAATAACTAGCTGACCCAGCAAACTTCGTCCCGCCCAAAATTTGTTTTTTGTTATCAATACCTTCAAACATTCACGTTTTTTACTAAGTGCAAGTTCATGGGTCACAGAACTGTTCATTGATTGATCTTCTAATCGACCCCGTTGAATTTATCTTTTACTATAAGATTCCTAGTACTTCTACCAAAACTCATCATTATAATATCAGATTATTTTCTGACACAATTCTCGTTCAAGATTTTTCAACCACTTGCAAATAACATGTTTCTCCGTTACATGGAATAAATGTTTGATACAGAAAATATGATAGAATAAAGACAGCCCTAAATCCGACAATTACTTCCTCGAGTTTTGCTCTTATCAACATATTCGGCAATCCATTTTCATTGGTATAGATAGAAGAAGATTAAGATATTTCGTTAGAGCAAACATCAAATGGACTAACGACGCTTGTTACTATGTAATTGTAGAACATAAGGGAATTTAATTTTCCGAATTTTCCCTTTTTCTTTCAGACTTTTCCAAAAATTTTCTATTGTCATGTTTGATTGGAATATTTTTGGTTGAAATATGTGTAACATTTTTATGAGACCCCCTCTCCATTCCAGAGGAAGGAGAGGTGTCATACCATCATAGAAACATTTCTTATGCCAAAAAACCCTCACATCCCAAAATGTGCTTGTCTAGTTCTCGAGAACATTTCCATGGCAAACCCCCCTCCCTTCTTAGAAAGATGGGAGGAGCATTGAACCACCTTGAAAATTTTTCTTGTCCCCTAGAACCTCCACATGCCAAATTTGGTTCCGTTTGCTTGATTAGTTCTTGAATCATGCAGAAATGTACGCTTCATTTGTATGGCAGTCCCCCACCTCCCCTCAGAGAGAGGGAAGGAGTGTCTATTCACCATAGAAACGTTTCTTGTCCCCTAAAACCTTCGCATGCCAAATTTGGTTTCATTTTCTTGATTAATTCTCGAGTTATGCAGAAATTTTGTGTTTCATTTGTATGGCAGCCCTCCCTTAAAGAGGGGGGAGGAGTGTCTAACCACCATAGAAACATTTATTGCACCCCAAAACCTCCATATGCCTAATTTGGTTTCATTTGCTTGATTAATTCTCGAGTAATGCAGAAATTTGTGTTTCATTTGTATGGCAGCCCCCCCCTTAGAGAGGGGGGGTGGAGTGTCTAACCACCATAGAAACATTTATTGCATCCAGAAACCTCCATATGCCTAATTTGGTTTCATTTGCTTGATTAATTCTCGAGTAATGCAGAAGTTTGTGTTTCATTTGTATGACAGACGGACAGACAGACAGACAGACAGAAATCCATTTTTATACATATAGGGCCCTATTCCAGAAAACGAGACGAGCAATTCGTCTCGTCTCGTCTCGGTTTCAGTCACTGTCGAGACGAGCAAAATATACAATTCCAGTACACGAGTTTCATTGAAATGTTTTATTTGGTAGACTGGAGAGACTTCAGTCAGTTTTACTCGGTATGAACAGTGATGTCAGATGAGAAGACATGTTTTTGTTTTGAGAAAAACAACAAACAGTTTTAAAATTGATTAATCGATACTCTTTTCTCAGTGCCAAAATATTTAAAAAAAACATAACAAAAAGGAATAAGTTTCATATATCTTTTGGTTCCATTGATATTTTTCCTCGAGCATATGGGTTCATCACTCAGACGTTTTGTTATTATAGATTTATTGGGGGCAATGTTTGTTCACCTAATCAACGATTCATCAAGAAAAGTTTTAAATCTATATATATGTATCTCCAATAAAGAAGTTGTTTTGAATTACTCATTTTCGTTCAATATGTGAAGACCCTTTTCGTTCTGTGTTAATATATTCAAAACAGTCATCTAGCATCCCTGGATATGAGTTCAATGTTTACATTCGGTTGTGTTGTTTGGAAGAGGCCCATTTGAAAATCTGTAAAATCTAGCAATTACTGAACCGAATTTGATGGTTGCAGTTGAAAACATACATTGCTTATGCAATACTCGTTTAGCCGTGAAACAATTTTTGAAGATAAAGGCGGAGCAGAAGAATACCGATGCTTTCAATCAACAAGGTGAACAAACACATCAAACAAACTAGACGATTCGACTGATTCATCGACGAGCGCGGCCAAACGGTCGTCGAGCCAGACGAGCTACTCGTCTGTTTTTAGTCGAGCTCGGCTTCTGGAATATGAAAACAAACGAGACGAGCGCTCGTCTGCTCTTCTCGTTTTCTGGGATAGGGCCCATAGATTGTTTTCTTTCCGTGCCTAACTCCATGTCTGTATTTAGAAATGTATGGACAGAAAGTTATCTTGAGATTTAAATTCAATTTCAACTACTTTTCCAAAATTATTCTACAAAAAGAACGAAACTTGTTTGCCTTTTTTATGTATTGAAACATTTTAGAAAAAAATAGATAAACATAACACTCGCAGCGATCCCAACCGTAAAGTAACTGCTATGGATGGCCTCGCCACCGAACCTATTTGGCAAAAAAACAAAATACGCGATGAAGAGGAAATAGCAGCTATACTCGGAAGAACGCACTATAAAGCAAAGAAAATCATAAACAAGTGGAAATACGAAGGAACCATGGAAAATCTCCCAAATAGAAGACACAAACGTATCCTGTTTTCTGATGATGAACGAGTAATTGTGCGAACATTTCGAAAGAACCCTAAAACAAACATTCCTAAGTTGACTACCGAAGTAGCCGGCACCATTGGAAGACCTGTCAGCACAGACACTGTCCGGAGAGTAGCATACTGGAACAATCTGAGAGGTCGTGTTGGCCGTGAAAAGTCTTTCATCTCAAAGATAAATATGAAAAAACGACTACCGTTTGCAAAGGCATATGTTAACAGACCTAAGGAGTTGTGGAACAAGGTCCTTTATACGGATGAGATGAAAACCAATCTCTTTGCATCGGATGGAGGACAGATGGTGTGAAGGAAACCAGGATCGGTGCTACAGATTCAGCATTTGGTTCTCAAAGTAAAACACGGCGGCGGAAGTCAGTAGATGTATGGTATATTGCCGGCTTCTGGAACTGGAACCAGGGAGTTTATCGATTCGGCGATGGACAAGTCGGCTTCATTGAACATCTTGAAACGTAACCTTCAGTGTCCCGTGCAGAAATTGGGTCTCTTTTCTTTCGATAATAACCCGAAGCAAACTGATCCCATCGTGCTCTATAATGTCCCAATCAACTCAAAATACCTCCGCAATCACCGGATTTGAACACTATTGAGTATCTATGGTGGGGAATCAAGAAATGTCTGAAGAATAAAAATCCAGGGAACGAAGCAGAACTCGAAACGATGATTAAGGAGATCGATCGATTTGGATATCGCTGAGACGAACCAGCCCAGGAGGCTGAAAGTCTCAAAAATAAAGAAAAAAAAAAAAAAAAGATTTGGATATCGCTGTGCATGTCAGAGTGTGTCGTAACTGCGCAGCTGCAGCCAAGAGTCCACCGCCGATGTCGTGAACCAAGTCAACGGACCCATGGCAGCACGTTCACATTGACAATCGGTCGAAATCATCAAAACGAAGTCGATCACAGCCTCTGCAACGATCGGAATTCTCCAAAGCCTCTTCGCTTGCCTCGATATGCCAGAAACGCTTGTCAGTGACAATAATACTCAGCTCACGTGACAGTAGCACCGTTTAATCCGCAATCCAACGGGCAAGCCGAACGGTTCGTAGACACTGTAGGGATTTGCGATCTAAAAGATTCGAGAGGGGAAAGGATCAATCCAGAATGCGTTGGAAATTTTTCTATTGACTTGTTAAACAACACCGAACGTGTCAGCACCAGAAGACAAATCTCCGTCCGATGTCTACACCTAAATCTGTAGTCCCTCTGAAACGGCCGCTCTATCACTCGGAACTACTAAAATCGAAACAGCTGTACAGATACATCGGCGCTCTTCATGTCTGCGAAGACCGCCGATAAGATTTCACCCGCATCAGCTGCATTAAGAGGGGAGATGTTGGGAACATGTACGTTCCTAACGATCGTTACCAACTCACACACCGTTGAGCTAACTGGCAGCTAACCGGCAGCTAAGCTGTCGAAAAAAGAAATCGTTCTCTTTTCTGGAATCAGCGAAACTGTTAATAGTGAATGCAAAAGCAATCGATCTAAATAAACCATGCTCTGTTCCAAAACCGACCGGAATATCAAAAAAAGCGACCCAATTATCGTAAAATGATTTTCCTCGATGACAATGCCCCGTAAAACCAAGTAAGACTGGCCGGAGGAACGGTTGAGTTAACCAAATGTATGTATCTTAAACCATACTGCCGATTCATATTTTCAGTGCAATAAGGGGCTGTCCACATACCACGTGGACAACTTTAGGGGGGTAGGGGGTAAGATAATTTCCACGCTTGTCCACGGAGAGGGGGGAGGGGGTATAGATCGAGCCCACGTGGACAGGAAGTATGTTTTTTTTAAATACAACCACCAGTGTTCTGATAAAAATATACGTGGAATTAGGTAGCTGATTCGGAATATTTCGGGAGGTGATAGAGGATCATGTTTGATGAAAAACTTCTACGCATTTGGTCTATTCTCAACTAGCGTTGTTGAACTTTTCTTGAGTCGAATTTTATGTCTTGAACTGACTCTAATTTTGAAAGTACGCTACTCAGAATAATCATGCTACTCATTTGAAAGATCAGAAAATTTTGCGTAGAGTATAGTTGTAAAACATTTAAACTATTGGAACCAAGTAACTTTTAGAGGTAAAGATGAAACTTAAATTTTTGTGCTTTTATAGGTTTTTATAAATTTTCCAAAAATGCATGAAATGCAATCCAGTTTGATTGTTTCTATCAAGCAAATTGAAGCTGTCCAACCATTCTTCAATTCTTTCTTTGACACTACACTGTTATCCTTCTTTTTATTTTGTTAAAAATTTAAATGATTCTCAACATAATTCATGCACAATTTTCTCAAATGAAAGCAATTGAATCGTGCTAAGCAGCGTAATTTTTGAATTAAAGTCAGTTTAAGGCAAAAAAACGGTCTCAGGGAAAAGTTCAATAATTCTTTCGTAGATGAAATTTGACCATAAGCGTGGAAGATTTTTTTCATCAAATACGATCCTCTATCACCTGAAATATTTCGGATCAACCTAACAACTTGTATATAACAATATTTCAAACAGATATAATATTTTTCGATATTCTATTTAATTTATGAGAAAGTTTTCTCAGCAGTTTAACCCATCAACGACCAAGCTGTCAAAATTGGTGTAATTTTGATTATTGACGTTACAGAAACCCAAATCTTCAAGAATTATTTTTTTTCTGTCCTTCCGTTTTCCGGAAAATGACAAAATCCGGAAAATCGCTAAACAAAAGCATTGGCTAAAACCTACATTTATGATCCTGTAGGAGGTTCAATCCAATGGTTTTTTTTCTACATTACAGTGTGTGTTCTTTTTTCAAAGTAATACTGTAAGAAAGTTTACATATTTTTGTATTTTAGAAGGTTTTGTTTTTTATTAGGTTATGTGAGGTTATGTACTTTTCGCACATAGTTGCTTTAATCCGAATTTATTGTCTAATAAAGTTGTACAAAATCGAATGAAATTGATGGTAAGTGATAGCTAATAAATTGAGCTATCATTTGATGCCAAAACCTTACCATATGGTAGCTTGGCTTGAAAAGAGTTAATCATTTCTTCGTGTTTTTGAGGAATCAATTAACTTTCTATTCATTAAATTGATTGCTCAAAAACATATTTCAATCGGGCAGCAGATTTCTAACCAGAAATGTACAAATTTTTTAAAGGGTTGGGGCAGCGACTGATTAATTTGGCGTTGAATTGTTCTTTACTAAACTGTTCGAATTTGATATGTGATGTTTTGAGAAGTATATTAGCGGAGGAAAACCAAAGAGCAATACAAATAACTTTTCTAGCAAGGTTAGTAAAAAATCAATGAGTCATGAGTTTTCTGATGTATACACCGATTCTGCATTCCGTTCGAAACCATTATTTCGTTCGAGATATAATTTTGCATTCCCTATTTTTTGCCCATTTAATGTTCGAAGAGAAGCAGATAGAACGAAATGCAAAAACCAACTTGAAGTAAACACAGAATGGAATTTTATCAAGTCGATCGAAATATTTCGAATCGATCGAAATATAGAATAGAGGTGGTAGTTTTTCCCCGCTAGCATTTTGAAAGCCATCTAGACACTCAATGAAGAATGGTCAATAAGTAGTTGAAAAATCAAAAAAATATACATTGAAAATGTTTCTAATGCGCTATTAGTACCCTCTGAAAATTCCCGGAACTATTGCGGAAAAGGTTTCGCATTGCGTTGATGACTTAAAGTGAAGCGAATGTGTGAATGAATCGACATTTCCTGTGACCCATCGTACTCCGGAGTGGGCAAAAAAACTACACTCGACCAAAAAAAATAGAGGAGCAAAATGCGACATCGAAAATTTTTAATGATTTTTGACACGCTATAACTCTGTTATAAAATATGTAATGCATTCGTCAAAGCAACAACTGGACCTTGTATAGAATATTTTCAAGTTTGCAGTGGGCAGATTTGAACACCGATTTGCGGTGCGTTCATTATTTCAAGAAATAATCATGATTCAAAATGAAAGAATAAACGGATCATTCGATAGATAATATCTCTGTAGAAAATAGTTCTACTGAAACTTTCTATGAATCAAATGAAAGCGAAATTGTCAGGTTGATTGGATTGTTATTGTGAATATATTTTTAAAATTTATAGAAACTTTGAAAGCAAACCTTTTATCTTTTCTTGCAATGTCTTTTGTCTACAACGTATATACACATTACATTAAAATATGTACGTACGATATCCATATACCAGAAATTTGTAGTTTGAAAATGCTGAATTTTTCATCTTCATGTCATGATTTATATCGAAAGTACAGACGTTTCGAAATCGCTTAGAAATTTCGAAATTTTACTCCTCAATCCATTATTAAATGAAGATCTTTAGATATCAGTGCATGGTCTCTATTCCATCTTTTTTTTCTTGAAATTATTTTTAATTGATAAAAAAATCTCTATGCATGTAAAATTTGTAATGTTTGTTTTTGTGCGCTTCATAAACTCGAAAAGTTCGCCACTGATGGAGCTCATATTATGACACAGTATAAAATCCACTTCAAGGATTGTTGCTGCTACTGCCAACCCCTCTAGATAGCCTACCTACTAGATAGCCAAAGCGTGGCAGGGTACAGCTAGTAAAATTTGAAAAAAAATGCGCTATCCAGTTATTTCCTCAATTATGCTAATTAAATAAGCAAAAATGTGCACGTGGACAACAGGGGGAGGGGTATGAAAATGTCCACGCTTGTCCACGGAGGGGGAGAGGGGAGTGTAAAATCGTGCTTTTTCTGTCCACGTGGTATGTGGACAGCCCCTAAGCACTTTGAATCTGTATGTCATACGATGTGAACATGTTTTTGGTTTTTGGTTTTGCTGTAGATTCGACCTTCTCATGTCCTAAAACGCTGGACGACGGCACAGCAAATATGGTGTGGTTAGAACGGCTGAATATTCAGAGCAAATCAATTATAAAACACGAAAACGGCGTACGTCGCGAAGGCATATTCAATTGCAAAGAACTGGGAGGAGCTTGGAGCCACACGCTTGGAAATTGGATTGCTTGAAAAGATCAGGACTTCTGCAGGTTGATATCCCGCAATTTCAACAAATTATGGGTGAATGCTGCAGTTAACGCGCTGTAGAGTTTAGCTCCGTAGCTTCGCGCAGTAGCGGTAATCAATAAGATTTTACTGAGTTGCGATTTGTTGCTGGAAATTCTATGGTAGCGGCATTTAAGGATGCCTTCATTTGGATCTACTTTATCGATACGCGTAAAAACTTCTGAACTGAGCTTTAGAACAAAACAAAACCAGATGACATCCGTCATTCTTCTAAAGAAAAAAGACGAAAAAGTTTACCAAAACAAAACATTGGACCCAACGTGATATCATCAGGTGACGATAGGAAAAGTGTATCTCGAAAGTGTAGCCCCAAATATGACTCCAAATCCGAAGCAAAATAAACTTACGTCTGATCATCCGGAGGAAAACTCAGAACGGAACAACCAAGAGGAGCAGACAACAGAAGAGGAGGAAGAGTATGCTGACGATGACATCGAAGTCTCGCTGGATGGTACCAAATCGTAAATCTGAACTGGTCTTCTAATTCATAAAATTTGGGATTTGACCCTTTCAGAGTTCGATTCCATTAACAGCTACCTGGACTCGCTCAATTCGGCACTGGATACGATCGAGCAGAGGAACGACGATTTGAAGGCCCAGCTGCTGAACTTGTTGCAATCGAACAGAGAAATTCGCCAGTCTATGCAGGAAGAATATTCCAAGCGGTCGGAGTCCTGTGGAGCGGTTCATCAGGAGAGTACAAAGGATGTAATGGAGCAGTAATGTTATGTATTCATTTACCTGTCAAGCAGTAACAGCAGAATGTTGTAACTAATGAATTTTGTCAGTAGATCGAAACAGATGTATTTCAAATAGTTCATGTTGCTCTTGAGGTAAAATTTTATGTTAAGAGGAAAATGCATTTCCAAGGGACAGGATTGTAAATAAAACCACTTTAGTATAGATGTACACAATGTCTATAA
Source organism: Toxorhynchites rutilus septentrionalis (assembly GCF_029784135.1). Classification (NCBI taxonomy): domain Eukaryota; kingdom Metazoa; phylum Arthropoda; class Insecta; order Diptera; family Culicidae; genus Toxorhynchites; species Toxorhynchites rutilus. The sequence goes on from NC_073744.1 coordinate 127,778,962, forward strand.
TTGATTTTCGACTTCGTGATCCGCAGTATACAACATTAATAGTCTAAACTGTTCACAATTGATCTTATCGATTATCCGAGTGTTTTCCTCGTTGTGCCTCAAATGATCGAGCACCATTTGTCCCCGGGTTAATGTTCCGGCCAGTTCAATATCGACGTGGAAATTTTCGGCGCGAGTCACAATATTCGGTTGCACGAAGGCAGCGGCTACAAATGCATCACAAGGCATCCACATCATCCACTCGTGGTAACATTTTCGTTCGACTTCATTCAACATCCGAACTGCTTTGTTGGATGTTTTCCCAAGCACATCCAGTCTCCAATCCATCGTGAAAGCCTTGTGCTCTGAAACGCAACTTTCCCAGGGGAACAGTGTGATTGGGCACTGCACATTGTTGAACACGATATGTGCGGCCTCCGGATCAGCCCAAAAATTGAACTCAGCTGCTTTGGTTGTGTTGCCCACGCCGTGTCGATTGCCGCCCATTATATACAGATCCTTCATTTTGTCCCGCGCATCGGGATACATTTTCAGACACAACGCCAGGTTTGTGAGTGGGCCAACGAAAATCAGAGACACGTTTCCGCAATCCCCCAGTATCCTCCGGTACAGTTCATTTACAGCATGCTCTGTCTTGATGAGCTTCTCGTCGGGTATTTCGAAATTCAAATCTCCAAAACCATCCATCCCGTGGAAATGTTCCTTTTTCGCCGGCGCAGGTGTTATCAACGACTCATTTGCGCCCTTGTACACTGGGACGTCCAGCCGATCGACCGCGCCCAGTATCCGGAGCACATTGAGCGCAACATTGTGAACATCCGTATTGCCGTGGGTGCATGTGATGGCCTCGACCTTGATATTGAACTTTTTCTCACACTTCAGTAGCAGCAACAGGGCCCAGGCATCGTCTGTCCCTACGTCCACATCGATGATCACTTTTCGCACCGGGTCGAGCGACGTGTTTCGAGACATTTCCAAACAAGAACTGAAGAGTCAGCTGAGCTAAGCTATTTGCGTTATCAGTTAGCGCTTCACTGCATGCATAGATTTTTGGGACATGCTGAAAGCTATCAATGAAGATGCAAACACGAATACAAGCGGAGAAGGATCATATTTTGGCAATAGGGCGCTTGCAGCGTGCATATGTATTAGTGATCTGTTGGGAAGGCAAAAGAGAACGCTGCATGGGATTTATATGCATCGACGAGATTGAGCTTTGTTTAAATAATTATTTTAGCGAAATAGTTATAGAAATTACGCGCTACACTTTATTAATAACATACGTATATGTCTCTTCACATAAAAGTATTTACATTTAGCCATATACATATACAGCCATATACACGGAGAAAAATATAAAATTTCTGTTATGGCTATGATCCATATCAATGGTTTGATTATTCAAAAAGTTTCACAGAAACAATACAAAGTTGCACATTGCGATTGTGTAGCCGGATTAGGTGAAGTGTGCTCCCATTTAGGCTTTGTGGTTTTTGCCCTGGTCTCGTGAAGAAGTAAAATATAATGGATATTCGTGTGCAGATATCCTTAATCGGTGGTTAGTTTCGCCAAAAATGCAGATGATTATGTTGAAATTAAGAACATATTCAGCCAGAAAGATCAACCAACCCTCAGATATGATTTCCGGGTACCTGAATGCTCTGCGGAGAAGTGAAATATGGTTATAAGAAAATTGATCGGAAACGAAGAAAATCCATCAATTGGCTAATTCATGGAAAATACAAGGAAGCATTCGAACGTGAGCTCGAGTCTCTGTGTTTTGAATCAAGGTCCGAACATGCTGATAATCCTTTCCTGTTATTTTTTCGATTCAAATCTGGAGGGAAAGTCGCTTAATGAACATCGCGAAATAGGTGCTAGTAAGTTAAGCAATATGCGTCACACAAAAGTTCTTGTTCGGTAAATAGCTTGCCTAACTGTTTTACAAAGTTCATGTTAGTTCTATGAAATATTTCGCGCTAATAGAAAGATCATCTACAGGAACGTCGATTGATAATGAATCCGATTCTGCTGCATAGAAGCTACGAATGTAGACAAATGTTTGCCCAACAGATGCTCTGCATGTATGTGTAGCAAGAGCCCTATTTTAAGAACTTTTGTGGATATGCAGTTACCGCTTCGCGCATGCTTTCTTTAAATCTGTTTGCTAGATTAGTTTGCTCGTTAACTGTGTGTTTCTGTTTTGAAATATTAGACTGTTCAATAAATTTTGTCGTTCGAAGAAAGATGGTGTTATCAGGTTGTCGTTTCATGTTTCTATGATTGGCATTTTCTATGGACACGTGGTGTAGTGGCGCGCTCTTCGTGTAGTTGATGAAAGCCAGGTAGGCAGGAGAGAGGAACTGGATGGTGGACAACAGAAGGGAAGAAAAAAAATCAGGATTAATTCAATTACTGCCGTTACTCATGCAAAATCTGAAAAGGAGCCGTCCACATACCACAGAAAAAGTACAATTCTAGAATTGGGTTCCCCCTCCGTGGACAAGCGTCGACATTGACCATATTTTTTGACGTAGAACTACGTTTTTCAGGAAGGGTGCCAAATCAGAAAACAGGTCACGTTTTTATGAAATAAAGGGCCTGATTCTCGAATACACTTCGAATACACTTCACGGTGGAAACGGAATGAAACGTATCCGCGATGACAACGTCGACACCGTACCGACACCATCTGGATACGAGATTAGTTTCCCACTAAACTTATCATTATAATATCAAATTATCTTCAGATGAAATTTTTGTATAAGATTATTGTATCACATGAAGAAAACAAAGTTTCCCACTCACATTGAACACCAGTTTGGTACGAAGAAGTTAATTTTCATTAATGATTTTTTATTTGAAAAGTGCTCTGAAAACTCATTATTATCTTCGACACTTCACTAACTCGTGAAACGTAGTTCAATGGCGTGCCGTTTATTTCGTTTCCACCGTGAAGTGAATTCGAGAATCAAGCCTAAAGTTAACGTTAATAACTATTTTCACCATGAACGAATTCTCATGATTTGCATACCAATTTCTACGCGTCTATCACAATTCATAAAAAGTTATTTTTCATGAGATTGAATATCTGTAAAATGTCATGCGTTATCTAAACGCCCTAACTGCCAAGTTTTGATTGGCCCGATTTACGGTTTCCCCATCACAGATGTACCTGTGGAAATCCACTACATCCAATCGATGTACCTGTGGAAATCCACTTTGTATTCTTGTTCCCATCGAACTATGTTTCCCTAACACGGACTTCAAAATCAATGTGCCTGGGGGAATCTGCTTCGTCAAAACATGCAAGTCGGGGGTATTTTTTGGTGTTGAGTACTTTTGTATTCGCTTGTCGCTTGTGCAGACCGGAATATGTTCCCTTAAACGTACTTTTAAACTGAGAAGTCTGGGAAAATCGTCTTTTCAGATACTAGAGGTGAATGAACTTTCGCGGTTCGAGAACTGTGTTAACATGAGACGTGCAATAATTTCAGAAGGACATGTAAAATACAATGATCGTATGACAATCTTTCCGTTTAAATATTTTGGTAGCCATAGTCCATATCAAACGTAAAAGTAAGTTCATCAAATTTATTTGTAACGAAGAACATAATCTAATACAAAAATTTCGATGCATTCTGAAATAATATTCGAAGTGGTAAACAAGTGGATTGCATAATAAAATTACGTAGTTCTACGTCGAAAATATGCGGTCGTGCCCTAGATACAACCCCTCACAATTTTGTTTCTCAAATTTGGCTTCAAACCATACATATAACCCCAATTTTCAACCCCCATCTCCTATTTTTTATCCCGATTCTAGTAGGTTTGATTAACAATATTCAAATAATTCAACCATCGTTCGTTTTTCAAACAGAACGAATTTGTCAGATGAATGCCAGATGGCACTATGTCCGGTCATCGAACATTATTTTTTTCACCTACACACGCACAAGTAACCTGGGGTGACATTGCGAATTTCGAAACGAGTAACTCATTTCGAGAAAATACAAACTCGAATCGAATTGATTTTAGTATTATGTATCTTTTTCGATCAAATTTTAGGGTTTGTAAACAAAGCAAACTTCTTGGCTATTGCAAATATCAATGCCGAAAAACAAATTTAATTTGATATTTTATTAGAATTGTGGTTAAAAGGAAAAGATCGCGAAATGTTTTTTGACGACAGCAATAGGGAAGAAAAGAACACGCTTATTCCACAGATGCGGGAGTTGAGGGATAAAAATGACTCTCTTTCGCTAAGTAAAAATAAGTGAGTTTGTCTTATATATGTTTCCGATATAAATGATAATAATTGTTCTTTTGTTTCAAGGTTTCAGACTTAGTCGAGAAGCATTTAAAAATATTTCGGATACAACCGTGTTCCAAACAACTTTCAGAAGCACTTCTGCTCCTGCAGCTTTGAAATTAGCGGCCGTTTTGAATCTTTTGGCTTCTGGTCGTACCAAATTAATGCAACGAAGCAGAGAACTTTTTACTTGCTATGGCTCAACCAACAGTTTCATCTGTGTTCAATGAAATGATGCTACTTCTGGAAAGAAGCTTGTGCGAAAAAAGGATCGAATTGGATACAACATCGTTTAATGAAACAACCCAATATGCAATTGAAATTTTCTTTGATGTACGGTTTAATATTACATACAACGTTTCACTAGCATTTTCTTATACGACGATCAACCATTTCTTGTCGAGACATTTGTAAAAAATACTCGAACACAATGTTACGTAATGTCAAACTTTGCTCGAAACTCTACTACTGCCTTATTCATTTCGCTCGCTTCGAGATTGGCGATCTAACGCAAAACGTAAACGATCGGTGAGACATCTGGATTCTGTTTTTGAACTAATAAAATGATGATTAGGTAACCTAAAATTGAAAAATAAATCACGTATGATTTACTTCCGGACTTTCCAAGGTAGTTCTCACATGCAATAACCATGCATTTTTCAACTTGTTTTTGATGGTGCTCTCGAATTTCCGTCTTTGATTCAACCATTGTCAATATTTATACAATTTTCACTACTGAAAGAGATAAGAAAATAACATGTTATATATAAAATTAATTAAATTTAATCAAAAAGAATTAAATTTCTTAAAAACTCATCGCAATCAAATAATCTTTTATGATTATAACATTGTAATTTATGGAAAAAAACTACAAACCTTCCATAAACTCACATGGAAAAATTTAAAACCATCATCACTTTCACCGCAGCGCCGTAGATTTGTACGTTAGATCGCCATACATATGATATGTTTCGGATCAGGTTTTCGAGGGAAGGAATCACTTTACTACCAGAACCAAATCTCACCATGCGTCATATCGAACTCCATGGTATGTGAATACTAGCTTTGTGGTGAACATTTTAAGGATTTATGGCTACATTTGTATAACCCGGGCGGACTGCGGATGACCTGCAGCTTAATTTTTAGAATGAGATATGAGAGAGGCACGACTACACCTTTAGGAGGATTAAATCAGTTTTGGTATCCTGAAAACATTGAATTCTCATTTAGATTACCATAGGTAAAGAAATTAGAAAATTTCTATATATTCTCTTGCATATTACTCTAGGAAATGATGAAAATGTAAATTGATCAATTTCACCCCAAATGTACATATGTTTTGAATGTTTCCGCTACAAGTTTTGCAAACTATCGTTCGAGGAAATGTTTAAACAAAAGATTTCAAATAATTTCGTGGCCTTGGCACCAGTACTGATTATAAAAATAATTGGCTAACAATCAAATAAAACATTTCAGGAATATTTTGATTATTATGAAAAACGTGATCAGTTTGCACCCGGTTCACGGTACTGATTTTGTTCCGAAAAAGTGGTCAGCGAAGCCACCCTAACGTTGTTCTAAAAAACATATGGTAACTGCACAATACTAGCGAACAGTTTTTTTGCCATTCAAAATCACCACAAAGGAGAGGCGTGGTAGTTCCAGAAACAAACCTATCGTCACTCTTGACGGACAACAAAAAAAAAGGATTATCGATTGAATGTGAAATTTGTTCAATATAATTGTCCGTCACCGCACAACTTTGTCTAATAAAGAAGCTCTCAAAACCTAAGGTGTGTACCATTTCGAGCAAGTGCTTAATTTGCTTTTTTGCATTTTCAACAAATTTGTCTACTCCTCTTTCTCAAGATGAAATTGCAATTGCTGATTTTGGCGGTGGTTTCCGTATCAACATGGGTTAATGGAGCCGTCAGCAACGGAGGATGCATTGTCTCCAAAGGTACGGTATCATACCTTCTGTAACCGAGGTCCTCTGTTCGGACGATAAAATGATTTACAATAAGCGCGAGGGGAAAAAACTAGACCTTGAAGGACACAAAGAATGATTCAGCGGATTCAGCAGAGTCGCGATAGATCAGATTGTGATTATTATTAGTTTCAATTGATGGCTGTTGTGTAATGATATTGAAAGAAATTGACGCTTCACTTTTTTCGCCTTTGTTCCTTGAGCCAGATATGATTTTTGATGAAATTTCAGTCGCAGAATACTAGATGTTCTTTTGTTTCCTATCAAGATGCGCTTGAAGGGAAACTTTCTTCAAGCCTGCTTCGATTAAAAGTACGCAACGTTTATCAGTAATTGTATCAGCTTATTTTGTAAACTATTGAAACTGCGCACCACTATTATCACACCACAACTAACGAAATCTCCATCACTTCCAGCGGAGTGCACTTCCGTGTTTTCTGGCTTCCCACATGTGGAGACTAATCTCAGAACGTACACCAAGCAGATGTTGGACAAGTCATTCGATTTTCTGCTGCTCTCCTCCGTTTTCGACCACTACAAAATGGATCGGCCAGGATTTGAGAAAATGTACCGCAAAATCTCCGACAAAGCCTGGGAGGACACAATCGATCTGATTAAGTATCAAAGCAAGCGTGGTGCTTCGGTTACGCTGGATAATGCAACTCGCAAACACGATGTTTCGAAACTGTTGAAAAACAGTGAACTGTCCTCGCTCAAAATGGCACTGGACTATGAGAAGACCCTAGCCCGGGAGGCTCATTTGATTCACAAACAGATTTCGCATGCCGACAACAAGGAACACTACGATCCCGATGTGGCTCACTATTTGGACGAGAAGCTGATTGAGTATCAAAGCGGAGTTATCCGTCAACTGGCAGGCCATATTACGGACTTGAACGATATGGTCAAAGAGAAGAGTACCGAAGATTTGGCCATTCAGATGTTTGATGAATATCTTGAAAAATCGAAATGAATTAGTCCATGGTTTACATAGGCTTGCATCGTACTCAAAATGGTGCGATCGCTACAAAAATGTTACAAAATAACTGTAGTTTAGTGATATTGTGATTTTTTCCGATTAATGGGAATATAAATTTACGTTCCATGTAAAACAATTTATTTACAGCGAAACATTGTTTCGAATTTCAAGGCTATCTAATAAACAATTGGAAATACATGTAGATCCGTTGTTATTTCAAATTGCTGAGTCAAACTTCTTTAGTAGAGTTCGATAGTAACTACGACGTGAAGTTAACGCAAGGGTGCATAACATCAAATATTTTCCCACGAAAATCTTTTGCCGCATTCACACATACACCATCAACGTCAACGTCGACGTTCATCCGCAATTTTTGCAGAAGAGAATACGTTGACGTCAGTGTGTATGTGCGCTGCGCTGAAAGTGAATTCACATATACCATCAGCGTAACGGAACATCATCACAAACGTCAACGTCGTCGCTCTGAAAAATTGTCCGACATCAGCAGTTGACGGTGACGTTGCGACTGTTTTGGTTCGTTTTGGCGGACTGTTTGAAAAAAAAATCTAGTTTTTGTTATTAAAGAGAGGAATATTTGTTTATTAAATTCCGTTGTTTCTGAGTGCATATCATGATGGATGACAGAGCGCTGATTGAGATGGTGAGACAGTATGAAGAGCTGTATAATATGAGTGATGAACGATATACTGACAAAATTCACAAAGATAATGTTTGGAGGCAAATCGCCATGGAACTCGGTTCAACAGGTAAGCGAACTTAATTTTTTGTTTCGGTGAGAGTGTTCGAATTCGCGATGACAGAGAAATAGTGTCGGCGTCTGATGTCGCTTTTCAATTAGGGGCCATAGTTTGGGTCACAAACTCGTTAGTGTAACCCCTATCAGATTAGAAGACAAAACCAGTTTTCAAATGTTAAAATTTGGATGAACATTTTTACATCATGTTATTTAACTACTTGAAACATTTATTTTTGACTTCAATTTAACCATTTGTCTATACATCCCCAACATTGTTACTGAAACTTTTCGTTATAATATACAGTAGAACCCCGATTAAATCTATAGGCCTTCCCGGAATTTGTCAGTGAGTGATAGGCTCATGCACTTTTGTTTTGATCATGGCTTTCACATTATCTGGTCATTGGTGTACATGATCTTGTAGATGGATAGTTTAATGATTTCTGTATTGATAAAGCATAGCTTTGATGCTGAAATATCTTTTTTCGTGTTTGGAACTCATTTTAGTTCTTTATTGTGTTATCCGCGATTTTCGTTATTCGCGGTGAGCTAGCCCGACTATTTCGCGGATAATCGGGGTTCTACTGTACACTTATCTTCAAAAACAATTTTCGTACAAATTTTTTTCACCATCTGTAAAAAAAGTGTTTTCATTTAAATAGAATACTAATTTGATACGGGAAAGTTAATTTTCATTCATAATTTTAATTTTGAATATATGTTCATTCCGCCTTAAAATCAATTATTTTTTTATGCGCCCTTAAACTAATAAACGAATCTCAATGCCTTCAACGCGGATTGCACAGGAGCAAAGTAGAAAATTATTCCTTGCTAAATTCGAAAATTCACACATAGTAGTTTGGGTAAAATTTTAGTCAATGGAAGCGTCAAAAGTATTTTGACATAGGACTATGTCTTTGATTTCTATATAGGGGGGGTCACTCTACGATTTATTAAGAGTTTTCAAACGTATATTACTCAAAATGGTTATTGCGACATATGTTGTGTTATATATCATTAGACAGGAAATTTATCCAGTTTTTTTTTTGCTTGAAACATGAACAGTGAATATAGTGGAAAAAGTTAACAATTTGACGATTTAATTGGGTGTGTTTTCGTTCGATTGCACTATCCACTCGCTTCCCCTCATATTGTGAGTTGATGCGTAAAATGAATTATTCTCCATTTACCAATAATAGCCATAATTTTATATTATATTGTATGTTGTCCAGTCAATTTGTGCTCAGTTCATGTTTTTATCGTGTAGGTCTCACTACTAACAATTTGTATAATTGTGGTCCAGGATGTCATAATATCGAGTATGTTGTTTAGTTAAGTGAAAATGCAAACAATTAATTTAAATGGCTGCTGATTTAGAAAATCGAAAGGGTTTACCCATGTAAATCAGATTATGATAGCTTGAGTAGTAGCGATCTTACAGGGCTATAAAGTTATTACAAAGAATGTTCCGGACAAAGTGGTAACGAAGGAGATAATGCTATTTTTATCTATAATATATTTTTGTAGTCATAGATTGATTTGACTCAGGCTTATATTTATGTAGGTCTATGTAGACTTGTGTTCTCTTCTTGTCTTCTTCTGCATGATTGAATAAACAGAAGAAAAGGGTAGCAATGGCTTTAATGGTATTTTTGTGTACATTTTTGAACATAATGCGGTACCGAATTCTACCACGTTATGTCATCTAACCCGTTTAAAGGATACAAGTACATATAGGAAACGGGTTTTCCAGGGCATCCATTTGATGTATCAAAAGAGAAAAAAAAAAGATTTTGAACAATGAAAAACTCAATTTAAATGCAGTTACTACACACAATCACAGTCCTATGTCAAAATCTCGTCCGTCCCCCAGGCACAGACCCATCAATTTTTTTTTATTAGTAATCATTTGATTTTCATACACTTCGTAACGATAGTGATTACGTTGGATAGTTCTAAGATGTTTGGATATCCATCCGGAAGCTTTATTTTGCTATTTGCGATTAATATACTGCAGCAGGATCGCGCAAAGCACTTAATGCTTAATTTTAGGTTATGATTTCTATGCTCGTGATTTTCTATGCTGGCTACAGTAAGGCGGCCCTCTTAGCAACCCCTTGGTTCAAATGGTCAAACCCTCCCAATACATGGTGGGATCAATGATGCCAGGTTTGAAGACATTTGATTGTGTGAAGTCATTTTGAAGACTTTATGAGATGAATGAAGACATTTAAGTATGATAGTGTGGGTTTTAAGAGATATTATTTCCATGAAATTCTAACTATTGGCGGAAAATATCGTCAAAAGAATTAGGGCTTTTTTCAGTGTCATTCGCTTGCTTTTTTAACAATGTCACCTGTTTACTTTGGTTCTCAGTAATCAACGGAGACTTTTGTCTCGGTGTCATTCACCGAGACTTGCTTTTTTTAACACTAAACCTACCGATGTTTCATGTATACCTATTCCTACCACGGCGGGTCAAGTGACCTTTTATGAATAGTTAGTGAAGAACGACTCGATTTATATAGTTTTGTTGAAAAACGTGGCATACGATATTTCTCCTGTAAATTTCGACATTTTGGGATAACAATTATTAGCAAAATATTGAAATACAATTTTTGACACGCAAAATAGCACTGTAGCTTAAAATGATTACTGTTACCTCCCTTGGATAATTATATAATTACGCTTGGATAATTATATAATTACAGTTAATTCTGATCATCATCACTGTTCATTCACAAATGCAGCAAAATATATAAAGCAACTCGCGTTGACGGTGGAATGGTGTCGACATCTGGATACGACATTAGTTTGTATGAGACCAGCTCTATCAAATTAGTCGCCCCTAAGGCAGTTTTAAATTGCTAAAATTTGTATGAAATTTTGTTTCTTGACGTTTATTACCTACTAGAAGTACGTTGTTCTGACCCTAATTTAAACGATTTTCTATGATTTTTCAGATATTCTCACCAGAACTTACCATTATAATATAAAATTATCTTTAGACACAAATTTTGTATGATATTTTTTCACTACCTGCAAGCAAAAGGGATTTTCATTTACATAGAGTACTAATTTGATTAGGGAAAAATAATTTTCATTCATAATTTTGATTTTAAAAGTGTGTTCATTTCTTCTGCAAACCCATATTGTCATGCCTTCTCCCCCATTCCGTAATACGAAGCTCAATGCCGTCAACGCAAAAAATGCGTAATGCAATGGTTTTGTATCACAACCACGCATACAAATCTTTCTGATATAATATAAATGTTTGCAAGGGTCAAATGACCCGTTGCGGTAGTCTGGACAGATTACATATATTCTCAAGGTGGCCGTACACTGTTTGCCCGGAGGTCAAATATTTGATATTTTTTGACAGATTTTTGACAGAAGGTTTGATTTGATATTTGTACAAACACTATTTTGTTTGCCACTTTTCAATTTTCAACAGTAGTAAACAATATCAAACACCGAACATGGAAAAAATCAACTGAAATATTCATGGTAACCTAACCATGTACCGACAGGTTCGAAGAACAGACTGAAAAAATATTTTAGGCATCCAATAATTGAATATTTGCTTGTCGTGTTTTGTGTAGAATATATTTGATCAGTACACGTTGACCAAATTTTATCTGTCAAAAAGAGTCAAATATTTGGCTTCGGTCAAACAGTGTATGAGCACCCTCAGTAAAAAAAAAAGAAAAGAGAGGAGTAAACACTGAAAAATTCATTCGATGTATGTTTTAGGAAAAGTAGTATTTGCAAGAAAATTTTAACTAAAGTTTAAAATGGGTCGTTTGACTCCCTGTGGTAGGTTTAGGCTTTTCCAAGTAGAAAACCCACGAACATATAGAATTCAACAACAAAACGACTTCTACTTCAAATTCTGGAGAACTCCAAGCGGTCTGAACACATATTGTCTCTAGAAGACATTAGTTCATTTGTTTAGTTTAATTGACATGGTTTGAGTTACAACCAGACCAAGGTAAGTTTAAGGAAAGCGCTATATAACAATACTAATTAGACTGAAAATTGAATAAGCTATCAAACTTTGTTCAAAAGTAACTTATGAATTTTAGTTTCCTCCGATATGATTGTGAAGACATTTTTTCGTACCATTTGAAGATATTTGAAAAAATCACCTGGCATCCCTGGGTGGGATAGCCAGTGTTCCAAGTTTTGGCGTAGGAATGCGTCTTTCATTTCTGTGCCGAGATGTAAGTTCAAAGTTTCGAAAACGAGAGCGTGACACTCGGATTGTAAGGCTTTTAACTATTTGGCGGCTGAACGAAGTGTTATGAAATTTACTCCATTGTCTAAGATTTATATGATTGTTACTTATTGGCCCGAAAACTTGTTTCAACAGCTTGAAAGTTGCTTCTAATGGCACGATTACATTAGGGAGATCTATAGCTATAGATGGATTTATTCACCCGAAAATAGATGTAAACGAGTGAGAATAAATATGATACACTTATTCGAGGTATATATGACTACTATGAATAGAATAAATTCAGGTATATGTATACTTCAGGTGAATAAATTCACCGAATATATGAATATATTCATTATATAAGTTCGGGCTAATGTAAACGGTTGATGCGATTTCTGTAAATCTCGTCATATTTCTTCACATGAATAAATCGCTAGTCTAAACCCACCGAAAAACAGGCTATTGAAATAGAGATGGAAAATGAAAGGTGGGAAGACGTCACAGATTTTGTTTATGTATGTTACTTTTCTTATAATAGTCCACTACATAGGAAAAGTGTTGTTATTAAAAGTAAAAATAAGCAAATGAAATGAACAAATTAGTATTTTTTCTTGAATCAATGCTAGCGTTCAAAATCATAGGGCCCCACTGAAATTTTTGCAGAAACTGAAATTTCAGTATTGTTGAGGTGTTCTAAACTTTATTTCAATCTTATTTTACTTCTCGTTACATCGACCAAAAACGTAAATGAACAAAGTCAGAGTTACAAAATCGTTTTTTTCCTTTGGCGGAAAACATTTTACAGCGCATGAGAAAAAGTAGCAATTTTTTTCCGTGTAAAATGCACTTGAAAAATAAATTGAATAGACTCCATAATACCTAAATTGAGATGAAAAGTTTTCTGCTTCCGTCCTAGTTTTAGACGAATGAAGTGTTCAGCACCCTAATTGTGGAAAAAGGAATTACAATTGCTGACAAGAGATAAACTACCATGAAGATGCTCTAAAATCCAAACATAGTAAAAATTAGAATACTAATTCTGATATAAGAAGAAATAACAAAAATGAAACATTTTGGTTCGTGACATGTTCTGTTTATTTTTCAAATGATGAATGTAACGCGAAAAATATTTTTTGGAAATATGTAATTATTTTCTGTATATCCTCTTTCAACGTTATTCGTTGACACATTAAATTTTGTACCATTTGAGTAACTGACTGTTATGCCTGGTATGTGGACTTCTTATCTTCCTGGCTACTAATACAATCAAAGTTTAACACAAGCAAAACCCGTGAATCTTCCCACCTTCTATTTTTCATCTCGATTGAAATTACTCAAATCTGTATATGGTGCTGGTACCCGCTCGGAAATCCATTTACAGTCGAATTTCACTCGTTGCACTAAGCTCTTAGCCCAATTTGTGAACGACTTTCACTCGTTGGGCTGAACTGTCAAAGTCGAAAATCGATCGAGGGTCACACCGATTGTTTGTTGTTATGGGAAACGCAGAAAAGTTTTCACACCACTGACGTTTATTTCATTCGTGGTTGAGTTTCGTTCTAGGTTGGATTAATTGGTAAGTTCTTAATGAAGTTTGATATTAAAATTAGCGTAGATTTAATATACGTTCATTTCGATCGCCAGGCTCAAAATGGATGGTTTGCAAGGATCCAGTACGAACGTTAACCGGAAACGGAGGAGCAATTTCCTGACGCTGGTGGAGAAGGTTCGCATAATTGAAGATTTTGAAGCAGGATGTGGTACGCATGACTTTCTTGGGAAGAAGTACGGCGTAGGATCTTCTACGGTTACGAGAATAATCCAAAAGAAAGAAGCAATTCGTGAGGCGGTGGACAAGTTCAAGGAATATGGTGTAAATAATCGAAAAACATTGAAAGAGCAGACGTTCCCTTTGCTGGAAGAAGCTCTTTACATCTGGATTTTACAGCAGCGGCAGTCCAACATTTTGTTGACAGTGGATATTCTTAAAGCAAAGGCGGAGCTGCTGTTTAAGATGTTCCAGGACCGGGGGCTCTATGCGGTGCACGGTTTTTCTGCTTCGGATGGCTGGATGCATCGTTTTAAGCAGCGGTTTGGATTGCGCGTGAAAGCCGTAACAGGAGAAAAGGCATCGGTAAACGTTGAAGCGTACCTAAATTTCAAGAAGGTTCTACAGAAGAAGATTCAGGAAATGCAGCTATCACTATCCCAAGTCTTTAATGCAGATGAATCTGTCTTGTTCATCAAGCTCCTAGCCACACGCTCTGTCGTTACCTGTGATGAGACCGTGGCAAGCGGACGGAAGCAAAACAAGACAAGGTATACGTTTATGCCTTGCTCCAACATAGATGGTTCCCTAAAGCTTCCGTTGTATTTCATTTGCACTGCTGCAAAACCACGAGGAATCAACATCGAAGAACTTCCCGTTTCATATAATCATTCCAAAAAGGCTTGGATGACCAGACTGTTGTTCCGTCAATGGTTCCACGAAGAGTTTGTCCCCGCTGTTCGAAAATTTTCGGCCGAGAGAGGATTGGAGCCAAAGGCATTGCTGGTTCTTGATAATTGCACCAGTCATTATGACGTTGACGAATCTCTACAGAGTGACGATGGACTGATTCAAGTGATCTACCTCCCACCAAATGTAACTGCTGAATGCCAGCCGATGGACCAATCGGTCATCAATGCAATCAAGCGAAAGTATAAAAGAAAACTGATGCTCGCATTAATTCTGGAAAACGAACACTTAAGGTAAATTTCCAAATATTAAACATTAAATTTTTGTAATTAATTCCAAATATAAACACAAAACTATGCGCACGATAGTTTTTCGTCTGTGCTTTTTCAAAATTTAAATTCAAATTCTAATTGAGGTTTTATTTATGTACTTTCCTCTTTAGTTTCGAAGAACGATTGAAGAAGATTAATCTTCAACAGTGTATTTCGTGGTTGGCAACCTCTTGGGAGGAGATATCTGACAAAACTATACGTAATTCGTGGAAGAAATTGATCGATGGTTTGCCGGAGGATGCTGTTAATGTAGACTCGAAAGCGGCCGATGATGACTTCAAAGCGCTTGTGTCCAGGATTGACAGTTTGGCAGGAACAAAAACATCTGAGCAAGATATTGATCTGTGGATCAAAGATCAGGTGTATGATGGTGATCATAATCCAGATTGGGTAACCAGTGAAGTGTTCTCTGATGACGAGATTTTGTCATCAGTTCTCAAGAAAGATCAACCTGAAATGCAAGAAGAATGGTTGGTAGACACAGAAGATGGAAGTAATTCGTTTGATACTTCCATTACTAGTACCGGAGATCCTGATTTTGGCGATGCAATCAAGTCAATTGATTGCCTAGTTCGCTATATGAAGCATGATGTTGCAGAAGTATGCCGTTTGAACGCGCTACGTTCGAAAATCACTGAAGTTGAATGGCTAAAACGAGCATGTTGAAGAACTCTACCATTTTGTTGAAAATGAATTTACGTGGTTTGTTTAATTTTGTTTGAAACGTTTAAAATAAATATTGTTTTTGTTGAATAATATTCGATTTTATTTATTTCAATGATTCATTTAAAATTTATTTTAAACCTAAAAACACCATCCACGAGCCCCTCGAAAAAAATTTTACGTTGTCAGAATTGACGTTTGTCTTCGATTTAGTTGGGCTATAGCCCAACGAACGGGAGCCCAACTAAATCGAAGCCCAACTAAAGATAGCCCAACGAGTGAATTTCAACTGTAGTTGTGATTAGAGACGTCGGTTAATCGTTCGATTAATTCAAACAATCGAATATCTGCAATTTTCATCGAGTTAATTTTGTATCGAATAATGAAAAATCATAATATGAATACATCGAATAATTATGACAGTGATCGCGATTAATGGAAAAGGAAACCATTTTTCAAATAAATACAGTGCAAAATTCGTTTAACCGTCATGGAGTTTTGTCGAAATTCATCGATTATGTTAAACCATTTACGGTTGAAGCATGAAAATTATTTCCTTCTGGTGGAGGAGACTAGGAAGAAGAATTCAGCGTCTGCAGGTGTAAAAGGCGGAATTGAAGGAGGTGGTCAAAGCTACCGTACTAAAGTGGTTGTATTCAAATTCAGAGTTTCAAGTAAAATATACCATACTAGTGGTTAATGATTCGATAAATATACTTCTTTTGAATTAGTAGTTATAGGGATCAAGCAAAAATTTCAAGTAAATCTGCTATTACAACATTCGAAGAACAGGTATTTTGAACAGAAAAATGGTGTATTGGTGCAATAAAAATATTGTGCATCATTTTCATGAAGTACTCTTTTCTCAATCGTCCACAAGAAAACATGAAATGGTAAATTTATCAATATAGTGAAATACCATCTCATTCACCAATATTCTGTACCATGTTTATCCTAAAATTATATTTAATGTAACTCTTAAAATTATGACATCATAATCTTTTTCTGTTAATTTTGAAAGAAATATTCGCTCGATTAATCGAATATTGAAAGACAATTATTCGAATGAATCGAATATTTAAAAATGGTCCCACGATTAATCGATAATCGAATAAACGAAAAATTTAGACAACTTTAGTTGAGATTGGAAAGTGACGGGAAGATGGTCCCGCTCGCTTGCTTAAACACTATGCTCTTTTCTTTCAATTCTATTTCTATTCTGCATCCGGACTGAACGGAGCCTTTAGCGAAAAACGAAGTGTGGATGACAATTCGATACAAATGGTTTACAACTGTCAAATGGTACTTTCTTTTATTCACTTTTGAATTTAAATTTAAACTAGAAAGCATTCAGCATTCAAAGCATTTTTAATTTCTTTTGAACCAGAAAACATTCAGTTTTATACCTGAAAAAATCATAACTCAAGAACAAAATGTGATAAAACCACTAAACTTTTATTGAAGGTATAAAAGTATCCAGAATTAACATTTTTAGCAAAATTATTCGACCATCTGGTCGGTGTTAAGTCAGAGGGGACCAAGTCGCAAAATTGAAAATTTCGAGTTATTGATTACATTTGGTTAAGCATTAAGTAAGCTACATACCACATTTATCAGATTTCGGAAATCATGCATACAGCATGAATAATTGAACGAAATTGTTATGATTGATCAATGCAGTCAGCAGTCAGTCAGCAGTCAGAGCGAACCATGTACCATTTCCCATGGCGAAATGGCTCTATATCACGTGCAGACAGAGTGGACCATGTATTAGTCAATTGTATATTGAATTTAAACCATTTTCAAGCCGAATCCGAACCAACAAAAGGTACAAAATGTTGAAATGTGCTTGAACCCGTTAGTGTAAAATGTGCACATTCTGAATATATTAAAAATAAACTTGGTCCACTCTGACTGAACTGTAACCGTTGGTTACAATATTGTAAGTTTTTTTTTAATAAATTGTTGTTGTTTTAAAAGTATTGTCACCTTTTTGTAATTTTTTTTTAGTAGGGAATATATTTTGTTAAGTAGGGAAGTAATTGCAATGTGTATGTAAGTTGTTTGTAAAACCGGGCGAAAATGGTGGCGTGTCGATATGGCAGGACACAGCTAGGATTGCGAGAGAGAGTCAGCGACACGAGGCACAAAATGGACGCTGTACCACGAAAAATTGCGATGAAAAACCATGGAAAACGTTTGTTTTTTGGGATTCAGGCGTGGTGTGTGACGACCAAGAGTTCGGTCGAAGAGTTTGGACATAGTTTCCTCGAAGAACTCCCGGTTGACCGGCACACCATTCGGCCTAGTGGAACACCACTACGCCTAACCGAAAAGGACCAGCGAGCACCCTCTGGTCAGGTTGACCATTAACGTTAAGGAGGGCCCCCTCTCGGCAGTGCCACTCCGGTATCGTCCTGGGCCTGTCGATTGCCGTCAAGGAGGGAAGACGCCGAGCAACGGTCAACTGTCCACGTGTCAACCTGCCGTGGACACTGGCGCAGCAGTACAATCAACCACAGTCGTGTCCGCCATCCGACTCTCTCTCTCCACCGTAGAACAACCAAGGCAAGCCAGAATCGTCAGCAAATAAAACATAAGTTGTTTATAAAGAAGGTGAGAGTATTGTCTTTTTATTTGATCGCGAAGCCCCTCCAATTACCCAGTAGTAAGCCGACCCTGAGACCCAGTTCGAGGGGTCTCTTGCTACTGAGCTTTTTCCGGGAAGACACAGTAAACAGTCTCAGAACAGATCAGTTAAAAATGCGGGTCTTCAGTGCGAATGATCGCAAAATGTATTATTTCATAGTGCGATTTAGACTGTAGCGATGACAATGAATTCTAATTTGACAATTCTATAGACGAATACTGTCTAAGATGATTGAAAACGTGAAGTTTATGCTTCAACATGTTTGGCGTGCAATCATATTCATGCCTGTAATAGATGGCGGAGACTATTATTCTGAACGCAACCATATGTTATGTAATTTATGCATCACAACCTTTCTCGCTCTAATTCTCATAACAGAATGGCACACTTTGACTCACAACTGTTAATTGAATGAGAAATATTTCGAAATTGTTCAGTAATAGTGAACCAAATCTTAAAAAATGGTTCATTCGGTTCAGTCAGAGAGGACCATATACGTATAGCCAGCCAAATAAGTGCTTTTTTAGCATGATACTTGAGGTTTTTTACAATTATCATACGTTAAAGTATTTCTGAGAATAATATTGAACGAAAAAATTAAATGCTTTGAAAATTGCAGAGCACTGAACTTCAAGTTCGTTTTTCTCGAAATCATAAAAATGTCACATGGTCCGGTCTGGCTTAACACCGACTATCTCATCTTCACGTAATGTCGCGTGAAGGGCCAATCGTCAATCGCTGCACGCTTCTCGATAGAATTCTTCGACGATTGGTAATTCCAATGAGAACGTGCACAGGTACGCTCCTCCAACTTAGCCGAAAGTGAAAAATCTGATGGAATGCGTTGAGCGCGTTAATGGACAAAATAGATAAAATTGTGCACCCGTGCCGACCTTGGACGTCCCTCTTTGGGCCTACCTCCCAGATCAGTTGTTTCTTTGTACTGTTATAGTGTACGGAACACGAATGGTTCATTGATAGGAAACAGTTTAAGCAGCTCATAGATCTGTTCTGCCGTACTTAAATAACGCGACAGTTGTCACACGCTTCTCGTACAGACCAAACTTCATCGTTGCTAGGAAAGCGAACAAATACTGATGGGACCACGAAACTTGGTGAGAGTAAAGAGGGACATCGAACTACACGACTGCACTGTTACCACTTTTCTTCGCTGCAAATTTATTTACTGAGAACAGTCGAGAATTCAATGACCGAACTTATGCTTACACTAGATATTGTGAATACGATATCACGATTAAATTGGACGTTCTTTCAAACATCAAGAAGTTTTTACAATATTTTTTTTTGTTTTAATATAGAAACTCCTTAATTACAAACATACTCCAACGCCGTTAAAAAAATAGAGAATTCTTCAATGTGCTTTAAAGTACTGAAATCTGCGAGAAAAATCCGCATTCATCGACTGGAGTGCGTCAACATTTTTTCTAGTTGTCTACACTTGAGAAATTCTCAATGTTCGAAAGTGAGTAAAATGAAAATCTCTCATTTGTTGATTGAACTAGAGTTTGTTTTCGACTGTTTTGATCTCGTTGCTCATGCTGTGATACAATTTGCCTATACCTTGCAGGTCCAAGTTCAAATATTTCGTTTGTCTTGTGATATCCTCCACAAAAGCTAGATATGTCATCCACTCCTCGTTTTGAAATTCCCAGCCTGTTTTCCCTTATTTTTCATGAATTCTACAATTTCTTTACGAAGGCCAAAAGCTCATTGCACTACTTTTCCTCTACTAAACCATAGTATCTCGGTAAAACAAGAAATTTGGATATATCGTGCTTCAAGAAAAGCTTGGAACTTGAACTTGGAACGATGATCCAATGCGAGCGAGTTGGATGATGATTTGGACGATATTCTCCAAGGCATCCTCGAATCCTACATTCATAGGGAAAAGACAAGTCAATTCCTCGGAAACTTCGAATTCTTTGGTAATCCTTGAATATGTCCCGAGCAAATATAGCTAATTGAGTAATTTTCCCTCCTAACTCAGTATTTTTGACGCGTGTTCCGACTCATATTTCCGTTTCAGATTGAACCTTCAGCAACAGCTTCATTTCGGATCAATTTTTTCTGATTTATGATCGAATGAATTCTTTCTCAAACTTTCTCTCTTATGTACTCACGCTTACGTACATTCCGTTCCCTCTCATAAGACTTGAATCGTGTCCAGCAGTTAATGCCTTTACTTCCACGAATTTATGCGAGTAGGAGCAGAACAGCACCAAAGACGCGAAATAGTCTTTTGAGTACTAACAAGTACAATTGTTAGAAGGTTTAATTTAGCTTTAAGCTTAAAAATTGCTTTGAAAACAGGCTGTTGAAATCATAAAAAATCTATACATAAACAGGTACCCGCTCGGAAAACCATTTGGGAACGTCGTGTGATGTTGTAGAAAACGGACACGGTTTACTTAGCGTCGAACAATGAAGTGTCTTTTTCAAGGCAGGTCGAGGAGGAGTTTGAAGTAGCGTTTTCTTCACAAGGGCTATTCTCGGGGCTAGAGACGCATGGACTGAAAAAGTTCAAAATCTCTATAATTTATCAGAAGAAGGAGGAGAAGAAAATGCATTTAGTTGTGATTGGAAAGTGACGGGAAGATGGTCTCGGTCGCTCACTTAAATTCTACGCTCTTCTCTTCCGAATTCATTGTTTCTACCGCCGAACTGAACGGAGCCGCAGTTTTTTGTAAAAGCAGCAGATCTATCATCGAATGCTTACAAATGCCGTTATCGACCGATGATACCAATTGTCGGGGGTTGGAGAGAGGGTATTATTCGCGCTGGGTATTTCAGAGGAGGAATCGATTCCTCCTTCGAGCGTTAATAATTCTTTTCCGGCTAAACGAAGTGGTATCTGTGATACAACCGTAAGGTTGACGTGTAATCATTTGTTTGAATTCTTAATGAATGAATATTTCGAAAGATTTTTGAGAAGTCCAAGCAAGTGTAGGCATATAGCTTCTCTCGTACATATTTTGCGAATGCATTCGGAGGTGAAAAGTTGTGCATGTCAGCTCAACACGGTAGCAAAATAGAAACGGGATTTACCAGACCGACCATAATTGGCCCATCGCACAATCATGACTGAGTGAATATTCAAGCGGGTGTCCATATACAGCCATTCCATGCCAAACCGATTTAGTGGTTCTCAGATTTTCGTGAAAAATTGTGGTTTTGTCCGTTGTGGCAAATTATTAGAACCATGTTTTATTTTTTCATTAGGGTGCTCATTTCCATTTTAGAGTGATCCAAAAAATCATTTTTCCCTTTTTTCCCAAAACTGACTTTTTTCAAAAATATATTACTTTTGAACCATTGGACCGATTCAGATGATATCCATATCACATATATACGACTAAAAACATGCACGTAATACAATATTCAAAGCTACGTAACTGAGCCTGTGAAAATAAATTTTTAAAAAAGGGTCACTCTTTTCAAAACATATTTATATTGGAGAAAATACTACCAGGAGATTGAAGGTTCGTTGGAATATAGTCAAATTATGAACATTTTTCCACACAATAGTAGAAAATGGACATGAAATCCACATTTACTGATTTTAAGGAAATGACTATATCTCGTTTCGAAGTTTCGAAGAACGGTAATGTCATTGAAGAAGAGAATGAATGTTTGAAATGATGGTATGATTACAGATGATAATCATACCAATCACTGGCGTAGTTATCATTAAGGACATATTAATAGCAAATAATTTAATAGAAAAAAAAACAAATCCTAGTGTGATCACCATTATTGATGAAAGGAGAGAGATCACTGATGATTGTTGCATGGGCGTAGTAGCTAGGATAACACTCAAAGATGGTTGTTTAAGGGCCCCGAGTTTAAGCTCACGATCGTTCGCTTAGTAGCGGACACGCAACCAGTTAGGATACAAAGACACTTTGTATAACCTTTTTAATTATAATAAATTATTTAATGTTCCTTCCTCTACATTCCAGATGTAGCGTGTAAAACGAGATGGATCTCACTTCGGGATCAATTCAGAAAGACGATAAAGAAGAAAGAGGAGACAGACGCGTCCGAACCGAGTTCAAAATGGAAATACGAGGACTGTATGTCATTTGTTCTCCCAATGCAGAAAAGAAGAAAAACTTTATCCACACGAACGGGTCTGTTTAAAAGCGCAAAAAGGGCCAATCCAGAACCGGCATCTCCGATGCAGTTAATGCGATATCCGATTGGAAGCGCTAAAAGAGAAACCACAGCAGCACCGAAACAAGATCCCATTGACGTGTTCTTTCAAGGATTAGCAGCTACCGTCAAAACGTTTTCGCCTGAATATCAACATGCTGCGAAAAATCGTCTTTTTGCGGTGGTTTCCGATCTTGAATGGCAGCAGCTTCAAGATAACGCCCAGAATTCTCTACCTTCAACGCCAGTACCGGCCACATCAGCGCAGAGTGAAACACCAACGCCTGTGGCAGTTTTTCCAAGCTGTTATAATACGGGAAAAAATGAGCAGGAATAAAAATTTTATCGATCACAATATTCTTCAATCTTAGAATAATAAAAAGTAGAACAATTTGGAACCTCAGCCGTGCACCGTGCTTGCTTGTTTGTTTGTTTTAAGAGGCCCCTAGAGGCGAATGAACTGCAAAGTTTAAAGCCTCTTAAAAACAAAGAAAGAAAGAAAAAGAGGCCCCAAAATTTTGCAGTTCATTCACCTCTGACAATTTTGCATGTCGGATCTAATTAAAGGATCGTTACCTATGTTTCAAACTAACCGGACAATCACACAGGTTTGCTTGCGAGAGGCCGCCTCGGCTCCTTACCCTCATTAGATGGAAACTTCGCCCCCATTACATTGACATTACATTGGTTTTACATAGAATAAATTTTATTACAAAGAAATAAATTCATAGTACAACTACGCAGGCGTTAATACGTACGGTGTACAAACTCGTATTCGTACGCAGATCTATTTTCTTTTCTTTTGATGTGATCTTGAGCTTTCCAGTTGCACAGAATCCCACCCAAACCATGCACCAGTCTCCACCGAAATTCCTGGTTTCAATGCCGTAGTTTCAGTAATGGTGAACCAAATAGTGACAAATACTGTTCCTTCTTCCGTAAATCACGCCAGTACTCGTTGGAACCATCAGGACCATCCAAATGGAACTTTTTTTCGTCAGTGAAGATAAGCTATACATTGAAAAACTTTTCGTCATGATATATAGCAAAATGTATTCTATGTCATAACATACCATGTCCCACAGTCGGTTTATGTGAGATTTGGCAAAACTCAGACGTCTTCCAATGTGAGATGGTGTAAGATAAGAAGCTTTAACCTTTTAAGCCCTCTTTATGTGAGGACTTTTTACCAAAACTTGACGAATTGTCACCCGAGAAAGATTTAAATTCAAAGATTGCTTTATTTGCATACGCGATTTTGAGGCATTTGAAGCTGTTCTAAATATTTCCCGCTTACCCCGGTCAGAGAGCTTCGATCTACGTTGAGCTCTCTCCTTCTTACCGTATTTTTGAGGATTCGCCAAATAATTGAGCACTACTTGATGGGATCGTCCAATCCGACGAGTAATTTCTCTGATACCAATACTTCTTGGTGAAATGCATCGATTTGTTTTTCTACTTTCTCCGTGAGCACTTTTCCCTTCGGCATTTTCCAGATTTGATTGATCAAAACAACTAAAACAACGGAAAATGTAACTGGTAGTATAGAAACTGGACACTTGAAAAATATAAAAAATTCATTTACGCTCAGCGCATGCACATACACATATGAAAATCATGCAGTGTATGGTAGTCACCAATACCTACACACTAGAAAATAAATGGAAGCATTGTTTGTTTACAATGACACAAAGCAGCAAGATCATCACCTGGTCTTATAGAAGTTGGACAGAGTGTATTATCAACATCTAACAGCGAACTGAAAACCTCGATTCCCAAACAGGCAAATTGCTACGACGAAGTTTTAAGTGATAAATGATTGACTCTGTTGTCAATCGAAAGTGAATGTACAACATTTGGTTGCTGTTATGTCGGGACGCTTGAAGATTTTGTGATTTTTTGTTTGTTTTATCTATTGGGTTGGGGGATAAGTTCATAGCGTTTATATATTTCTTCTATTTAACAACGATTTGTTTGCTGTTTGGCATAGGGTAAGTATTCATTCGATAGAACTCTTCCTGCTCTACAAAATGTCAATTATATTTTTGAGTTATTTGTTTTTTATATGTTTTGAGGCATAGAAATGGAATACCCAGTAGGCATTAATCAACATTTTCGACACCTGCAATGCGTGTTTCATGCTGTTTTGCTCAACCCATTAGTGCCCAGCGTATGAAATTTCATACGCAAAAATGCCCGTTTTTGAAAAAACTGTTTTTGATGAAACTAAAGTGTTAAACGCATTTTAAATGATACCACATGACAATTTAAGAGTGTTATGTTTGTGTCAGTGTCATTTTATCTGTCATTTTTGTTGTTTTGTTGGGTATTGAAGCTTGCAAAGTTCGAGTTTAATGGAGTCGCAAAAGTAAACATAAATTTATCAAAGTTTTACCTCTTAAAGGATTCTAAATTGCTCAAATCTGTGACACAACACTACTAGACGAGTTGTAAAAATGATATCTAGCAAAAAATCCGAAAATTATGAAACCGCAAGAAAATCTATGTTTACTTTTGAGCGCATGAAATTTCATACGCTGTGTAGCTACGGTATATATTTTTTTCAATAGGATATATCAGCTTCCCGATAATCCGGAGGAGCTGTACAATTATCTGATTGATTTGGACGAAGACGCTTTCGAAAATCTAGTGTCAACAAATGATATTGACATTGTCATCGGTGGAGACAGCGATGTGGATGCTGGAAATAGTGACTCGGAGGACGGCCCTTCCGGTTTTGGCAAACAAGTGAATGACGAGAGCAACATTGAACGAGGCCAATCACAAGAATGCTTCTCGGGCAGCAGCAAGAAGCGAAGAGCCAGACACTGGGAAAAAATGAACTTTAATTCGGATGAGTGACATAAATCCAGCAAGGATCGAGTTCATGCAGATCAAGCCTAAACACTCGAAGTCATCGGAAGTTAGGTTTGACGGAATAAATCATTTCATTAATGCGAATCCAACTGGTACCCAACGAAAGTGTGCGTATTGCAACCGATGTACGACGTATATTTGCTTGAAGCGTGATGTGGGTTTGCACACTTCGGAGTGCTTTTTCCGATACCATACTCAGTGATACTAAATCCGATACACTGCCGTTCTACGCATAACTGTACTATGTTCTATGCAATCCCTATGAACCGTGGGGCAATTATGCGTAGAACGGTAATACACAAAAGTAACCATGAAAATGGATGTTGAAGTTGAAGTTTATGAAATAAAACCGTTTTGTTCGATATTCAAATGATTTCCATTGTTGATACTGTATCGGCTCAGTGTATGAAATTTCATACGTCAGATATCTCAACTTCCAAAGAACTCCAAACCAAAACATTGCGTTTCCCCCCGTTTCGGGACAAACCTAGATGGACTAGAAAGTTTCATGCCATTTGGATCAAGTTCTTGTACACCTTCGCAGTAATGGGTTAACATTGGCGTCTTGCTCTGTCCTCCCCTACATGAAATCTACTCAGCTGACTTCTAATCATTATTCTTAACCTAGGTAGTGCGGACTGAATCAAAAAGGCTGTCAAAATAGATCCAATTGAAATGTCAAAAAAGATCCAACGATCAGGAGTGTTATTTGTCTTATGATAATCAACACTATAAAAGAGGTATTGTTGTCAAGGGCAAAAATAATTAAAATTATAAAATGAACGAGCTACATTTTTCCGTCAATTGTTTAATTAACTATTGACTCTCTGAAAGAACATCTCAGCCTTCCACAGAGCAACGCATTTTTAATGTCACCTCTCTTTGACATAACGTTTCTCTGAACGAAATAAAAACAAACGAAGTCAGAGTCACGTAAATGTTTACTCCTGCGATTTGAAAATATTCGATAAAAAGTGGAAGGAAGGGATGCCAGATGATTTTCAAAAAAAGTCTGTAAAAACATGTGAATGTCTGTTAAAAATGTGGAAAAGTCTGTAAAAGTGTGCAGATCTATAGAAATGTCTTTTAACGTTAATTTTCACATATTTATTAATACTTTGTACATCGCGATGCACGTAAGATTGTATTTTGTATATATATACAGCCATTTCATGCCAAACCAATATAGTGGTTCTCAGATCTTCGTCAAAAGTAGTAATTTTGTTCTTTCTCGCAAAACATTAAACTCGTATTTTTTTATTTTTTTCATTAGGGTGCCCAATTCCATTTTAGGGTGATCCAAAAAATCATTTTTTTCCACTTTTTCCCAAAATGACTTCTTTAAAAAATTCATAACTTTCGAACCACTTAACCGATTTAGATGATCGACATATCAAATTCAAGCCAATGAGCTTTAATTGAGAAATATTGAACTTGCAGATAATATGGATCCTATTTTCGCAATTATTGATAGTAGTCGTTTTTTAATGTATTCATGGCTTTGGACTACGGGGCGCTTTTTTTTCTATATTTTTTCTTGAAAGCTGAGAATTTTTACATAAAACATCTCGATATCGAAGATGCTATTTTTTTCGTTTTTGAAAAATGTTTCTTCAAAACTAATCGATGTTTCGAAAACAATTTTCCCCCATTTCTCCCACTAGAAATGTCATAACTTTTGAACTATTATACCGATTCCTATCATCGACATATCAAATTGAAGCTTACGAGTTATTTTTCTATGGAAAAATTTTACTTTTGCGAAAAAATTTAATTTTTTATTTTTGTAATTATTGATTCAGTTAGTTTTTCATAGTTTTCTCGGTTAAAGATAGGAGCGCTATATTTTATTTTTTATTTTTCATGGATTATTTACCTAACATATCTCGATATCAGAGATGCTATAATTATCGTTTTTATGTTATAACTTTGTAAATTTAACATGTTTTAAGTCTTTGATCAATATTCATATGTGACTAAACTAGACCTATGCTACTAGAATCCAAACTTCCCGCAAGTGTGATATTTTTTCAAATTTTGCTTATTGGCTTCCATTTAATATATCGATCATCTGAATCGGTTCAGTAGTTAAAATGTTATGATGCAGAATGTTATTTTTGGACAAAGGGGGAAAAATGATTTTTCGAACCACCGGTTAACTTTGAAAAATCATATCTAAAAAACGAAAAAAATAGCATCTCTGATATCGATATATGTTATGTAAAAAATCCTCAGCTTTCAAGAAAAAATATAAAATATAGCGCCCTCTAGTCCAAAGTCGTAAAAAAATATAAATACGACTACAATCAATAATTACTAAAATATAATTATTTTTTTCGCAAGTTAAATATTTTTTAATAAAAGGCTAGGTCATTAGTTTCAATTTTATATGTCGATCATCTACCACTTAATAACTTATGTGTTGTAAGTGTGTTTAAATGTTTCAACGATCTACACATACATACATACACATACATACGCGTTGTTAATTTTTATAAAAATCAGTATTTCTTCGTTGATATATTGGACATCCACCAAGACTTGCGGTCTTGTCGTTGATGAAATTTATAAGAAAATGCAGTGTATATTTTCCATCCGCCATGCAAGACTATACAAGTTTTAGATCACCACACGGCCATGAACCATGTCTGTGGTAACAATATCGAACAGTAACCCATATTTCGTCATAAGCAATCCCGAGAGCGAATGTAAGTTGTTGAAAATAGAATGAAAATTTTTATTCGATGTTGTTTGAATACTTAGAAGACATAGTCCTGACCCTAACTTAACTATTTTTCAATAAATCTCCTTGTATTTCAGCAAAACAATCTTATCTAGAACAGAAAATAATTATCAGAGACAATTTTCGTTCAAGATTTTTCCTTACCTGCAGAGAATGCAATTTTTCATTAATTGTGAATAACCGTATCCTCTCTTTCGTCTGCAATGATGACAGGGCAAAAGTACGAGTTCCAAACTTCATACACACCAGATGGGTCAACCAGAAAGATTGACGGGCCGCAAGTTGAGTATCGCTGGTCTAACGTCATGTGTATTGATATAAACTAAATATAATAACTTTTCTGTATTAAAACTATGGAAATGTTTTTTTTTATCCCATTTATTTATTTAAGGCTCATTAGCATTTCAGCTGTAACAGAGCCGAATTTTAATCGTGTACATGTCACATGGTTATCATATCTATAATTAGGTTCCCGGAATAAATCGCCACAGAAAACGACTGCAACAGAAACCACCGCTTATAAAATGTGTAGTAGGCTATAAATATTGTGGCGCGGTATTGTATTTCAAAACAAGAATTAACCGGGCAAACGTATCGCCCCAGGCAAACGTAACGCCCCGGGCAGACGTATACCGTCCGACGCTCGCTAGAGCTCGGTCGGACATTGCTAAAGGATCGTATCCTATGTTTCAAACTAACCGGGCAATCAGTGGATCCCAGGTTTGCGTGCGAGACACCGCCGCTTCCGACGGCGGGTCGGCGGTGGACTCGGATTGCGTCATCTTGGCGGCATGGGCCGCCTCGATTCCTTATCCTCGCCAAATGGGGACTTCGTCCCCATTACATTGTCCTCAGAATAAATTTCGAAAAACGAGAACAAGAGAATAAATTTATAATAGAAATGTGAGGCACATGATGTTTTTCCCGCGCCAAATATTTCTAGCCTACTACACTTTTTCTAAGCGGTTGTTTCTGTTGCAGTTGTTTACTGTGGCGATTTATTCCGGTCACCCTATAATTAGCACATTACACAGTTGCCGTTCGCCAGTATTCCTTCTATACCATTACATATGGTACATTCACACAGTAGCCATTTAGGCGTAAGAGTATTCTGTCTGTTCTTCAATTATCCAGTTGGACCACCGGACAGCAGAGACAGTTGATTGATCATTGTTGAGTTATTTATAGAACAGCAGCCCGATGTGTCTTGCAGAGCAGAGCAGTTGTATGGATGAATCGATCTTATTTCGACCGTGGATCGATCTCCATCGCTGATGATTGTTGCGTGGACGGAGCTATTCTGTAACAACACAAAGATGGTCAAATGAGGGTCCTGAGTTTTGAACTCACGATCGATCGTTTACTAAGCGAACGTGCAACCAATGTGGCTACGGAGACCCCCTATGGAAAAATGTCATATGGTGGGTCGAATATCTTTGATGTGATGAATAAAGCCTTTGATGTGATTTTCTCGCCATCCGCGTTGACGGCATTGAGCTTCGTATTATGAAATGGGGGAGTAGGCATGACAAAATTATGAATGAAAATTATTTTTCCCAAATCAAGTTAGCACTTTATGTAAATTAAAATCACTTTTGCTTGCAAGTAGTGAATATCATACAAAAATTGTGTCTAAAGGTAATTTTATATTATAATGGTGAGCTTTGGTGAGAATACCTGAAAAACCATAGAAAATAGTTTAAATTAGGGTCAGAACAATGTACTTTTACAAGGTAAATAACGCCAAGAAAAAATTTTCATACAAATTTTAACAATTTAAAACTGCCTTAGGGTCGACTAATCTGATAGAGAATATTTGGCCTCACACAAACTAATGTCGTATCCAGATGTCGGCACCATTCCGCCGTCAATGCGAATAATAATAAAAGTTTAGTACACATCACCATTCACCGGAGAGAACTTTTTGTCTTCTCTCCTTCTCTCTTGTTGACATTTTTGCATGAACTTGTTTGTTTGGAGTGGTGTTCAGCCTTGCGTTCCGAACCACCACCCACCACCTGGTCGAAGGACGATTCGTTGTTATGTTATGATTGCGCCCGACATGACGCACATACATCGTATTCATATGAATTAAAAATAAAGATGGCGTACAGCTGCTACTGCGGAACAGGTTCAATACCAATACAGCGGTGTTTTGCAATGAATGTTTGCACCAGTGCGGAATTTTGTGAGCCTGTATTTCGAAATTGAAAAAAAAACTACTTTTGAAACAACAGGAAAAAAATCATATATGATTTAGTGACCCTCAAGGTCATTAAAATCTAATTATTTAATGTATGTACTCTTATTGGAATTATTTTATAAACCGGGTTCCAAGTGCTTTGAGAAGGCTTGTAATTGGTATGTACACGATTCACAAGAAAAGTTAACATGCGCTATAGCAATGAATAGGTTTTATTATAGCTTAGCCTCAACCAAATCCTAAATCACGTTAAAACATAGTTAAAATGCATGTGCAGAAAAATGTTTAAAAACAAAGTCGCGCACACATGCTCCGAATCGGTGCTAACAAAGTGACAGTTCGTACGTGCGATGTCAGAAAGCTCTCGCTGCCCCAAAAAAAAGCGAATCCGAGCAGACGACAGAAGACGAAGACGGTGGATGGCATAGTTTTTGCTTCGCTCTCTGTGTGTTGCATGCTGTCCAGTATTTTCCATTGGATCGCAGGCTTGGCATTGATTTTATTTACGATACACTATCTGTATTACATCGTGACAGCGTTACGTTCCCCGTCCAGCGACGGCGGTGGCCACCAGATGCAATCGGAAGACGCAAAGTACATCAAAAAGTGAGTGTCGAATTCTGTTGGATGTTCTCCCCCAGTGTGCAAAACTGTGCGATTATGAAATTCTGCTCCAGAGCTCCAAGGTGTTATTGATTTTTTCTACACATATTTTTCGCTTGTCTTCGTTTCATTTTCCTACTGCCGTCTGAAATCGTGAATCGCCTTGAAACAAAAAAAAAAAAAACAGACGATGGAAGGGCGGAACTATCGAACCACATCCGACGGAGAAAGCCCTCATTGTCAACTATAAGCTGGAGGCAGCGGTGTTCGGCGAACCCGGAGACCCTATGCTTGAGGACAGAAAGGTATGAGTCATCTGTTTCTGAACAATTTGTGTTCTGTTCGAGGGGAAGAGAGAATCGACGAATCGATGCAAGGTGTGTTGTGACGAGATTTTTTTCTGCTATGTTTGATGATGCACTGTGTGTTCAGTTGACTGTGCTGAATGAAGGCCACCAAACTGAGGCGAAACAGTGTGAGGTGTGTTCCGCTTCGACCAAATGACAGGTTTCTGTATTCCAACCGCAGCCTACTTGAAAGCTATCGTAGCGAGTCGTCAATCAATTGGAACAATCAATAATGTCAATTTTAGTATTTCCAAAATTCCAATGTATTATTTAAAACATCGTTGTAATTGTTCTCTAACCATGAGTTGTTTCTTCAAAAGTTCGGATGGAAATTGAGTCATTCAAATCAACCAAACAGTTAGCCTGGTTGTCAAGGCACACCAATGTTTGGGTGCTTCCTGTTTCAGCATAATGAGCCGAAGACGCGTTTCGTTTGAATGCTTGTTTGCCATTTCATTATGAAACGTTGAAACTAATATTGGGTTGACTTTAGATTTCCCAGTATCGATTAAGCTTGCACTGTATTCATTATTTCTCGTTTGTTTTAAACCCATTATCCTTTTGTTTTGATTCACCTTCCTCATAAGAAGAGGTCCAGATTCACCGCTCTAGTTGCTGCGAACAGAGGTGATTTAGTTACTTAATAATAGTGCGCGATCATTGACTCCCAGTTGATGGACGATTGTCTTCGTTTAGCTTCATGTCCTTCGATGATAAATGTCCCGGTATCATAGATATTTGTCGTATGCTGTTTTACCGTTAGCATCCTATCTGTTTCGTATCTACCATACAGAATATTACTATTACTTAATAGAACGTGACGAATTTGAGTCTGTCACAGTCTCAGACTAAACAGCGAGTGATCGACTTATTTGGCATGTGAAGTGAAACTGTAAATATTTGATTTATGAGACACGGTTACACGATTCGGATCAATGAATTTGTAGAAACATACAAATCATTTCTTCATCGGTGTAACCCTTTGAAAAACACTATCCACGGGTTCTCATCCATATTCAATAGTTTATATTTCTATGATGTTTATTTAATTGAAGATCTCAAGGAAAAAATATGTGTGTGAAAGCGATTGGCAATTCGATGATATAATTCACCTGTTTATCAGTTTTAAGTTTTTATTCTATAAATGAGGTTACTTTAATGAGAGCTTCATTAGCACGATTAAAAATCAGCCATACTCAACCTGCGGTCCGTAGATCGCGATCATTAGGGCTAATCCTGTTGACGTTAGTGCATAAATATAAAAATATGAATCACCTATTTTTCGACATAAGACAACGTCTTTCAGTAATACAGGTTATATAAATCGATTATATATGATTCGATTATACACCATTTTAGACTCGATTATATACAGTTCAAAATTTTTTTTTAGATATTTCAAATATGACTTATTTCAAGAGAAAACGAAATGGGTAAACGTTAAAGTGAAAGTAAATTGACTATTATGAGTACAGTGGAGTACAAATCGTGATGTTGGTAGATTATAGTTGAAGATTCACCAGAAATTGTTTAAAATGACATGGCAGCAGAATTGAAAAAGATCAAAGAACAAATTGTAGAGCGGTTCTTCTTCTTTCTTCTTATATGGCACTAACGTTCCTAGAGGAACTCCGCCGTCTCAACGTAGTTTTACTTGCGTCATTTTCATTAGTACTTAGTTGAGATTTCTATGCCGAATAACACGCCTTGAATGCATTCTGAGTGGCAAGCTCTAGAATACGTGTGACCACAGTGCAAGTCAGAGGAAATTTCTTTGAAGAAAAATTTCTCCGGCCAGAACGGGAATCGAACCCGAACCCCCGGCATGTTAGGTTTGACGCTTGTAGAGCGGTTAGAGAGCTTCAATTTGGCTGATAGAAATATTCATGGTTATTACGTATTTTTTTAAACAAAAAAAAAAGGTTAAGGTTAAAACCATAAAAACCACAATTTTTCAAGACTTTCACTTCTAAAATGTTACTTAAAGCCACTAATTTGGAAGTTTCACAACTGTATTCTCACAAAATTCTCTTATCTTTCAAATGGAAGCAACAGAATTATACTACGTAGTGTAATTTTTTAATTAGAGCCAGTTTAAGGCAAACAGGGCCCGAAACAGACAAGAAGTTCAATAACCCTGTCATTGTTAGAATTCGAACATCTGCGTAAAAGGATTTTTATTATCAAATATGATTCTCTATCACCTCCTGAAATAATTCGGGTTATTTTTCCATGAGAAGGGTATTTTATGACTTTAAGGGGATGAATCAGAAATGAAATTCTTCTTTTATAATCAAAAAACGAAAAATATGTGTATAAAAACAAATAAAAAAATTTTTTTGACTCGACTTCATACAGGGTTCGATTATGTACAGTGAAAAGAACTCAAAAGAACTCAGAAAACATGTCACATTTTTTAAAAATAGTTTTAATGTTAATACTAACATTAGCTATGAATGAATTTTGTTGGTTTGTATTCCAATTGAATCGAAAATTCTCTGAAATATTTCGGTACGTTGTAATTACGGTCCGCTAACCCATCAATGACTTAACTCAAGGAACATTGGAAGAATACACATGCTCCTATCGTGTTCCCGTGGCCAAATTCGTATCAGCGAGGTACAATATTTAAATATCACTGCTAATCAGACAAGCGTAAATCGGTTGCTCGAAATGCAAATGCAGCATTCGTTCTACGGACAATGTGTTTAGAGAAAATATTGCAATCTTAGCTCCGCCGTATTCTATTTGTAGAGTAGAAACAAGTCACTCGCGAATTAAAATTACAGTATTCACAAATCATCTAAAGACGAATAAAAGGATTAGTTTTAAGGTGAAGGTGGAACGAAGCCATTGTAGTAGTATAGGTAAAACCATGTGTTTTCGTGGGGTAATAGTGTTTGTGAGAGAAGAGCAAAGCACACCGTTTGTGTTGGTTATGGTACGTTAATAGATCAATTCACTTATCAGACTGCGCGGCGCTTCACTGACAAGAGTCTTAGAATACAATTGAAAAAAATAACAATTCAATACTGAAGTAAAATATATGAACGATGTGTTCCGATAAACAATTGCAAAAATAAATATACAGCCATCTTTCCTTGTAGCAACGATCTTACCTTGTAGCAACGCCACTGGAAGTCACAAATTTCAACTTATTGTAATCAGTAAATTCAAAAAACCAAGGTGTTTGAGGAGACTATAGATCCATTAAACGTAAAAATAATAATTGTATTGATATCAACACAATTTTATTTTATTGATTTTTATGACATGAAACGCTATGACTCAGGAATAACATTCTATTGAGTGGTTTTTATAGCTGTTTCGATTATGTTGTCTGGCATCAGTGTCGAAAAAATAACGATGTTTTCATCAATACAAACAAAACCGTTGCGGAAAATTGAAAAAAAGAAAATTTTACTTTCAGAGCACTAGCACAAGTTTTCCGACGTTTTTCATTATACATTGCGACGGCAGATGAAAATGTAATATCTTGTGAATAATCGATTAGAGTTTGGTTGATATTACTTGTTGGGAAGTGTGCCAAAACGATTATTTATTACATACGCATATTGCATATTGAATATTGCATATTGGGCGAGGGGCGAGAGAGGGAGATGAAAGAAATGAGTTCCATTGTGGTAGTCATTTGTGGCTACCTTCCACTTTCATCTTAAAGCCTCTATAATTCGAAACATCATCATAACCATCATTCAACTCGTCTCGTTCCAGTTATCAGACAACAGTCTTTTTCAATACTGAGGTCACACAAACAGTGATCTTGCTCGATTCTAAGGAAGAATGAAATATAAATATCGCACAGTATTTTATTCAGTGGGGGCACCACGTCGATTTGCATACCGTCTGGTGAAGAGTGCCTGTGTATTTTTCATCACATCATATGTTAATCTGTACTAGGGTGTGAGTTTAAAATTTCTGAACGATTAAATTTATTGACCCAAAAACATGTTTCAATAGCACAAAACTGCTTCGAAAGCAAACTATTGAAATCACAAGAATCTATAAATATGAAGTCCGTCTTAGTAAAGATTTGTCGATTAGAGATTGTTAGCCGGTTTTACCCGTAATGCCGGGTTATTTTCCATTACCGAATTACCGGTAATTTTATAATCAATAACCGGTAATTTCGCTAATTTTTTCTAAGCCTAAACACATCTTTTGATACATTGAAGTCAAATATAAAAGACACTTCGTTGAACTTATTACAGCAGACGTCCATAGGATTGATCATACCATAGGTGGTGCGGTAATTCGATCAGCGGAAAAGGTCTGATTGCCGCGTCATTCGGAAAGGTGTGTTGAAGCGAAGTTTTGATAATAGGTCTGCACAGTCGATGTGATCTGTCAGGACATCAAAGACAAGTAATCGTTGAAGAAGCGCTCGTCTGCTTGCTAATGTTGGCAAGTCAATCAGCATGCTTTCGTCCTATCGCCCCAGTTGAGATTCCGGAGAGCATATCAAATGAAATGCTTTTGGACACGGTCTATCCGATTTATTTGGACTACATGGAATGGGGCCCAAACGTGTACCTCGTATTCCAACACACTAAATGAAATGATATCACGCAGATTTGCTGATAGTCTGTGAGCATCCAAGCTACGATTTTGCGTGCGAGTACAGAAGGGTGATAATCTTGTCCATACATTCATTACCACCCTAGTGTACATATCGAAACTCAATTTTAGGCGGAACGAAGTTCGCCGAGTCAGCTAGTTTAGGAATAAAAATGGAATTTTGTTACGTAACGATGACGGTGCATGATGAGGCATCTCTTCTGTGAGAAAAGCATTACGGCATCCACTCGCATTCCACATAATATTAGTTTCAATTGTGCTCAAGTCAACACAATCGTGAACATCGCAAACCTTTTTGCTACGTTTTTCGAGAGCGTGTTCAGAAAAGCGTTACCAGTACCAATGCACAATTGTTTCGCTCACATTCTTCACAATCAGGAGAGAGAAGACAATAGAACGACAGAAGATTCATTGAAAAGAAAAGATTTTAAGTAGTCAAATATTATTATGTATTTCTATTTCTCTTATAAGTTAAGAGCTCAATGCTCTGCAATATGAATTAAACAATGTTTGTGCTGTGAGAACTAGACTAAAATTGCTTTATTTCTTTTCATAATTCCGTTTTATAGCAAGAAACTGAGTTTTGTTTACATGTTCCACCATAGGCTGTTTTTCTATGGGAATCATTATCTGGTTCATTTCTCACCCTGCTTGTAGAGCACATTTGGTGCTATCTCTAAAGCCGGGTTCAGACGGTGCGAGCAAGCATACGAGTCGGTCTAGTCAGTTACTGCAGTGCAGCTACTCACACCGTGTGAACACATCATGCCAGTTATTGTCATGTGTGATCCGGCGTGCGAGCTACTTCAAAGTTTTTTGAATTTACTCGCACTCGCATGCTTCAAAACGTCAAAAACAGAATTTAGCGTTCGAATCAGGGATGCCAAATGTAAAGAAATGTCTCTATTTTTAAGATATTTGAAAATATGCGAAGATATTTATAGACTTGAAAATTATTGGAAAAACAAATAAAACCCTCATAGTTTCTTAACGAAATCATTGTTATTCTGTTTTGCACGCTGGCGGGGCACGCTTTCTTTTTGAGATAGTTTTCTGGAGAATGTCTAATATAGAATCATTATCAGGCACAATTTTCATTCAAAATTCACTCACAACTTGCGAAAAAAAGTAAGGTTCTAAGAAACAGAATACATATTCGATTTAAAAAAGTACATTTTCATTCATTATTTTAATTTTTGACGCGTGTGAATAAAATTTTAAAAAGTCTTCTAGACTATCATTTAAAGCATCACATACTTCCGGAATTATCTTAGCTATGGATGCTTTCGAGATTCTAAAAAATATCGACAACAATCTGAACAATATTCCAGAAGAAAGGCATATCAATGTCATTTATATTATCACTCTTGCAGGTACAGCATCCTTCATGAGTGTATCTTGGCGTTGTATGTGGAGCAATTAAATTCAACAGTTTTTCCACTTGTTCAGGTGTTATTCTCAACACTGCTCTGTAATCTCTATAAAATTGTGTAATGATACATTCAACTGAAAACCTAAGATGAAAACTACCAATAAAGAAGTCGATTTCGGACCAATCATTTGACAAATTCGGACCTGATTGCTGTTTCTGACTATTTGATGGACATTTGAAAAATCGCCTGGCATCCCAGGTAAACCCGTGCCGTAGTATCTAGTTTCTCGCCAGCAGCTCACACTATGTGAACGGACAAGGCGAGTCAACCAATTGTCAAGCGAGTCCACCGGGTCAGTAGCTGCTCATTGTCAAGTCAGCTACTAGCAACGTATAAATGGGCCTTAAAGGCCCATTTATACGTTGCTAGTAGCTGACTTCACAACGAGCAGCTACTGACCCGGTGAACTCGCTTGACAAATGGTTGACTCGCCTTGTCCGTTCACACAATGTGAGCTGCTGACAAGAAACTAGATACTAAGTACGGGTTTACCAGAGATGCCAGACGATTTTTCAAATGTCCATCAAATAGTCAGAAACAGCAATCAGGTCCGAATTTGACAGATGATTGATCCGAAATCAACTTATTTATTGGCTGTTTTCGGCTTAGGTTTTCAGTTGAATTTATCATTACACAATTTTAAATTTTATCGCGAGACACACGCTGGCCGTGTTTACAAATACTTTGTGCTGAATTTCTTTGAACTGAGGGTACTATCCGAAAAAAGCAGAAAGAAAAAAGGATTCGGGCCAGGAATTGGATGCAAAGAAAAGGAGTAACAAATACAATACTGGAGTAACTCCACGATGATGATCCCCGAGAGTACAGAGCAGTGTTGGAAATAACACCTGAAAAAGTGAAAAAACTGTTGGATTTAATTGCTCCACAAATACAACGCCAATATACACTCATGAGTGAAACTAGAAATGATGTGCCTTTCTTCTGGAATATGGAATATATATCAGATTATTGTCGCTATTTTTTAGAACCTCGAAAGCATCCATAGCTTAATTAATTCCGAAAGTATGTGGTGCTACAAATGGCAGTCTAAAAGATTTTTCAAAATTTGATTTACTTCGCGTTGACAGCAGCTTCGTGTACCAATTTGTGAAATGAAAATGATAGTAGATTCGCCGGAGGAATAAATACGTCTCAAAAACTAAAATAATGAATGAAAATATACTTTTTTTCAAATCGAATATGTATTCTGTTTCTTAGAACAATACTTTTTTTTGCAAGTTGTGAGTGAATTTTGAATGAAAATTGTGCCCGATGATGATTTTATATTTAGATTCCCAATAAAACTGTCTCAATAAGAAAACGTGCCCCGCCAGTGTACCAAACAAAATAACAACGATTCCGTTTAGAAACTATTAGGGTTTTATTTGTTTTTCCAATATTTTTCAAGTCTATAAATATCTTCGCATATTTTCAAATATCTTAAAAATAGAGACATTTGTTTACATTTGGCATCCCTGATTCGAACGCTAAATTCTGTTTTTTGACGTTTTGAGGGATGCGAGTGCGAGTAAATTCAAAAAACTTTGAAGTAGCTCGCACGCCGAATCACACATGACACTAACTGGCATGATGTGTTCACACGGTGTGAGTAGCTGCACTGCAGTAACTGACTAGATCGACTCGTATGCTTACTCGCACCGTCTGAACCCGGCTTAACTATCGGACTGACGATGCCCGTGTTGCCAGACATGTCACTCCAGAACTGGACATGCCATTTTCTCTTCTCCGAAAATAAAGAATTGAATAAAAAAAGACGGAAACAACAAATGCATGCGGATTTTGTTTCAGTGTATTTTCCTTAACAGAAAATATTCGAACCACCCGACGTTTAACTAACAAAATATCGAGTGGAGTTCTATTCTCCATACGGTCGTCCCGAGCCCGTACTTGTTCGGCGCGTTCGTCCCGATCCGTAAATAATTTTTACTTCCATTTTTAAACAGCACGGTCGTCCCGATCCGCACTCTTATCATTATAATTTTTTTATACGGTCGTCCTGAGCCGTATTTGTTTTGCGCGGTCGTCCCGATCCGCAAATATTCTTACTTCCATTTTTACACCGCACGGTCGTCCTGATCCGTATTTTTTTCCGTACTTATTTATTTTTATTTATTTCTATAAAATTCATAATACAAATAAGCTAATAATGGTTCTCAAAGTATGTATTACTACTGCTATCTTCTGAGTTTATGGAATGAGGTTGTTGATTTGATAGTTCGTGGTAGGCTGTTCCATCATCTTATTGCTCGATGTTCGAAAGAATTTCTCGAAATATTTGTTTCTCATCTTGGGAGTAGCAAATTATGGGTTCGTGGAAGTGATGAGCAACGGAAAGGTTTTCCAAGTATTTTGGGGCATTTCTTAGTATTTTAAAAGTCATAGTGCACGTTCGGAAATCCACATATTCGCTGTAGAGTTGAGGATTGATTTTGAAAATTCTGAGATATGGTCAAATCTATTGAAATTTATATTGGCCATCTATAGAGTAACGCTCATTATCATTTCTTCCAACCATGCTGTTTGATTTATACTTTTTTTTAAACGTATCATTTACTTACTGAAAACCTTAATGCATCCCATGGTAGGATAGTTCTGCTACTTTTAGTCTTCCGTTAACGGGATAGTATCGGGATGACCATTCATGCTTTTATGTAATTTCAAGTTGTT
This sequence comes from Toxorhynchites rutilus septentrionalis, assembly GCF_029784135.1. NCBI lineage: Eukaryota > Metazoa > Arthropoda > Insecta > Diptera > Culicidae > Toxorhynchites > Toxorhynchites rutilus. Next base: position 127,818,985 of record NC_073744.1, read on the forward strand.
TCCCCAAAAGGGTTGTTACTTTTCGCCGATGGAGAAGAATAAAGATGTTCCGAGGTTTGAAATGATGTATATTTTAATATCCTGTGACATACAATGTATATAAATTTTGTTCACAATTTAAATGTTATGTGACTTACGTTTAGTTTTTTCTTCTCAGGTTTATTTCCTTCCCTGACTCCTATATTCTATTACTGCTACTTCTATGAAATTAATATTCCATAATTCTAGGTTTTAATTAGCAAAATTATAATTCTTTTTACCTTTTGTTCGGTTCGTAGGATATGAGAATTTTAGGTTAAGCTCAAATAATAGTCCTAGTTAATATATAATCTATAATAGAATTTTAAATTTTCATTACAAAAGGCGTATGATTTCAATTTGTTTTCCTTACTGTGATAAGCTCAATAAATTTAAGAAATTATTTTAACTTCAGTAACAAATTTTGGGATAATCAATTTAGTTTCACTGCACTGTACGTTCTACGCATGGAATTCACCTCTATTCATGAAATTATATAACAAATAGACCTTTGTTCGCCCATCCATCCGTCATTCTACGGCATGGGCGTGCGGCTTTGACTGGGGGCACAGATATCTGAGGAGCGACACAACACCGATGGGTTGTGGCAAGGGTCTACTGTCCTTTTGCACACATACAAACTTTAATAGAAAAAACAAACAGATTTTTCGAATTTCTGCTTGGAATATTTCACACACGGTGGGAATTACACCAAATAGACATCGGATCGTGCAACTTTAGTGTCACCTAATTCCCACGCAAAGCCCCTGAAAATATTTCGTATCAAGGGTTGAGGTTTCCAGTTATCCCGTTTAATCCTCGATTCTGGGAGGACTGCCAAAATGTGTGTCTATGAGCGGGATAATCGGAGACCGCCCGAAGCTGAACCGTGACTGCCTGCTGCCTAAACTGACGATGCCTGTGTTGTCAGAACTGGGTGTGCTACACAGTATCCATCCTGGATTGTGCAGCAGCTCCTATTGTGGTGTGATGATGATGTTATGAACGTGAATACGATTATAACGTCGTGCTATGTTTCGCATGGTCTAAAATGAAGACCAGTACAGAAGTACTCCAGTGGATTCGCTCTAATTCCCCAGCTAAAACGAAAAACTATGGGTTCAACAGCCTATTTGGTGTATACATTCGTGCTTTTAACGCTGTGTATGACCTTTTTGATTCCTGTATAAATAAGGATATTTTTTGTGAACAGTCTGAAAGCATAATCACAATCTGTACGGATAATTTCAGGAATTTTTTGTGCTCCCTTGGCCGAGTGGTTAGCGTCATAACTAACATGCCGGGTGTTCGGGTTCGATTCCCGTTCTGGTCGGGGGGATTTTTCGTCAAAGAAATTTCCTCCGACTTGCACTGTGATCACGCGTATTCTAGAGCTTGCCACTCAAAATGCATTCAAGGCGTGTTATTTGGCATAGAAATCTCAACTAATCTCAATCTCAACTAATACTAATAAAAATTACGCAGGTAATACTACGTTGAGACGGCGAAGTTCCTCTAGGAACGTTAGTGCCATTGAAGAAGAAGAAGAAGACGGATAATTTCGAAAAATGAATAAATTACGTTCGATAATGATTGCTTCAGTCGTTTTCAACGGTTCATGATGCACTTGTCAAGCTGGTCTCACAAGAAACAGAGCATAACTTTGAAGCTGTGAATACTCGGTTGGGTCGTCAACAAATGAAGGTTTAGCTCTATATCTAATCTATATCTTCGAACACCTCTGTTCCACAGAACTCAACAGAGAGATGCAGTACATGAAGTTATACATTTTATATCTTCTTCAACCCACAGGATTGTCAACGCATAATACGCCTCAAATCACTGAACGCGAAAACCGACCCGGCTGTGCTGGCGCGGGAAGTGGTCGACAAGTGCGACCTCATCCACAAGTCACAGCTGTCGGACATCGAGCAGATCATTTACTACTTGAAAAATCGCAAGAATGTCGAAACACCGGCCACGGCCGGTAGTGTGGCAAGCAGTGGGCAGCGATCCGCTTCGCGCACATCCGGCAAGGTCAGCCCCCACGAGACTGAGAAAGCTTCGATTCGAAACATCGACGAGTACATCGAGCTGCTGTACGAGGATCTGCCGGAGAAAATCAAAGGATCACGGTTGATACTGCAGCTGGCCCGAGATCCGGACAACCTGGGCGAGTTGGAGAAAAATGGTTAGTGGTTTAGGGTATAAACGTGATACAAAAACATTTCTCTCATTCAACAAATCGATTCGCTGGCAGAGAAGTTTATGGTTTTATTGTGCGTAGTGCTCACGGAGTAATAAAACGGTTGTTTTGTGGCGGGCACGGAATATGTGTTGCTCAGTGTTGATCGATAGCGGACATTTTAAAATCAATTTACACTCAATTTGATACTAATGGAATGTAATTGATCAACACTTTGTTTTCAAACGGCAATTGAAGGCAGTATTGGAGGGTGGTTATGAAGAGCTTTCATAACTTAAAGAGATAACTTAATATAGTAGATATCCCTAAAGTTCATGGTCAATTGTACATAATCTTTTATATTTCTCTTCCGCAGAGGCTGTTCTAAGTGCACTATCTCGTGTACTCCGAGAGGACTGGCGACGATCGTTGGACTTATCAACAAATATAATCTACATATTTTTCTGCTTCTCTACGTACACCAATTTTCATTCGGTGATTGTCAATTACAAGGTGAGTGGACCAACACAAAATCAATTTATGTCAATTTATGCTCGATGTCGTGATAACCTTGGCCACAAACGCAGAGATTGCTGCTGGCAAGATTGAAACGGAAGAGTAGTGCATCTAACGAACAGTGATTGGACATGAGTCGGGAGAAGGTGCGAATAAAGTCCCGACTCAAATCCAGACTTTTGAACCACGGTTTGATGCTAACCTTTGGGATAATCGAGTGAAACCACCGGCCCAATCCATCTTCATTCCACTTGCGTTGCCAGTTAGCGATGGTATTTTTGCGAACTAAAGAATAAAATTCATTGAAGGCGATTTGACGCTGATATATATCGCCTTCAATTGCACCTACCTTTGCCAATGACTCAGCCCTCTCATTACCTGGAATTGAGCAATGTGAAGGGACCCAGACAAAGGTAATGACATAACAGCGTCTGGATAAAGCACTCAAAATTTCTCGTATTCTCTCAAGGAAGTACGGCGAGTGCTTTTCCGGCCTCACTGAACGGATAGCTTCGACAGAGCTAAGACTATCCGTTACAATGTAATATTGTTCAACAGGTCGTGAGGCGACGCTGTCCAGCGCCCAATGAATTGCTGCCAATTCAGCAATATACACTGAGCAAGGATTCTGAAGACTGTGTGAGGTGCTAAAAAAATCGTTGAACACTCCAAATCCTGTGGACTCGTTTATAGTGGACCCATCAGTAAAGTCACATATTATCACAATTGATACCCGCATACTTTTCATCGAAGATCGTTGGAGCGATCCTCGATCGTTGGTAATCTGAATATCCATCGATATCTTGCTTCATGGACAGATCAAAATGCACAGAGGAATTGATGTAGTCAGGGAAACAAACACGGTTGGGAATATACGAAGAAGGATCAACCTGCATGGAGATGAATTCATGATATGAACTCATGAATCCGGAGTGAAAATTTAGCTCGATCAGCTGCTCAAAATTTCCGATCACCAATGGGTTCATGACCTTACACCGGATAAAGAACCGAAGAGATAATAATTTGAAGCGATCTTTTAGTGGGAGTAGGCCTGCCAAAACCTCGAGACTCATGGTATGCGTTGAGGGCATACATCCCAACGCAATACGGAGACAAAGATACTGAATTCGCTCGAGTTTAATGAGGTGTGTTTTGGCAGCTGATTGAAAACAGAAACTGCCATACTCCATCACTGAGAGAATAGTTGTTCGATACAACATAATAAGATTTTCGGGATGGGCTCCCCACCAGGTGCCGGTAATTGTACGGAGAAAGTTTATTCTTTGTTGACATTTTTTACTCAGATACCTAATATGGGCCCCCCAAGTACATTTGGAGTCGAACCAGACCCCAAGATACTTGAATGACATAGCATGAGTGATCGGTTTACCCAAAAGTTGAAGCTTTGGTTTTGCTGGTCTATGCTTCCTAGAAAAAACCACCATCTCTGTTTTCTCCGTGGAGAATTCGATCCCTAGCCCAATGGCCCAGGTTGAAAAATTGTTCAAAGTATCTTGTAAGGGTCCTTGCAGGTCGGATTCGTTTGATCCTACGACAGACACCACTCCATCATCTGCAAGTTGTCTTAGGCTGCAATTTTGTGTAAGGCAATTGTCGATGTCGCTTACCTAGAAGTTGTACAAAAGGGGGCTTAAACATGAGCCCTGGGGGAGGCCCATGTAAGAGACCCGACTTACTGCCGAATCTCCGTGAGAAAAGTTCAAATGTTTTTCACAAAGCAAGTTATATAACATATTATTCAATAGAGGCGGCAGACCCCGAGAGTGTAATTTGTCTGACAAAACCTCTATTGAAACAGAATCAAAGGCCCCCTTTATGTCCAAGAATACTGAAGCCATTTGTTTTTTTTTCGGCGTAAGCCATTTGAATTTCTGAAGAAAGCAACGCAAGACAATCATTCGTCCCCTTGCCCCTGCGGAACCCATATTGTGTATCTGAGAGTAGGCCATTCGTTTCAACCCATCGATCAAGGCGAAACAAGATCATTTTCTCCAACAATTTCCGTATACAAGACAGCATTGCTATTGGGCGGTACGAATTGAAGTCGGACGCGGGTTTTCCGGGTTTTTGAATAGCTATAACTCGCACTTGTCTCCAATTATCTGGAACAATATTATGCTCCAGAAACCGATTGAATAAGTTCAACAAGCGATGTTTCGCCACATCAGGGAGATTTTTCAGCAAGTTGAACTTAATTCTATCCGATCCCGGAGCAGAATTGTTACATGAAAGCAGAGCAAGAGAGAATTCTACCATCGAAAACTCGGAATCAAGATCGCACCTATCTTGTGGTATATCTCGAACAATTTTTTGCACAGGAGCGGAGTCAGGACAAACCTTCCGTGCAAAATTCAAAATCCATCGATGTGAATATTCTTCGCTTTCATTCGTTGAGGAGCGATTTCTCATGTTTCGAGCCACTTTCCATAATTTTTTCATTGACGTTTCTCGTGACAAACCTCCCACGAAATTTCGCCAATAAGCACGTTTTTTCCCTTTGATCAAGTTTTTAAATTGATTTTCAAGGTCCAAATACGTCTGAAAATTTTCAGGGGTTTCACGTTTCCGAAAAGCTTTAAATGCATTCGATTTTTCTACATAAAGCTTGGAACATTGGCTATCCCACCATAGATTGGGAGGTCTTCGGGAAATGGTGGAACCTGGGATGGGTTTCGTTTTAGCGCGAACCGCGCTGTCATAGATCAAACGAGAAAGGAAGTTATACTCCTCCAATGGAGGTAAACCATCTCTGGGATTGATGGCTAGAGCAATCGCGTCCGCATATTTTTTCCAGTCAATGTGTCTTGTGAGGTCATATGCCATGTTTATAGATTCAGAAGAATTCGACCCAATGGTGATGGAAATTTTGATTGGCAAGTGATCACTACCGTTGGGGTTCTGGATTACATTCCACTTGCAATCTAACGATAGTGAAATCGAGCAAAGCGAGAGGTCAAGAGCACTTGGGTTAGCAGGAGGTTTAGGCACACGTGTTGTTTCCCCAGTGTTCAAAACGGTCATATTGAAGTTGTTACAAAGGTCATATATCAACAATGAACGATTGTCGTCGTACTGTTCCCCCCAGGCAGTTCCGTGAGAGTTGAAGTCTCCCAAGATCAATCGTGGCTCAGGAAGGAGTGAGCACATGTCATCAAGTTGTTTGCGGCTAACCGCAGCTCTCGGAGGCCAATACAAGATGACAATACAGAGGTCTTTGCCTCTGATGTTTGCATGACAAGCAACAGCTTCGATCCCTCCAACAGGTGGAAGGTCAATTCGAAAAAATGAGTGGCACTTATTGATCCCCAATAGTACCCCTCCGTATCTGTCATCGCGGTCCAAGCGTATAACATTAAAATCGTGGAAAGAGATATCATCTCGCGAAGAAAGCCAAGTTTCGGACAGAGCAAAAACATCACAATTGAAGTTATGAATTAAAAATTTGAATGTATCCAATTTAGGGATAAGACTACGACAATTCCACTGAAAAACAGTGATATCTCCGACCTCTCTATCTAAATTAGACATCAAGAGAGATAATCATTGCAAGGAGGGGCCATGTTTGCATCAATTGCTGTAAAATTGTCTTTAATACTGGAAGCATTGAGATGACAAGGGTTCTGATGGAGTCGGAAACATTAAAACACTTGAAGATTTGATCCAAAAGGTCAGACAACTTTATAAATCCCGATTGAGAAGTTGAGCTGGACGGAAAAACAGGGACAGTTGGGGTTTTTGATGTCCCCTCGAGTGCTGGGTCGTTCGAAGGTGAACTATTCCCACGGAAGCCAGGAGGAACCTGATTTTGCTTGTCCGCTGCACTCGATTTTTTAGGCAAGCTAACTGGGGGTATCACCGGGGGGACTTGTTCTTGAACTTTGGGAGTGGTCACATTTTTGCGCCGGGGATTCCCTTTGAAAATAAACGGTGTGCTCCCGCTAGCTGTGTCCGCTTCCATTTCATCAACTGGCAACGTGGAAAAGATATTGTGTGTTGAGATTGGTTGTTGTTGTTGTTGTTGGGCCAGTGGAGAAGCGCCCTTTAAAATTTCCGCAAAAGTGCGCTTCGAGCGTTCCTTTAAAGAGCGCTTCTGTTTCTCCCAGCGACTCTTGTAAGTTTCACAAGCTGAGAGCGCGTGTGGGGATCCTCCGCAATATGGACACTTATGCTCAGTCGCATTGCAGGATTTCCCCTCATGTTGCTCTCCGCAAGTGGCACAGCGCTCCTTGTTGGCACAATAATCTGAAGTGTGACCAACTGACTTGCATTTGTTGCAAGTCATGGGATTTGGCACGAAGAGTCGCACAGGTAGTCTCAATTTGTCCACCATAACGTAGTCAGGGAGGGCGGCACCAGCAAAGGTGACTCGAAACGTGTCTGACGGCGTAAATTTAGTTTGGTCCCCATCATGGGAGAGCTTCCCGAGTTGGCGACAGTCCAAGATCTTTACTTCCATTGAGGGAAGCTTCTTGAACTTGCCTTTTCCTTCTTTTTTTATTTGTTCGCTCGTCAGACCCGTTTCATTTATCACCCCCTCAATTTCTACGTTTTGGGAGGGTATAAATGTTCTATATTCGAGAGTGAAGTGTTGGTCAGCAACAATCTCGTTTGCGTGTTTCCGTTCATTCACGACAACCCGCAATTTGTTCGGTCTAACCCTGCGAGTTTCAGATACAGAAGTGTATCTGGCCAGATCTTTCATGATCTGAATCACGTTAAGGCTTTTTCCTTTTGGTTTTGGCCGGAGGAAAACAACCCACGGGCCAGTTCCAGGTGCATCTTCTGGATAAACTCTGACACGTGGAGCGGAAACAACAGAGGGAGAAGACGAGGACGAGGATTGGGTTGGATCGGAAACATCAGAAGGGGGAAGCGAAATCGATGATGGGAGAGGGGGAGTGGAAGTAACAGTCGGTTCAGAAGGGAGGCTTGCTATTTTCTTAGAGGGGGGCTTGGAAGGATGAGCAGATTCGTCCCCAGAAGAATTATCTTCTTTTTGAGGGACTCGTTTATGTTTTTTCCCAGATCTTAAATGGGATTCATAATCGGAGATCTCCATCTCTGGAGATCCTCCACTATCCTCCATTTTACAAAAATTTCTGTCTTATTTCTAATATATTATTGATTTTAACAATAATCTCGAAAAAAAAATAACAAAACAAAAATAAATTATGATAATAATATTAAACAATGAACAAATGAATTGAATAATAATATTGATATTAAATATGTGTACCTTAAAATAAAAGTTGTTCCGATACTGCGCTCTACTGCCCTAACCAGGGAGAGACAGAGGCTACGCGCTATGGATCAACACAATAGCGCAAGAATAGCTCACACGGTCACGTGATGATAATTCCCGTTAACGACAGCCACACGATGGCGATCCCGTTATGCCGATGTTCAACAGCCGCCAAGGGCTGCAAGCTGCAAGAGCGCTGCTTCCTTTGTTCCACTTCACAAAAGGTCAATTCGAAAGCGGACAGCAATGACCTTCACTCGTACACTATACCAATCGCACAATAGTAAAAGTGGCAACGCACAATAACGACACTGAACTTTACTCGTCAAGAGTTGGATAGCGAATGAGGACTAACATTTGTTTAAAGGGCGTGTCACATCAAATTGCATCACGGAAAAAACGCTGTAGAAATTTAATTTTTAGGAATTATATCTTTAGCTTTCGCTTATAATCAGATAAGAGTGTATAGATCACGTTGGCCATGCTTCACTGTCAATTTTTCGTAAATTTGGAAAAATGTCGTCGAACGAAAAAGAGCGTCGTGAATTAATCCTGTGCACTCATTTCGAGAATCCGGAGTTGTCACATCGGGACATCGGTAAGATGCTGGGAATCGTCCAATCCACGGTCAGCAGAGTACTAAAACGATACTTCGAGAACCTAACCATCGACCGGAAGGTGAAGAACGGCAAAAATGGATGCTCCGTCAGTGAAAAAGATCACAAGCGCGTAGTTAAGCAGTTTAGACGTGATCCGAGAAGTTCGGTCCGGGATGTCGCCAATAAGCTGAATTTGTCAAGTTCAATCGTCCAGCGGATCAAGCAGCGGGAGGGCCTGCGTACATACAAGGTTCAGAAGGCTCCTAACCGCGACGAAAGGCAAAACATGGTGGGGAAGACGCGAGCCCGGAAGCTGTACACCAAAATGCTGACGAAGCCGCATTGCCTGGTAATGGACGACGAAACCTACGTCAAAGCGGACTTTCGTCAGCTGCCGGGCCTGTTGTTCTTCTCCGCAGAGGACAAATTCAGCGTTCCGGAGGAGATTCGCAAGCAGAAACTATCCAAGTTTGCCAAAAAGTACATGGTATGGCAAGCGATCTGCTCTTGCGGAAAGCGGAGCGCCCCCTTCGTGATGACCGGCACGGTAAACGGGCAGGTTTACCTTAAGGAGTGCCTACAGAAGCGCTTACTACCACTATTGAAGCAGCACGAGGGCCCGACCATCTTCTGGCCGGAACTCGCTTCGTGCCACTATTCAAAGGACGTGTTGGAGTGGTACGAAGCCAACGGGGTCACCTTCGTGCCAAAGGAAATGAACCCGCCCAACGCGCCGGAGCTTCGCCCAATAGGGAAATATTGGGCGATTATGAAGCAGGCCCTCCGGAAGAACCCAAAAGTTGTCAAATCGGAGGCGGACTGCAAGAGAAAATGGATTTCTGTTAAAAAAAAACTACAACCTGACGTTGTACAGAACCTTATGGACGGGGTAAAGAGGAAGGTGCGAGCATACGGGCTTGGGCTCGAAGTATGAATAAAAAGAAAATGCCAAAAGTTGTTTAATAGTTTTTATTTTACTGTCTAGAATTTTCATAAGGATCGGTCTACTGGGCGAATTTCTACAGCGTTTTTTCCGTGATGCAATTTGATGTGACACACCCTTTAGTAATCCTTTGATGCCTTGTTCATTTCATTAATTTATCGTTCACTTCCAAAATATGTGAACGGAATAATTACTAAACGATCAATGTATTTTACATTTCCCTCTGCAGTTATTGCATCTCCCAAATGTACACTTTGTCCAATTTCTATAAGACCAGGTTATGATCTTGCTGCTTTGAGTCATTGTAAACATACAATGCTTCAATTTATATTCTTGTGTGTAGGCATTGGGGACTACCATACACTGCATGATTTTCATATGTGTGTGTGTGCAAGCGCTGAGCGTAAAGAATGTTTTCGTATTTTTCAAGTTTCTATAGGACCAGTTACATTTTTCGTTGTTTTAGTTGCTTCGATCAATAAATCTGGAAAATGCCGAAGGGAAAAGTGCTCACGGAGAGAGAAGAAATACAAATCGATGCATTTCACCAAGAAAATGTTGGTATCAGAGAAATTGCTCGTCGGATGGGACGATCCCATTAAGTAGTGCTCAATTATTTGGCGAATCCTCAAGGATACGGTAAGAAGGAGAGAGATCCACGTAAATCGAAGCTTTCTGACCGAGAAATAGCTAGAACAGGTTCGAATTCCTCAAAATCGCATGTGCAAATAAAGCAATATTCCAACTACTCGGGTGACAATTCGTCAACTTTTGGTAAAAAATCCTCACATAAAGAGGGCTTAAAAGGTTGAAGCTCCTCTTCTTACACCATCTCACATCGGAAGATGTGTTTTGCCAAAGTTCTTCAATGTATAGGTTATCTTCACTGACGAAAAAAATTCGATTTGGATGGTCCTCATGGTTTCAACGGGTACTGGCGTGATTTGTGGAACAAGGAACAGTATTTTTCAACCAAGAATTTCAGTGGAGGCTCGTGCATGGTTTGGGCGAGATTTTGTACAACCGGAAAGCTCTAGGTAGTATTCACACCATTCAAGGATTACACACATGTTCTGGAATCCTCTCTCCTACCGTTTTTGGATATCGTCACAACAAATTCACATTCCAGCAAAACAATGCAACTATTCATACCAGCAAGTAATCCACGCAATGGATTAAGGACCAAAAATTTATTTTTTTGGACTGGCCGGCTCGCTCTCCAGACATGAATCATATTGAAAATCTTAGGGGGATCCTTGTACGCAGAATCTACACTTAGGGAAAACGAATTTTGAAATGGTCTTATAGAAACTGGACAGCTGAAATTATCATATTTAAGCACAATGAATAAACAAGCAACTCTTTTGAACGAAATTGACATTAAACATACTTTATTATAAGCATACATTGTAGAATGAATGTATCTCGTTGAAATTCTAACTGTTTGTTATCAACATTTTGCCAAACGGTATACATAGAAAGTTCAGTGAGCTGAAAACATGAAAGACATGATATCTTCCAATGCAGTCTTGACTAACCAAGCCAATGCGTTGTGTTCATACCCAGTGATGCCACATTTTAATCTGGACCAGATGGGTTAAAAATCTTTCAGAATTGTACTTTTTCTTCCAAAAATTTGTACCAAAAATCTGTACCATCGAAAATATTCGTTGTAGGGAAAAATCTATGCTATTAACATGGAAAAAATACTCATTTATTAACTACAAACACTACATTTACATTTGCAGATCACTCGTGTGTTCGATGATGTTTCTACATAGCTTTGCTGAATCTAGATCTGTGCCGAAAATATTCACGTTCACGACACTCAACCTGCCTTGTATTGATAACCTACTGCTCAAGCGAGAGTCGATAAATATGAAACAACACTATCAATGAACACCAGTGGAATGAATATCCGCATCAGCTTGCCATGAAGTTCATTTTTCATTTGCATCTTCATTTTCCTCATGATATTCGTAACGTAGAACTTGAAGATCATTGCGTGTTAGTGAAAATCAAAGCATAAAATTCAACGTCAACTAATTGAGAATGAAATCGATTAATGGTAAAGCATGGCCATTCATCACTCAAAATTTTTGTTTTTGGCGACTCTGGCAATAGAATATATAGATAACTCTTGCTATGTTGTATGAATTTACTCCCGATTGACCGGAAATGGCATACACCCCCTATTATATGGGCAATGGGTGACAATAACAATGGGTGAGCGGAAAACAATCACAATCTTGTTTTGATTTCCGGTTTAATGATACGCTCAACACCGAACTACGGTCAACGCTCAACGAAAAAAAAGCTGGGAAAGCTAATTCTTTCATACGTGAAAATTTTTTTGATAATTTGTGGCACTGATCTAGATTGCATACTATCATTCATGAAAATGCTTAATTAATTAACGATGTTTAATTAAGCGACGAATCAACTGATACCACATTGTTATGTGTATCCAAAAGGATATGTTTGCAGGATATGTCTAATAAAGATGTATTTTTAACAAATTTTTATCAATGAAGGAACAAACGACATATACAATTCGTTCAAGTCCTTCATCACTAAAGCATGATTTTCAATACAAAAATTGTTATCGATTAAGACCTATGGAGCTCGATTCGAAGTTATAATGGATTTATGAATCATTGCAAATTGATGATAATATTCCAAATTTTATAAACTACCATTCGTTTAATCGTAAGACTCAGTCAAACAATACAGATTTAATCCATAATACCAGCTGTACAAAAAAGAGCTATAGATCGTGTCAATATAGAATGTTCATAAATTCAAGGGATAAAATCCGTAAAACAAAAAGGGGAATAAATCACCCGGACAAAGGTCCGAATAGCCAAAGGCTCATTTACACATAGCCACGTTTCAATATCCCCAAATCGCTTTTCTAGGGCAAGAGAATTGTAGAATATCGGAGAATTGTTATTACACTCCGAGGAGCCAATTTTTTTAAATCCTCAATTTTTGAAATCATATCCTCAATAAGTGGATGCATGATCTCGTTTTTCATTGTGTCATCATAGCGAATCAAAATGAATTAAATTTGAAACATCCAGGAAAAAAAACTGAACACGCTTTTAACAGCACAATTTAGGAGACGAGATTTAAAACAATTCTAAAATATTGCGACCAAATCAGCAGATTAAAACACATGAATACGGTCGTTATGTAGATTAAATTTCTTTGTTACTAAATGAGTTCGACAGAAGATTTGAAGATATTTCAAGAATAATATAATTCATGTCATTTCCATTCAATGATGGAATCAACATAAAAGAAATGTCAATGAAATTAAAAAGCATTGGTTGAAAATTAAATTTTCAGTTTCCATGGCGATATATTTTCAAAATCAGGAGAGATCTTGATTTCAAAAGTATTTCAATAAATATATTTACTGTACTTATTGGACTTTACTTTGCGAGGAAATGTGTTGTTGATAACTTTTTTCGGATATACTTATACCTGAAAACAATATTTTCTACTATGAATACAATCGAAACAAAACATCGCTCTTATTTGACTGATGACTATTTGGCAGCCTGTTTGCAAAAAAGTGCATTTGAACAAAAATATGAAAAACATGTCGAAAACATACAACCCAATGTTTACAGCGCTTTATCAGTTACAAAACAAATATTCAGGATAAAATGTGTTTAAAATGAAATGGTTCGCAATAAAAATAAAAACATAAAAATTAAAGAGCCTATTGTTATTATAACTAACTAGTTGTTGAGAAGAAATAATTATTCTCGCTCCTTAAAACAACCTTTTACAATCAAACTACTACTTATTAACGATGACTTAAGGGGGGACCCCTGTCTGGAAAGTCGGAAAATAATTAATTTTCGTGAATTTTTTTTCGGATGTTACGAATAAAGTAAAGTGTTCGGGTATTTTGATGATTGTTTAAGTTATATTTGAAGATGTATTTTCCATTTTTTGAGTGCACGAATAACGATTATGACGCTGTTGACAGCTGGATGCGTAGATACTGTCTGAAAGTCGGTACCTTGCTGGTGGTATCGGTTCTGAAGCAACGGGGTGTCGTAGAACAAATTCCAATGAATATTTTGAAACTTTAGGACAATACCTAAAGCGTTAGATAAGGGTTTTCGAAATTTCGGAAAATTTGCCGAAATGGCGACCATTTTTGTTGTAAATTAGTAATTTTCCATAGAAAATCGCTGTAGAAGCTTTTAAAAAATCGAAAAAAATAGATATTAAAAGACGGTATGTAACGCTTTAGATAATTCATTTTTACATGCTGATAAAAAATTTCATCCAGATCGGTCGAGTAGATCCTGAGATATCGATAACACCAATTGAAATAACATGATTTCGAGAAAAACGCGTTTTGAAATTCTTACAGCAATACTACATCCCTTAAGGTGACTTCATACTTTTGGCTGTAACTTTCCAACGAAATCAAATATCGAAAAATCCTTTAGGACAACATTTCTGAGGGCATAAGCATCCCAAAAATGCAAAAAACAAAAATTCGATTTTTTCAATGTTCCAGACCTGGCTCCCCCCTTAAAAAACATATTGTATTCGTAGGAAGAGGTGGTGAGAAGTTTGGAAGTTTGGAGCACCCCTGCTATAGCGGATATAGCATCAGATTTCTCATTTATAACGAGAGACTGACTAACATCTATGAGCATGAATTGATGTTGAAACAGAGGAACTTGTATCAGATGTGGAAGTGCTTAAGACGCAGATGAAGGACCGATTCTCTGACCTAAACTCTTCGATGCGTTTAGGCATCTTGAACATTATTCTCAGATATACTCTCGATGCATTTTATACTAACATCGAGACGGCGCTACGAATTTTACTGACGCTTCCAGTTACAGTGGCTTCGTGCGAACGCAGCAAGCTTAAATTGATTGCAAATTATCTGCGTTCTAAAATAAGCCAAGGCCGACTCAATGGCTTGGCTATTCATTCGAACGAGAAAGAATAGCTAAGACTTTGATTTTGAATCAATTTTGGACCATTTTGCTTCAGCTAAAACACGCAAGGCAAAGGTTTAGCTACAGAATAAGCGAAGCTGGTAATGATATTTCTAGCCTTCTAAATACGAATAAACTGCTCAAAGTGAACATTGGTATAAGTAGGTAGGTTTCCTAATATTTATACAAATTATTACAATCTCAAAACTAGTAAAAAAAAATGATACTTTTTGGGGCGCTATTTTCATCGTCTGCCGGGGGCGCTGTCCACCCTCACTTAGCAGCTGCACTGGATTCTTTTTTTGCGCGATTTTTGTTTTTCGTGATTTAATCTTACGCGAGAGCATCTGCGAGTGAGGTTGTGACGAGCGCGCGCCTGCGATGGAGCAATCTTTTTTTACGCGATCCTCTCGAAATTACGCGATTTTCTTGAAATTACGCGATTTGTTTTACTGATTGTTTTTTTTGCGCGTACACATCAGTCGCGTAAAAATAGGATTCAGTCAGGGAATATTATTTTGGATTTGGAGTCGACACCCTGCCAACAATTCCATTGTCGTCAAATTCATTCTTAAATGACCTAAATTACAGATTGGCTCACTCTGTATGGATGTTATCGACTACGAGTTGCGTCGATACGATCAGATGAAAAATGATCTGGACGCTAGAAAATGTGGTGGTGAGAAAATCAAGGAGAAAGAGGTTAACAAAAGTTCCGAGTATTTGGATACCATCGTCGACCAGGAGAAGCCCAAGGAAATGGAGCCTCCCCGGAGAAGGATACCAGAGCTGAAGCAACGGCCGAAATCTGGTAACTGGGCAAGCTATCACGGAACGATGGGATCGCCTCTGGTCAAGGCTCACAACATGAACAACAGCTACCATGAGCAGCTATCCAAGGAAACGACCGCATCCAACGATAGTCTGAACAATCAGTCGCCCGATAGCGAGAAACCCGATCCAAAGAAGCAGAAAGACGACTATGACAAGATCAACAAACAGTTCAAATTGTTCGCTAAAAAGCAAGAGCAATTGCTGAGGGTGGCGTTCTATCTGCTGCTTAACATTGCGGAGAATGTTAAGCTGGAGGAAAAGATGCGTAAGAAGAACATTGTGAAAATGTTACTGAAGGCACTGGAGCGCCAAAACTTCGATCTGCTGGTGCTGGTCGTTACATTCCTGAAGAAACTTTCGATCGTCCGTGACAACAAAGACGAAATGAACGAACTGAACATCGTGGAGAAGCTGCCGCGTCTTTTGCAGTCGCAGAAGGATCTTGTTCAGGTGACGCTAAAACTTCTTTTCAATCTATCCTTCGACGCTCGGTTACGGGCCAAAATGATACGAGTTGGTTTTCTGCCGAAGCTGGTCACCTTCTTGAGCGACGATAAACATCACGAAATTGTAACGAAAATTCTGTACCACATGAGTTTGGACGACAAAATCAAATCGATGTTCACCTACACCGATTGCGTTCCGGTGGTGACGGATATGCTGCTGTTGAATTTGAATCAAAAGTCAGACCCCGATTTGATCGCTCTCGGTATAAACCTGGCGTCAAACAAACGGAACGCGGCCATGATGATCGAGAACAATCGCTTGCATAACCTGATGTCACGTGCGTTCAAGTATCAAGACACGCTTATGATGAAGATGATACGGAACATTTCATTGCATGAGTCGCTCCGGTTGCATTTTGTGGTAAGTCCTTTTCGCGTACCTTTGCACGCGACATGAGTTTTTTAAACGCATGTTTCTTTGAAGGATTTTGTTGGAGATTTGGCGAAGATACTTACCGAGTGCACTGACGAAGAATTCACTGTGGAGTGTTTAGGAATTTTGGGTAACCTAGCTCTTCCGGATCTTGACTACTCGCAAATCATTCACAACTTCAATCTCATTCCGTTGATCAGAAATATGTTGGTGCCAGGTTAGTAAACAATGTCTGTCTGTCTGTGCCTGAGAAATTGGAACAATAATCGCTCGTTTCAGGAAAATACAAGGACGACTTGGTACTCGAGACGGTCGTATTCCTTGGCACTTGTGCCTCGGACGAATCGTGCGCTATGCTGCTGTGTAAAGCGGACGTGATTCTATCGCTGATCGAGCTGTTGAAGGCGAAGCAAGAGGACGATGAGATGGTTCTGCAGATTGTGTTCGTCTTCCAGCAGGTACTACGCAATGAGAGCACCCGGGTGTACATGATCAAGGAGACGGAATCGCCGGCGTATCTCATCGATCTGATGCACGACAAAAATGCTGAGATCAGGAAGGTGTGTGATTTTTGCCTAGACATCATTGCAATTACCGACAGCGAGTGGGCCTCGCGGATAAAGGTGAGTGTATAAAAATTTCAATTCAAGGGATGGAAGCGGTGATTTACATGCTGTTTGTTTTTCTGCTCTTGCAGTTGGAAAAATTCCGAAATCACAACTCCCAATGGTTGAGTATGGTAGAAACACAGGAGGAGACGGACGACATCCAGGACTATGGTCCTATGGAGGATGACGAGGGTGACTTGCCAGCGTATTTAACGGCGGATTACTTAGACCAGTGCATGCTGTATCAGTCGGGTGAATCGAATGAAGATGGGGAGAGCAACAATCGATCCACATCCGCCATGTCAAACTACAGCAGACCAATGAGTCGGTAGGTAGCTATTGACATACTCACTTTGATAATCGCAATGACCCCCTTTGATCTCAATGAAAAACTGACAACGCTTTGGCATATACTCCACGAGGTTTAGGAGGTGTTAAGGGTCTATCTCGTCCCAAGCCCTCTTCAACGCAGCAAAATAGTTATGCTTGTCCGTAACGTCAGTTTTGTTCACCTTGTTTTAAATCACACAAGACGATTCAAGTCGAGGCTTTGGGGTGTCCAATTAGTGGTAACATCCATACCTTTCATGCTAAAGATCACGAGTTTAATTCTCACTCCCGGACATTCTTCCGAAATGGTAAAAGTGACGAACCAACCAAAAGTGTTGAAAGTCACTATAATCAGAGAAAAAAAATCGGTGTCTCCGCTGATCTTGTCAGCTGGTTTGAATCGTACCTCACGAATCGTATGGTCACCGTCAACTTTGGGTCAATCAACAGTTGTGAGTCAAAGTGTGCCATTCTGTTATGACAACTATGTTATGTTATGACAATTGGAGTGAAAAGGGGTTGGAGATTAAAATTGCGTAAAAATTTGGTTGCGTTCGGCATAATAGGCTCTGGCATTTACTTCAGGCATGAATATGATTGCAAGGCTTACATGTTAAAGCATATATTTCCCATTTTCAATCATTTTAGGCAATATTACTCAACATAATCCTCAAATTTGAAATCACTGTCATCGCTACAGTCTAAACCGCACCCTGAAATAGTACATCTTGCGATCATTCACCCTGAAGACCATCATTTTCACTCATCCGTTCAGTCAGAGTGAACCAAGTTAATATTTTTTATATAATCAAAATGTGTACCTTCTACGGTTTCGAGAACATTTCAACTAGGTACAAGGTACCTCAGCCATTTCATGCCAAACCGACATCGTGGTTCTCAGATTTTCGTAAAAAGCGGTATTTTTGTTCTTTTTCGCAAAATATTAGACTTGTATTTTTTTTTCAATGGGGTGTTCAATTCCATTTTAGGGTGGTTCGAAAAATAATTTTTTTCATCTTTTGACGATCAACATATCAAATTAAAGCAAAAACTAGTTTTCTTTGGAAAAATACTACAATTCCTGAACACTTGATTTTGTTCCCGTAATTATTGATTGTATTTGTTTTTATAGTTTACATGGTCTCGGGATTGAGACGCCATATTTTTTTAATATTTTTGCTTGAAAGCTGAGGATTTTTTCGTAACATATGAAAAAATCAGAGAGACGTTTTTTTTTGTTTTTGAGTTATGATTTTTCAAATATAACCGATGGTCCGAAAAATCAATTTTTACCCCCTTTTCCACCACAAAAATTCATAACTTTTGAACTGCTGGACCGATTCAGATCATCGACATATCGAATTAAAGCCAATGAGCTTGTCTTGTTTGAAAAAAAAATCACAGTAGGGGAAAAAGTTTTATTCACAAATTTGAACTCGGAGACAAAGTGAACTAAAATTGTTCAGAGCTCCTCCCAAACTATAGCTATTTACTAATAATACTTTTTTTGTGTTATCTTTCAGCTATAGCCGAGATTTCGAAGACTTCGAAGTGGTCAACTAGATACCAAATAAAATAATTCTATCGGGAAGATTTGCAAACGCAATTTTTAATCGCATTTGAAAATGTGCAGCTGTACATAAGAAAACATAGTTATAATATAGACAAAAATAAGCAACAAAATACAATAACAGTTCAACTGATTTGGAAAAATCATGTGGAAAGGTGGCTGCAGGCTTGCTTTCAGGAATTGACTAAAGGGTAATACAGTAAACATTCACTAACTGGGCGAAAAGAGAAGACCACTTATCGACATTCGCGTTTTAACTGGTCCGGCATGTTAAACTCAAATAAAATCGAGGGAAACTTCAATGAATTGTTTGATTCGCTTAGTTCCTGTAATTGGATAAATAAAAGGATTCCAATGGAAGTTTCGCATTGAGTGCGACAACAGGTATGACATATGATTTGAGAAAATTGTTTTTCTGTAGTTTAATCAATGTTTTTGGCGTGCGAAAATAATGTCAACTTTCATAACATTTAAAATTACATTCGAATGCCCCTCACAGCAAATCTTCCATTTGAATATGGCGTCGATTGTTTACGAAATTGTGCTTTTTAACTGGTCCAAGGACCAGTTAACGTTCGCCCAGTTAAATAGCAGACCAGTTAAACCAGGACCAGTTAGCGAACGATTACTGTATTATTGTTTTGAAACATAGATCTCTCACATTAAATAATAGGTTCGTAATAATAGAATGATTTTTCTAGAAATGTCCATCAAATAATTCGCTTGAAGGTACACATTCTTCGGAACAAAAATCAGTTAGAATGAACCTCTGTAACAATTATTATGAGCACCTTCTTTCCAATCTTAGGAACCATGAGATCGACCACGGAAGTCAATCAAAAGAATTTTTGAAAATTTTGCTAAGCGATGAAGTTACATAAAATCATTTTAGAAAAATGTCCTTCCGGGAAGACACCTCACCCTTGCCTTTGTATATCTCCCAATAATTCACCATATCGTGATGTGCGTTGTCTGCGATCAGAAGATGAGAATATTTTCCCAATTCGATAGCAACGGCTCAGAGAAATCTTTCTCTGATCGTACTATTTTTCTGATCCCAATTGCAATTTTCCCTACGATTTTACTATTAGATAGGTTTAGTAGCGAACGAGTACGATAGGATAAGAAGAGAATGGACAAAAGCGTAAATAATCCGATGTATCTAGTCTACTTTCAGTTGTGATATATGTGTATATTTTAAAAGCATCTCTAACATTGCGTTCAGAACTTAAGTTTTGCCTAGTATTTTCCGTTGTTATATTTTATCGTTGCTCACTCAACACAAACAGTCGAGTGTTGATAGTTTATTTTTCATTCCTTAATTTGTGTTATTTTGTATTCAAGTGAATGCAACTACGCTTCGTTGAAGGTTTAGTTTATACAATACAAATATTGCGCCGCGTAGATTGCAAAACCGATGAAATAACCTACAAGTTTAAGATGTATGAAGGATAGAAACCAAACCATAACGACAAAAACGAGTCGAATAAAGTAATTTTAAGACATTGGAATTCGCAAGAGTTATTTCAAATAATATCACAATGTCAATTTACCCCATTTTTCTATTTAATCCTGGACAGATTCCTGTATACACCCATGAAATACAAATAGAATGGAGAAGAAAGGGAGAGGAAAAACAAGACCAAACATCTACAGAGCATTGGAGACAGCAACATCCCAATTACGAAAACACTTGTAATACTAACCTCGAGCCAACCGCGAGTAATCGGTTACATATTACTAACATAGATAATAAGAAAAATTGTATTGAACTCCCGGCCCCGTGAGGCTAACGCCATATGAGCCTTTATAAAAATATATATTTTGGAAAAAAAAAGACCAAACATCCTTGATTCTTCGGGTTTACTACAAGTCGTCATTTAGTATCCAACGAACATCTGCGTAGTCGCGAACTAAACGTTGTTATCGTTCCTGAAGTTATCGAAAATCTGGCAGAACGACAACGAAAATCTGGCACGAACGACAAAATAATACCGGTATCAATTGTTTTTTATAATAATTCGTTTATTTTTACAGGCTCAGTTACTTAAGTTTAAAGGAGCCGAATTCTTAAATATAATTTTAAAACTATATATATAAACAATTTTCTTACATCTATGGTTAGTAAGGTGGAAAACCGATTACTCGCGGTGTACTCGAGTTTAGGAGGGTGACATATTTTTAGGAGAAGGATGGGATATAAAGAAATTGTAACAATGTTGATGAACACTCATTTCATAAATCTATTCGTATATCTATAGTGTATTTACATTTCAACTTATTCTGATATTTATAGCAAGGGGACGAATTACTCGCAAAGGAAGGAAAGGAGGGTATAAGGATGTAGGGACAATCACACACGAAGATCTATAGCTTCAAGGAAAACATATATATAGGACATGTACTCAAGGTCTAACCGAGCCAACACATCTCTCACCGGCACATTGGGCTGTCTTCCTCGGGCCCGAAGGGAGTTTTCTAAATTCGATCTGGCGACCAGATACACCTCGCACGACCAAACAATGTGCTCGATGTCGTGATAACCTTGGCCACAAACGCAGAGATTGCTGCTGGCAAGATTGAAACGAAAGAGTAGTGCATCTAACGAACAGTGATTGGACATGAGTCGGGAGAAGGTGCGAATAAAGTCCCGACTCAATTCCAGACTTTTGAACCACGGTTTGAGGCTAACCTTAGGGATAATCGAGTGAAACCACCGGCCCAATTCATCTTCATTCCACTTGCGTTGCCAGTTAGCGATGGTATTTTTGCGGACTAAAGAATAAAATTCATTGAAGGCGATTTGACGCTGATAAATATCGCCTTCAATTGCACCTACCTTTGCTAATGAGTCAGCCCTCTCATTACCCGGAATGGAGCAATGTGAAGGGACCCAGATAAAGGTAATGACATAACAGCGTCTGGATAAAGCACTCAAAATTTCTCGTATTCTCTCAAGGAAGTACGGCGAGTGCTTTTCCGGCCTCACTGAACGGATAGCTTCGACAGAGCTAAGACTATCCGTTACAATGTAATATTGTTCAACAGGTCGTGAGGCGACGCTGTCCAGCGCCCAATGAATTGCTGCCAATTCAGCAATATACACTGAGCAAGGATTCTGAAGACTGTGTGAGGTGCTAAAAAAATCGTTGAACACTCCAAATCCTGTGGACTCGTTTATAGTGGACCCATCAGTAAAGTCACATATTATCACAATTGATACCCCCATACTTTTCATCGAAGATCGTTGGAGCGATCCTCGATCGTTGGTAATCTGAATATCCATGGATATCTTGCTTCATGGACAGATCAAAATGCACAGAGGAATTGATGTAGTCAGGGAAACAAACACGGTTGGGAATATACGAAGAAGGATCAACCTGCATGGAGATGAATTCATGATATGAACTCATGAATCCGGAGTGAAAATTTAGCTCGATCAGCTGCTCAAAATTTCCGATCACCAATGGGTTCATGACCTTACACCGGATGAAGAACCGAAAAGATAATAAATTGAAGCGATCTTTTAGTGGGAGTAGGCCTGCCAAAACCTCGAGACTCATGGTATGCGTTGAGGGCATACATCCCAACGCGATACGGAGACAAAGATACTGAATTCGCTCGAGTTTAATGAGGTGTGTTTTGGCAGCTGATTGAAAACAGAAACTGCCATCTCCATCACTGAGAGAATAGTTGTTCGATACAACATTATAAGATCTTCTGGATGGGCTCCCCATCAGGTGCCGGTAATTGTACGGAGAAAGTTTATTCTTTGTTGGCATTTTTTACTCAGATACCTAATATGGGCCCCCCAAGTACATTTGGAGTCGAACCAGACCCCAAGATATTTGAATGACAGCATGAGTGATCGGTTTACCCAAAAGTTGAAGCTTTGGTTTTGCTGGTCTATGCTTCCTAGAAAAAACCACCATCTCTGTTTTCTCCGTGGAGAATTCGATTCCTAGCCCAATGGCCCAGGTTGAAAAATTGTTCAAAGTATCTTATAAGGGTCCTTGCAGGTCGGATTCGTTTGATCCTACGACAGACACCACTCCATCATCTGCAAGTTGCCTAAGGCTGCAATTTTGTGTAAGGCAATTGTCGATGTCGCTTACCTAGAAGTTGTACAAAAGGGGGCTTAAACATGAGCCCTGGGGGAGGCCCATGTAAGAGACCCGACTTACTGCCGAATCTCCGTGAGAAAAGTTCAAATGTTTCTCACAAAGCAAGTTATATAACATATTATTCAATAGAGGCGGCAGACCCCGAGAGTGTAATTTGTCCGACAAAACCTCTATTGAAACAGAATCAAAGGCCCCCTTTATGTCCAAGAATACTGAAGCCATTTGTTTTTTTTCGGCGTAAGCCATTTGAATTACTGAAGAAAGCACACAAGACAATCATTCGTTCCCTCTGCCCCTGCATATCTGAGAGTAGGCCATTCGTTTCAACCCATCGATCAAGGCGAAACAAGATCATTTTCTCCAACAATTTCCGTATACAAGACAGCATTGCTATTGGGCGGTACGAATTGAAGTTGGACGCGGGTTTTCCGGGTTTTTGAATAGCTATAACTCGTACTTGTCTCCAATCATCTGGAACAATATTATTCTCCAGAAACCGATTGAATAAATTCAACAAGCGATGTTTCGCCACATCAGGGAGGTTTTTCAGCAAGTTGAACTTAATTCTATCCGATCCCGGAGCAGAATTGTTACATGAAAGCAGAGCAAGAGAGAATTCTACCATCAGAATCAAGATCGCAACTACCTTGTGGTATATCTCGAACAATTTTTTGCACAGGAGCGGAATCAGGACAAACCTTCCGTGCAAAATTAAAAATCCATCGATGTGAATATTCTTCGCTTTCATTCGTTGAAGAGCGATTTCTCATGTTTCGAGCCACTTTCCATAATTTTTTCATTGACGTTTCTCGTGACAAACCTCCTACGAAATTTCGCCAATAAGCACGTTTTTTCCCTTTGATTAAGTTTTTAAATTGATCTTCAAGGGCTAAATACGTTTGAAATTTTTCAGGGGTTCCACGTTTCCGAAAAGCTTTAAATGCATTCGATTTTTCTACATAAAGCTTGGAACATTGGCTATCCCACCATAGATTGGGAGGCCTTCGGGAAATGGTGGAACCTGGGATGGGTTTCGTTTTAGCGCGAACCGCGCTGTCATAGATCAAACAAGAAAGGAAGTTATACTCCTCCAATGGAGGTAAACCATCTCTGGGATTGATGGCTAGAGCAATCGCGTCCGCATATTTTTTCCAGTCAATGTGTCTTGTGAGGTCATATGCCATGTTTATAGATTCAGAAGAATTCGACCCAATGGTGATGGAAATTTTGATTGGCAAGTGATCACTACCGTTGGGGTTCTGGATTACATTCCACTTGCAATCTAACGATAGTGAATTCGAGCAAAGCGAGAGGTCAAGAGCACTTGAGTTAGCAGGAGGTTTAGGTACACGTGTTGTTTCCCCAGTGTTCAAAACGGTCATATTGAAGCTGTTACAAAGGTCATATATCAACAATGAACGATTGTCGTCGTACTGTTCCCCCCAGGCAGTTCCGTGAGAGTTGAAGTCTCCCAAGATCAATCGTGGCTCAGGAAGGAGTGAGCACATGTCATCAAGTTGTTTGCGGCTAACCGCAGCTCTCGGAGGCCAATACAAGCTGACAATACAGAGGTCTTTGCCTCTGATGTTTGCATGACAAGCAACAGCTTCGATCCCTCCAATAGGTGGAAGGTCAATTCTAAAATATGAGTGGCACTTATTGATTCCCAAAAGCACCCCTCCGTATCTATCATCACGGTCCAAGCGTATAATATTAAAATCGTGGAAAGAGATATCATCTCGCGAAGAAAGCCATGTTTCGGACAGAGCAAAAACATCACAATTGAAGTTATGAATTAAAAATTTGAATGTATCCAATTTAGGGATAAGACTACGACAATTCCACTGTAAAACGGTGATATCTCCGACCTCTCTATTTGAATTAGACATCAAGAGAGATAATCATTGCAAGGAGGGGCCATGTTTGCATCAATTGTTGCAAAATTGTCTTTAATACTGGAAGCATTGAGATGACAATGGTTTTGATGGAGTCGGAAACATTAAAACACTTGAAGATTTGATCCAAAAGGTCAGACAACTTTATAAATCCCGATTGGGAAGTTGAACTGGACGGAAAAATAGGGACAGTTGGGGTTTTTGATGTCCCCTCGAATGCTGGGTCGTTCGAAGATGAAATATTCCCACGGAAGCCAGGAGGAACCTGGTTTTGCTTGTCCGCTGCACTCGATTTTTTAGGCAAGCTAACAGAGGATATAACCGTGGGGACTTGTTCTTGAACTTTGGGAGTGGTCACATTTTTGCGCCGGGGATTCCCTTTGAAAATAAACGGTGTGCCCCCGCTAGCTGTGTCCGCTTCCATTTCATCAACTGGCAACGTGGAAAAGGTATTGTGTGTTGAGATTGGTTGTTCTTGTTGTTGGGTCAGTGGCGAAGCGCCCTTCAAAATTTCCGCAAATGTGCGCTTCGAGCGTTCCTTTAAAGAGCGCTTCTGTTTCTCCCAGCGACTCTTGTAATTTTCACAAACTGAGAGCTCGTGTGGGGATCTCCCGCAATATGGACATTTATGCTCAGTCGCACTGCAGGATTTCGCCTCATGTTGCTCTCCGCAAGTGGCACAGCGCTCCTTGTTGGCACAATAATCCGAAGTGTGACCAACTGACTTGCATTTGTTGCAAGTCATGGGCTTTGGCACGAAGAGTCGCACAGGTAGTCTCAATTTGTCCACCATAACGTAGTCAGGGAGGGCGGCACCAGCAAAGGTGACTCGAAACGAGTCGGACGGCGTAAATTTAGTTTGGTCCCCATCATGGGAAAGTTTCCCAAGTTGGCGACAGTCCAAGATTTTCACTTCCATTGAGGGGAGCTTCTTGAACTTGCCTTTTCCTTCTGCTTTTATTTGTTCGCTCGTCAGACCCGTTTCAGTTATCACCCCCTCAATTTCTACGTTATGGGAGGGTATAAATGTTCGATATTCGAGAGTGAAATGTTGATCAGCAACAATCTCGTTTGCATGTTTCCGGTCATTCACGACAACTCGCAATTTGTTCGGTCTAACCCTGCGAATTTCAGATACAGAAGTGTATCTGGCCAGATCTTTCATGATCTGAATCACGTTAAGGTTTTTTCCTTTCGGTTTTGGCCGGAGGAAAACAACCCAAGGGCCAGTTCCAGGTGCATCTTCTGGATAAACTCTGACACGTGGAGCGGAGACAACAGAGGGGGAAGACGAGGACGAGGATGAGGATGAGGATGAGGATGAGGATGAGGATGAGGATGAGGATGAGGATGAGGATGAGGATGAGGATGAGCATGAGGATGAGGATGAGGATGAGGATGAGGATGAGGATGAGGATGAGGATGAGGATGAGGATGAGGATGAGGATGAGGATGAGGATGAGGATGAGGATGAGGATGAGGATGAGGATGAGGATGAGGATGAGGATGAGGATGAGGATGAGGATGAGGATGAGGATGAGGATGATGATGAGGATGAGGATGAGGATGAGGATGAGGATGAGGATGAGGATGAGGATGAGGATGAGGATGAGGATGAGGATGAGGATGAGGATGAGGATGAGGATGAGGATGAGGATGAGGATGAGGATGAGGATGAGGACGAGGATGAGGATGAGGACGAGGACGAGGATTGGGTTGGATCGGAAGCATCAGAAGGGGGAAGCGAAATCGATGATGGGAGAGGGGGAGTGGAAGTAACAGTGGGTTGAGAAGGGAGGCTTGCAATTTTCTTAGAGGGGGGCTTGGTAGGATGAGCGGATTCGTCCCCAGAAGAATTATCTTCCTTATGAGGGACTCGTTTATGCTTTTTCCCAGATCTTGTATGAGATTCATTATCGGAGATCTCCATCTCTGGAGATCCTCCACTATTCTCCATTTTACAAAAATTTCTGTCTTATTTCTAATTTATTATTGATTTTAACAATAATCTTAAAAAAAATAGCAAAAAAAATATGATAATAATATTAAACAATGAACAAATGAATTGAATAATAATATTAATAAGAAATATGTGTACTTTAATATATAAGTTGTTCCAATAATGCGCTCTATTGCCCTTATCAGGGAGAGACAGAGGCTACGCGCTACGGAGACAACACAATAGCGCAAGAATAGCTTACGCAGCCACGTGATGATGAATCCCGTTTGCGACAGTCACACGATGGCGATCCCGTTATGCCGAATCAGTTCAACAGCCGCAATCCGGCTCGCTGCAAGAGCGCTGCTTCCTTTGTTCCTTCGTTCCACTTCACAAAAGGTCAGGTCGAAAGCGGACAGCAATGACCTTTACTCGTACACGATTCACTCGTACCAATAGCACAATAGCAAAAGTGGCAACGCACAATACCGACACTGAACTTTACTCGTCAAGAGTTAGATAGCGAATGAATACCGGTATCAATGAAGGTGAGTACAATCAGCGTATTGGGTCCATTATCTACAACTAATCGGCATTTGGATGTCCAAGTGTGAAATTCATCGCCTAAAAAGGGATCAAGTTTAGCTGAACCTAACGAAGCTGTATTCAAAATAAAGGTTATAGACGTGGTTACTAGACGTGGGTTATATCTGTGATATAACCGCAAGGTAGACGTAGGTCTACAACTGGCTCGATGAACATTTGTTTAAAGTTGCATCTGAATCAATTTTCAATTAATGAGTGAAAGCATATTTTGAAAAAAACGCTGGAAGTTTTTCTTGTTAGTTAGAATTATTTATACACTTATTATTTGTACAGAGATACACATGGAATTCAACTCATTCGAACTTGTTGGTGGTCCCGAAAATAATTGAGGCGTCTTGATTTTGCATCGATGTTCGGGAACACATTCCGATTACCACGAATGCAAGCATCGTTAATGAGTTTTATTGTTGTAATTTCAATGGCTTGCTTCCAAAGCAATTTTTGAGCTATTGAAATAAAGGTTTTGGATTAATAAGTAACAATCATATAACTCTTGGACACTTTATTTTTCGATTAAAATGATTATCATACCATTTCGTTAGGCCCGGAAAAGAATTATTAACGCTGAAAGGCGGAATCGATTCCTCTTCGGTGATACCGCCTCTCCCCCTCCATTGAAATCATCGATCGATTGCGGCATTCGTTAAAATTCGATAATAGAACTGCTGCTTTCACCAAACAATTCGTTTTTTTTTATATGATGAAATATTGGGACTGATTCTCCTGCGCGAATGGAATGTGACAGCAATGAACTCATCAAAGTCACATGACCAAAGTCACCGTATCGCCGAAGGCGATTGCCCTGACGTGAGAGGTTCATTTTGGAGTAAAATACTCAATGAATGGCAAATGGTGCACTGTTCATTGAAATATATTGTGTTTTTTGCAAACGCTTTATGCATTCAATGAATTTATGAATATATATTTTTTTGATTTTATAAAATTTCCATTCCTTGTTACAAATATCAACTGGAAATAATTTCGTTCATCTTAATAAATGTTTTCCTCTTATTATAATTGATGAAAAATAATATAACTGGGAAAAGAAGATAAAAAAAAATTCAAATCTGTTTTTGCATAGTCCCTTTGAATTAATATTAGTGTATGTTATTTCAATTGTTTTGATTTCGTACCCGTGTTTTGATTCCGCATTCGTGTTGTGGTGCTGATTCCGTAATAATTACGCAAAAAGTTTGGTAAAAGGTTGACTTTTCTTCATAACAATGCAGTGAACATTAATTTTATAGTCGCCCCACATAAAAACCATCAATTTATTATCGCATTTAAATAAATTTTATCCTTAGACAATGAGCCAATAAAAATAATAAAGCTGTCAAGGATCTTGTAATTCTACTGTCCGAAAATGCACTGTTATCGTCTGGATTCACACTGAATGAGCCTGGTGTGCACGCATCTCGCATCTATCTTATGGTCAAACTGGGTCTTGGAATCGATAAGGACGAAACTATGAGCACAGATGATACTCCAGCCGCGACTACTGGTGAAGATGCTCCTCCACTTGAGGATGACACCGAGGATGCCTCACACATGGAAGAAGTTAATTAAACATATACGCTTTTTAACTATTTAAGTAGCTTTTCGTGATTTTTGAAAGTCTGATTTGTGTTTTTATAGAAAGGAAACGGTATGCTGAATTGATTTTGTCGTATCAGTTAGAATCAACTATTGTAAGTTTACATTTTAATTTTGTACCGCGTTATAGCGGCTGCAGAAGATGTATATTCTTGTCATCAGTAATAGCATACCAAATACTTGAACTGACTACATGTTAATAATAAATATAAATTATTTCAAAATGCACAGTTGAACTGGATTGCATTCGAAATTACCTATTTTTGTCCGAAAATTTTCACAATGTAGATGATGACTACATCTATGAATCTGGAGTATCAATTGCTCGTTTGGAACGGCGAATGATTAGAGATCGTTCAAATCCTTAGGAAACGCCTAATCCTATTTTTGGCTACCATTGCTGGTACTAGTCGATAACAAATGAGGATACGACTTCAAAAGTCACAAAATGGCATGTTTTACCACTGCAATCGCCCACGAGAATTGAGTGAACACTTGAATGAGAGTTCATTCAAGGGGCCTGATTCTCGAATACACTTCACGGTGGAAACGAAATAAACGGCACGCCATTGAACTACGTTTTACGAGATAGTGAAGTGTCGAAGATAATGATGAGTTTTCAGGCAGAATGAGCACTTTTCAAATAAAAAATCATTACTGAAAATTAACTTCTTCGTATCAAACTGGTATTCAATGTGAGTGAAAAACTTTGTTTTCGTCATGTGATATAATAATCTCATACAAAAATTTAATCTGAAGATAATTTGATATTATAATGATAAATTTAGTGGGAAACTAATCTCGCATCCAGATGTCGACACCGTACCGTTGTCATCGCGAATGCGTTTCATACCGTTTCCACCGTGAAGTGTATTCGTAGTGTATTCGAGAATCAAGCCCAAGGTAAAAATCTCACCCCAGTCG
This sequence comes from Toxorhynchites rutilus septentrionalis, assembly GCF_029784135.1. Classification (NCBI taxonomy): domain Eukaryota; kingdom Metazoa; phylum Arthropoda; class Insecta; order Diptera; family Culicidae; genus Toxorhynchites; species Toxorhynchites rutilus. The sequence continues at coordinate 127,848,790 of NC_073744.1, forward strand.
CCTTCGGAAATCGAGTGAGGCAATTTTTGGGAGCTGTCACTTCTCATTCGCGCATCAGAATCAGCCCCATTATCTACTCCTTATGGTATATTCCGTATTCTCTGCTATCGAATCCATAGCACCTTTTGTACGCAATCGGTATTATCATCGATACTTTTCGTTTCGTTGAAGGATCCGTTCAGTGCGGCGGCAGAGAAGAAATGGGAATGTGAAGATCATGGTATTAGGCAAGCGAGCGTGACCATCCTCCTGTCACGTCGCAATCACATCCCAATGGATTTCCGAGCGGGGACCAGTTTATATAGAAATTTGTGTTATTTCAATAGCCTGTTTTCAAAACAATTTTTGAGCTATTGAAATAAGTTTTCTGATCAAAAGTAAACAAGCTTATAACTCTTAGATATTTTAACTTTGAAAAAAAGTCATCAAACCACTTCGTTTAGTAGGAAAAGACTTATTAATGCCCAAAGGAGGAATCGATTGCCCGGAAATACTTCGGTAATACTCAACGCAAATAATACCCCCTCACTTCGCAAAGATTACTTCTAAAGACAACACCCAAATTATTTACGTGCTTGTGGAGGGATTGCATTACCGTGTCAAAATTTCAATAACCGGTAAAATCAGTAAATTACCGGTGAAAAAATACTTTGAAATAAACCATTTTCTTGTAGAAACGACTTTTATCGATAACCATTAGTTTACAAGAAAACATTTTTCAAGTTTTTGCTACTTAGTAGCTACTTTGTTACTACTTAGGGACACAAATAATGTTTATTTTGCCGTTTTCTGATCTTAATCGGATCTCAGGAGATAAAAACGCATGTTCAAGTTGTATTACGTGAAGCAATTTGTTACAATAATGACTAATATTTTAGTAGAACGAATGAAGCCATGATCAAAATCAAGTCCAAACAAACATAATAAGCTCGCATTTAGGTTGCAAGTTGTTTGCAAAATGAGATTCATTGTGAACAATGCGCTGAACTACCAAGTTCGGATCATTTTGGTTTTCCACCAAACATACTTTGTTCATGGAGGACCTCGCTCCAATGTAGCATTGCCATGCGACAGAATGAGGATCTCTTTGACAAAGTCAGACAAATTTGTATATTCTTTTTCCGCTGCGCCTATGAATTTCTTCACCCACAAAACGTCCAAACGTTCTTCTTTTCGACGACGAGATTTTTAGCATATCGCACGAACCCAAAGTATCACAAAACTCGAAGAATTTATGTTTACTTTTGTTCGCCACGGTACCACTGATTCTATATTTCTCGACGAAATGTTCAAGAGCGAAATTCATGCGCTTTTTGCAAACTATGCTGTATACAAGAACTATATCGTTTCGTGTCTCTGTCGTGGATACGACTAAGGTGATCGTTCATCGGTTCATCAGTTCAAATAGAAAAGGTGCTATAGGCTCGTCACTCTGAAAGCTCGTCATAAATGGTTGAACTGCAGCAGCTGATGTTAAGAAAAGCCCCCAACAATTTGTCCTCAAAGGCCTCTGCAACTACTCTAAAAGTACTGGCTGTGAAAACAGCAGCAAAGCTCCTGTCAATTTTCCAAACAGTCTTTTTCATACCTTCTTTGAATGATTTGGAAAACTTGCAAACTGCAGCTACCTATATTCGTGAGCTCGTAGTTTTGGCTGCTTCGGATTTCACGAATTTCTTAATTCAACTGCTTCACTAATCTCAAATTAACATGGGAACCGTCAATGCTGAGTTGACCCACTTCAAACTAGGTTTAGCTTCAAAATATTTCTTCTGAGCTGCATCTTTAGTACCATTTGTCCGGAAACATATGCGGAAAGAGCTTAGCACTAGAGTATTAGAGTTTCATGGGATCATGTCTACCACTTGCTGAGGAAGATTGACCAAATGAGCTCACGACCTTACTCGTGTGTGTATTCTGCGTTTCAGTGGAAATGGACTAATTACAGTTGTCTTGAATTGTATCCACGACTGCGATTTTCGTTTAATCTTCTTTGGCAGCGCCTATTTTCATTTTTATTATTTTTAGTAATTGATTTCTTAATACTCACGTTTTTCAACAGCCAGAATTATAAATCAATCGAAAGAAATGGTGTAATTCTTTATGTTTGTGTTGGTTGGAAGATGGAAAATCAATCTTGCGTCGACTAGAGACTCTGACTCTAGACGGGACTCAAGTGTCGACGAAAACTCCGTTGACTCTCTGATTGAAGATCAATGTATATACAACATACAAGAGCACTACATCTAAATAGCAATTGGAAACATTAATCTTTTTTTTCCTGGTTTTGAATGAAAATTCCTGGTTTTGAATGAAAATTCCTGGTTTTACCGGTTTTCCTGGTTGAGTTTCCACCCTGAATGATAATACACTCATCGACTATTTTAATTCAAGAGATTACAACGTGATCACACAATGAAAGTGAACTTAAATGAAGTGATTAAAAATAATTTAAAAGAGCGTAGCGTTCAGGATACTTGTCTTGGTTTTGGTTGATTGACACGTTGATTGGTGCCTAATGCAAATTTTCTATATAATACAGTTCATTCGCCATCAATTTGATGCAAGGTGCGGCTACTTGATGGGTTTCCCCAACACAGATTCAAATGGGCTTGGGGAAATCGGCATTGCGAAATAGATGCAAGATGTGGGTACTTTTGTACTAAATTGGGATTTGTTCGCATCTGAATTCGGAAATTGTTTCATTTAGTCACTGGTTTAATCAATAATTTAATCAGTACACTCAAATGTTTACTGAGCCAACGGTAGTCTTACGTCAACCTTGCGGTTGTATTTTAGGTTTAACCCACCCATAGTTTTTGACGTAGGATTACGTTTTACCGGAACATATTTTTATCTTTACTTTGCGATTTTAAAGATAGTTTCCAAAATTATTTACCTACTTAAGTATTTGTAAGTAATGTGTATTTAAAAATATTACTGAATTTCATGTATATATTTCAATTTTAATAAGAAAATAAGGTCAAGTTTCATCATTTCATCAAACGCAAAGTTTTTAAATTGGTATGTATTATGTATGAATAAGAAAAAAAAAAGAGGTTTTTAAAGAATATTTACTATGGGGGTCTTTGGTATCACATAATTCTAGAAAAGTTGTCTTTCGCCCAAAACAGTTTTAGAACCCCTGATTTATTATGTCACGACTAGAAATAGGCGCTCTTTAGAAAAAGATCGATCTTGACGAATCGATTATCTAAACGGCGTAGGGATCGATCCACTGATTAAATCGGTACCAAAGAATCAACTTTTGAAAAACCAAATGTATTTTTTTACAATTTCTTTATTCACTTTATATGAGAGCCGTCTTTTCTTTAAATGGGGAATATAAATTTTCTACTTCTGTTCAAACATCGAAGACATTTAATTTTGTTACTCATTATGAAGACCACAAAAAATTTAAAGCTCAGAAAAATTGCATTTCCCAGAGCATTCATCTTGAAACGTCATGGAATTAATTAAATAAATTAATTGAAAATTATTGCTAGGAATTTAACAACTGGTATTTGTTCAGAACTCAGCTAGCAAACATACCATGAAATCCGTCCGTGCTACACTGAAAAACAAATCTATAAAAAGTTATTCTAAGATCGAAAAAATCGGAAGAAAAAGATCGATTTTCGCCATTTTTTCGAGTACAAAAAATCGATCCAATAAATCAAAATGGAAAAGATCGATCTTCTATAAATCGATCCAAGATCGCCCAATCCTAGTGACGACCACGAGCAGAATGATCATTCATATACGCGTACAAATCTGCCATACAAAACGTTCATCCTTTCCTTCACGGCTCCAAGCAGCTGCTCCGAAATTTCTGATGGTTGCCCCGATAGCTGTTCTAACATAAATTGCAATCCGAGGTCAGGTTCATAAAGGGTGCAGTTCTTCCGCCATAGCAGTTCAACAGCGATGAGAACTGGTTCGAGGGCATCAACCAATTCCTTTATCGCTGTTTGTTTTTCATCGCTGAAGCTTATCCTGTGTCTCGTCTTCAGATCGAGCAGCTCTGAAGCTGAAGCTCGGAGGTCCTAGAATCGGCGCAACACTACCAGTTGTGTTTTTTTCGATCTTATTTTGATTCTCGAGTAATATTCCGAAGCGGCATAAATGCAAATATTATTGTAAAAATTGAATTACCGAAATTACCGGTTTTTGATTGTAAAATTAACGGTAATTCGGTAATGAAAAATGACCCGGTATTACCGGTAAAACCGGTTCATCCCTAACTTTATGGATATTGATCCAATCTTTTTGACGTAGGACTACGTCTTTCATTTCTATACTGGGGTACACCCTCAAAGTTTCGAAAACAAGAGCGTTACATTGCATAATGGTCCGGGAGGTGCATTCATGTGTAAATTTGCATCTAGAGCCAGACAGTTATTCTCTAGACAAAAACGGTCTTCGACAACTTTGCTCTAACTTTTATGTTCCAAAATCTACAGGCAAACTGTCTTCGAAAGACTTTTCGAGCTTACTAATACAAACATTTTGCGATACAGAACTTGTCAATATCTCATCAATCAATTATTTATATTTCTTCTAAAGAAACATGCTCTCTTCATTTGTTTGTCATTGTTTCTGAGGCAAACATAAAAAATGTTTATTAGCGGCATTCAAAAGAGCATAATTCACTCTACACAATGTGAGATTTGAAATACTATGTTATTTTTTATATTTTGGCAAATTAAAATTGAAAATTTTTGATTAAAATTGAAAATTTTTTGTTGAAAAATCCTCAATAACATCCAGTAAGATTAAGTTATTGACAAATTTTGGATCGTAAAATGTTGATTTCATAAGCTCTAAAAGTTCTACGAATAGAATTTTGATGTAGAATTTGAAATATAAAAGTTAGAGCAAAAAAAAAGGTTTTTTTTCATGATCACTCTAATGCAATTTAGATCGAAAGCGATAAATAGAACTTTGTGGGAGATATTTATCCTCTTGACAAAAACTATCTCCGACAAACTTATTATATACAAGCTGGTCCTGTAAACTACGTGACGTCCAAAATATTTTTTTGTTATAAACATTGCAAATATTCACGTTTTCTTACTAAGTGAACGTCCATGGGTTCAATCGCAGAACTGTTCATTGATTAATTTCGACCATTTACAAATTTCTTTTACTGTAAATTTCCTGGTACTGGTACCATAACTCGTCATTATAATATCAAATTATTTTCAGACTCAATTCTCGTTCAAGATTTTTCAATCACTCGCAAATAACATGTTTCTCCCTTATGTGGATACAGAAAATATAATAAAATAAAACATCTGAAATCGGACGATCCCTTCCTCGAGTTATGCAGAAATTTGTGTTTCATTTGTGTGGCAGCCCCCTTTAGAGAGGGAGAGGGAAGTTGATCACAATGAAAACATTTATTGCATCCTAAAACCTCCACACGCCAATATCGTTTCATTTGATTGATTAATTCTTGAGTAATCCAAAAATTTGTGTTTCATTTGTATGACAGCTCCCCCTTCGAGGGGGGGAAGGGTTCTCGAGCCACCATAGGAACATTGATTGCCCCCTAAAACCTCCACATGCCAAATTTGGTTCCGTTTGCTTAGTTAGTTCTTGAACTATGCAGAAATTTGTGTTTCATTTGTATGGCAGTCCTCGGCATTACTCGAGAATTAATCAAGCAAACGAAATGAAATTTGGCATGTGGAAGTTTAAGGGTGCAATAAATGATTTTATGGTGGTTAGATACTCCACCCCCCTCTCTAAGGGGGGGGCTACCATTCAAATGAAACACAAACTTCTGCACAACTCGAAAATTAATCAAGCAAATGAAACCACATATGGCATGTAGAGGTTTAGGGATCGATAAACGTTTCTATGGTGGTTCGACACTCTTCCCCTCTCTCCAAGGTGAGGCTACCATACAAATGAAACCCAAATTTATGCATAACTCGTGAACTAATAAAGCAAATGAAGCCAAATTTGGGATGTGAGGGTTTTTGGGTAGGAGAAATGTTTCTATGATGGTATGACACCCCGCCCTTCTCTGGAATGGAGAGGGGGTTCCATAAAAATAATGCACATATTCCAACCAACATGACAATTGAAAATGTTCGGAAAATTCTGAAAGAAAATGGAAAAATTCAATTCGCATTTGTTTCACAATTACATATTCACAAGCGTTATTAGTCCATTTGATGTTTCGGTAAGGAAGTTGATCTTCGTTCGAAAGTGGAAATGGATTTTAATGTGATGAAACGCACTCCTATATCGTCTTCCATCTATATAAATGAAAATGGATTGCCAAATGTGTTGATAAGAGCAAAACTCGAGAAAGGAATTGTCCGATTTAGTGCTGTCTTTATTCTATCATATTTTCTGTATCAAAAATTTATTCCATGTAACGGAGAAGCATGTTATTTGCAAGTGGTTGAAAAATTTTGAACGAGAATTGTGTTTGAAAATAATCTGATATTATAATGACGAGTGTTGGTACTACTAGGAATTTTATAGTAAAAAATAATTTTAGAGAGTAGGTTAGAAGATCAATCAATGAACAGTTCTGCGATTGGACCCATGAATGTGCGCTTATTAAGAAAACGTGGATGTGATAACGAAAAATAAATTTTGGGCGGGACGAAGTTTGCCGGGTCAGTTAATGTGGTATATACTACCTGAAAGTTTTTGATTTTGAACTTTGAGTTTACGTAATTAAACAATTTCTTGGGGCATTTTTTTTTCTTCAGTTTCGACCTTGTTATTATGCTACTCGTGTGCACTTTCAAAGGGGATTCCGAGGAACTCCTAGAACGTTTTGGGATGACCTGTTTCGACACCGACAGAGAATCGTTTACCGCTGGAAAAGGGAGAACAACAGCGAAAGGCATCGAAGCCATATTCTACGATACATCAAATATACGTTTGATGTAGAACTGGTGCACAGTTTGATGTGCATCTTCTCGAAAACGAAATTAGGAAAATGATTTGATGGGTCGGAGATCAGTTACTAGAGAATTTTTCAAGCTGCATGGTTTCACTGTGTGCTAGAATTAAACAGGAGACAATAAATAACTGCACTCTCGTCTACGGAAGCGAAGCACTCTGTGTTATCCAGAGCTACGTGTCATGCAATGTGTATGGTTTGAGTACTTCAGGAGCAGTTGATCTGTTGATTTTCTTTTCGTTCTTTTGGAAAGAATAAATTCGGTCGGGATTTTTTTTCCTTTATATTAAATCCTAGTATTGCTACGAAGATAAAATCAAGCAAGCGAAAAATCACACAAAACTTGATTGCCGAAATTACCGATGCATTCCTGATTATGGGTCTTCATTCAACTTCTATTACTATCATCGATTTTTTTTGAGCAGTGGCTATGCGTCATAGTTTCGAGGAAACTCATATGAACCATTTTCCGCGTCTTCAAACAATAAGACGTGAGGATTTTTATAATTCTATTTACATTTTACGTATTTGTTTGGAAATGCCTGAAATTTGTCCCGCATGTATCTCCGTTCGCTGCTGTTGAACTTCACTTGTTCATCTTCAGTTAGGTCGGAACCTTATATTTAAACGGTACGCGGAATGAGCTTACTAACCGTCTGAATCATGAGGCGAATTTATCGCTTGTCGTTCTTAACCGAATCTCCGGTTGTGGTTAGGTGTGTGTGTGAGCAAATATCAATGTTCGCTTGATTCGATCTGCGTTTAATAGCTACAATTATCACAACTACTACAACTTATCAAACTAGTATTGCAAAAACTTGACCAAGTCCAAAAAGTTCGATTGTTGGTATCGTACCGCCTTCCGTTTGCGCGCTCTCTCTCTCTTGCTCGGGTTCACATTCATTCGCTTTGCGTTCACAAATCTTCCTGGAAAAACAATCGCTAGAGAACTTGTTTCAATTTCCACGAGACCTAAAATGGAGGGAAACAAACTATCATCCACGCGGTCACCCAATAAGGACCTTGATACAGTACTTGTCAATGGTCACTATAAACTATAGGAATTCCATACACACACAAATACGGTCGCACGCCAATACTCGCTACGCTACGCCCAAATTTGACAGCCAATGCAGCCAATAGCCGGACGGGGGGTTGTTCAGCAGTTGTGACACTTTACCAGGCCTACTTCGTCACAGTTCATGCACTTGAGCGCGATAAACTCCGTGGTGAAGTGATTGCGGTGAATAGATTTCTTCGAGCCACCACAGGACGGACAGGGCAGCAGTCGATAGCCGCCGCAAACTTTGCAAGTGAAGGACGATTCCAGGCACTGGAAGAAAAAATGGAGTTGTTTGGATGATAATTTTGTCAGTCAAGGAATGATATAGTCCTACTCTGTAAGGTTTCAACATTTTTCGCAGTTCGCCGCTTTCGTTCAGTCGCTCAACGCTTTCGGCATCCTGTGGGAAGAAATTAAGTAGATAGTGTTCTGTTAGTCAACTAATTTTTTTTTAAATCAATCAATCTTATTTAATAATGAGTCATTAGTTTAACAATAAAAATTCATTTGGATCTAGCACATATACGAGGGGCTCAAAAGGAAAGGGATGTAAGTGACCTGTTTGAATTTTCCTTCATCGACTCTCTTTTTTGGTCCTAATTTAGCTGCAAACATATTCCTAACTGTATTTGATAATTTTGACGATAGGTCAGAACCTCATTTGTCGGTTTCTATAGTAAACTCAAATTGGAACGTTTTTGCAGCAGAGTTATTAACGAAAGAAAATGTTGATGAAGAGAAAATCGATCAAGTCACTTACACCACTTTCCTTCTGAGCCCCTCAATTATATGACCCATTCCGCATTTCGAAACGAGTCAGTCTTTTCGAGAGAATTCAAACTCGAATCGAACTGAATTTGGTTAATGATGGGCGAACGAGCCGCTCATTTGAGCCGGTTCGTCAGAAAGATCGTACGATCCACGGTTCTTTAAAAATGAACCGCGGCTCTCAAATTATCATAAAAGAACCGTGGGTCTTTTTTGAATCGTAGTTCATTTAAGAGCCGTTCATTTGAGAACTGCGGTTCATAAAAGAACCGTGTTTCTTTTAAGAGCCGGCTCATTGGTAACGAACCGTGGATTGTACGTTCGTTCTGACGAACCGTGACCTGCGGCAGTGCGAAAGAAATATATGTTTCCCATGCTGCTTTTCAGGCGGTTTTATTTAGCTGTTTGTATGTTTGTAAATTTTGGCGGATTATAAGTACAACTATGCACACCAGTCGTTGATCAGGACGCAAGAAATGACATCCATAGTTGATGATGAAACGCGGTCATCTGTATGGGAGGAGTTTGATGCATTGGTTGGCAATCTTCGATTCTCACATGATCCAAAAGCTGCTCCAATATCTATTGTAAATAGATATTTAGCGGAACCACATTTGCTGAGAATAAGCGACCCTTTGCTTGGGTAGAATGAAAGGAAATCTATCTGTCCGCGGCTCTACCATGTTTTTCAAAAACTTTATGTATTCCAGCGAATTCAATATCATGTGAGCGAGTTTTCCCGAAAGCAGGACAGGTTTGCCATAAAGATGTAGTAGACTTTCATCAGATAACATAATGTTTATAAATAAAAAAAAGTGAAGAAGATTATTGTGATGGAAATATATCAGATGAAACCTTCAGTAAAGTAATATTTTTACTATTTTCTGCACTGATTATTGTTTTAAACCTTATTTTTTACGTCTTCCATTCTTTGCATATCCGGATAAACCACTTTTTGAAAAGAGCCGTCGAGTCGCTCAAATGACTCTTTTCATTGAGCGCCCGGCTCTGAGCCGCTCACTAAAAGCCCATCTCTAAAATGGGTATTATGTATCTTTTTCGAGTTAAAATTTTCAGTGTACTAGATGAGCAAAATTTGTCTAGAAGAGAAATATCAAATTTATGGCAAAGTGGTAAAGCGAACAATTCGTCTCGGCTTCAGTCGCTGTCGAGACGAGCAAAATGTCCTATTCTAGTACACGAGTTTCATTTGAATCTTTTATTTGATAAACTGGAAAGACTTCTGTCACTTTTGTTCGGTGATCTGTGATGTCAGATATGAGGACGTTTTTCGTTTGAGATAAACAACGAACATAGAACAAACATTTCTAAAAAAGATCAATCAATACTCTTTTCTCAGTACCAATATCCTTGAATCATAACGAAGAGGAATAAGTTCTATATATTTCTTTGTGTTTGATTTTTTTTTCTACCAGCATATGGTTTCATCACTCAGGCGTTTCGTTAGGTGCTCACGTATTCAAGTGATTAGCGTTACAGCTAACATGTCGGGGGTTCGGGTCTGATGCCCGTTCTGGTCGGGGGAATTTTTCGTCAAGGATATTTCCCCCGACTTGCACTGTGGTCTAGGATTGGGTGATCTTTACGAAAAGATCGATCTCGACGAATCGATTTTCTAAACGGCGTAGGGATCGATTCACTGATTATTTCGGCACAAAAGAATCGATCTTTGCCGGATCGATCTTTTTACAAATTCGGAAGCATTTTTTTAATTTGTCTACTTATATTATATGGGTCTTTTGTTTAAACATGGAATGAAAATTTCATGGTTCTATTTAATAATCAAGAACACAAAAAATTAGATCTTCGAAAATAGTGTTCTCAAGAGCATTCATCTTGTACCGTTATGGAATCATTTAATTAAATAATTTATTTGAAAAAGTATCATTAGTAACTCATCAGCAACCTTTAGTAGCTGTCGCAAATTCCGATCTTGTCAGAACTTGTACGGAATTAAATCGAAGAACGATCAAACTGTCTTTGTTAGTAGGCCAAATGAAGTGCTTCATAGCGGTCAAAAGTTGCCTTTATGTTTCTAAAATTTGTCAGGCAATCTTTGGTGAGATTAAAACTGATTCATACTGAAAAAGAAAATTACAAAAAGTTTGTGTTAAATCGGAAAAAATCGATCTTTTAAATATCGATCCAAGATCGCCCAATCCTAGACCAAATATACAGAGCAGCTTCACCTAGATTCACTATCACTAATTTGACATCCTCGAGAGCGATCCAAACGTTGACATTCTGTTAATAAAATGTGTCATGTGACGAGATTGAAATCTATGAACGCTCAAAAAAAATAAATTGTGAGATCGGAAAAATCGGAAGAAAAAGATCGATCTTCACGATTTTCCGGGTACAAAGAATCGATCCAAAAAAATCGGAATTCGGAATTGAAAAAATCGATCTTCTGAAAATCGATCCAAGATCGCCCAATCCTACTGTGGTCACGCGTATTCTAGAAATTGCCACTCAAAAACGCATTCTAGGCGTGTTATACCAGGGACAGACATACAGCTGTACTTGCGTTGTACGTGTACAGCGTTGTACAGGTACCATCGTACCATGACAGACATACTTTGGTTGTACATTGTACCGTATGTCAAACTGACAATCAGATATTTTTCCAATTTCCACCACATATTTCAATGAAAAAGGTTTTTATTTAGTGTCTAAACTATCAAACACAACAAAAAAGTTTCCAATCTGAGTTATTAACTTAAAAGAAAGTCAATGAAAAGAACGTTTATCAAGTGATTTGATTCTGCTTGTTCATGCTACCCACCACTAACCGTCTATGGCGCTGCGCACAGTACAACTGTAGCCATGTACAGCGGTAAAACAGGTCGGTACAGGTACAGCGATTGTACCGAGTTGCTTGCATGGTTCTAGCGCTGTACATGGTGACAGACATACAATTTTCGAAGTACAACGCAAGTACAGCTGTATGTCTGTCATAAGTATTATTTGGCATAGAAATCTCAACTAAGTAGATAAACTGGTACAAATTCGGTACCCCGTGGGTAATTTGGTACCCACCGGATCTCCGGCGATAATGAGCGCACTCTGGTGGTGAATAGAAAAAAGTGTTCTAGTAATGTAGTAACAAACGTCAGATGCCAAAAACACAAAATATCTGTGTTTGTTAAACAAAAATCAAGTTTTGTTGTTTTTGAAATCTCGTAAATTTTTCATGTGCGTCTTTTGAAAAATCATTAAAAATCATGGAAGGATGCTTTCGAATTCCAGCAGAGAGACGTTATTGTTGCGTGTTGTGGGCTGCGATCACATCTCAAGCGGAATATAGGAGCAAAAGTGTTTGTAGTTTGTGATCGATATCTGCGTGGGAAGGAGAAAGTCTGATGCGAGTTGACAGTGCAGTTCAATCGTAAGGTGAGGACGGAATCAAAAAAGCATGCTTGAGTGGAGTCTATTGAAGTAATGAAAAACTAAATAGCTAAAAAGTTATTTCAAAAATTTAGATGCATTCTAAAATAATATCCGAAGTGATAAACAAGTGGATTAAATAAGGTAAATGATTTTGGTTTGTCCAGTCGAAAATATGATCATGGTTTGACCACTTTTTTGAATGCTCTAATTCTGCGCACCTGTGTAAAATCAGGTATTCGAATGTTTCAAAATATATAAATAAAATTGTCCTTTTCATGAATTACATTAGTTTTATAGTATACTTTTACGGATTCACATGTTTTAAAGGATTATAACATCCACCTTCTATTGATGTCAATGCGCCCCTCAATTGAGCTAACTTTCAATCAATCACCAGATGATTATTTCGCACGTATTCAGACCTTTTCTGGGTTATAACACTTACAAATATCGTAAACATCATGCTTGCATACCATTTGTATCAGATTCACAAAGCTAAACCATGTAAATAACGCATTTAGGTGACCTCAATTCTGATCATGAGTTGTCCGATTCAGTACTGTTGTTTTGTCCACATGTTTTCTATAGCAACCGCTTGGCGCGCTGCAGTTTGTTTATTGTGTCCTTCGCGCATAGCAGTAATAATGTTTCTCTGCGTTGAGTGTGTTGATGTGAACATTTTTAAAATGCCCAAGAAAATGCAATATTTTGAAGAAAGTCTAAATTACGAATGGATCAACATGATGACAGTAAACTCAAACAATGATAAATGCAACATCTACTTCAAAAATCGATTTTTTTCATTCAAAAATAATGATTTCTAAAACCGGACAAACCATGATCATTTTTTTGAACAAACCCTATCAGAGCTATTGATAAAAATTTCAATCATTTCAACGCCTTATGGTAGTATTAGCAACTAGAGTCTTGGGGATTTTCAACAAACCCAAACTCATATTGGTTATATGTTATTTTCATGATGAAAAATCGATTTGAATTTACTAGTTGCGTGAAAACACCCTCAATTGGACAAACCAAGGTCATTTACCCTAATATGATTCCGTATTTGTACGCCGAAAACTGCGGTCGTATCCTAGACACAACCCATTACAATTTTTCTTCTCAAGTAGGCAAACATTTCGATCCAAAACACAATTCGTTTTGATATTTACAAACAAAACAGGGATCGGACTGCAATTGATAACGCAATCCATAATTGTTATTCACATGATGGTACAACTTACGCTGCTCGACTTTCCCACCCTGGAAAAAAGTAATTGCCGACAAACCGAAACACGCGTAATTATTACGAAACTAATTGGACCTGTGAGAATTTTGATTGTTTACTACGGTAACTCTTGTTGGTGAATACAAAACGGCCTCCAATGTCACCAAAATACACATGCAACAGAGCGGATCGAGGTGGAACTAAACATTTATGCAAATACACTGTCATTTTTGCTTCTACCTGCCGCTACTTTGATTGTGGAAGTTGTAAAAGCTTCGCCAGCCAACCAGTCAGCCATTGTTGACGTTTTGAGCAATTTCACTTTCTTAGCTTTTCCTTGAGCTCGGCGCAAACGTGACCAAAAGTTGTTGGTTTCGTTGGATTTGATGACCCGAAGCGAAGTAAAGTCAGTCGGCTGCATAGGAAGCAACGTGCGCGCATTCAAAAATCGGCAAAAAGTGGTCTTCAAAACGGAAGAAACAAAAAGAGAAACGCAGAAAAGCCGTTTGATTCGGATGGGGATTTTTTTGTTTTGTTTAGTCGTGATGAAAATAGAGGAAGTAAAATGTAGTGGCGTGTTTTTGTGGTTCTTCGAGTGCGCACCGTGTGATGGACACGTGTTTGGAAGTGTCGGAGTGCTTTCTTTCGACAGGTATGTCGGATACACACTTGCACTCACCACATTGCTTTGGAGCACAAGCGTGTTCGTAGAGTATCGTGAAGCGAATAATTAGTTATTATTATGCCTCCGTTGCAAATAATGGATATATAATTATTTAATGTTTTGAGATAAGTTATTGGTCTGTAGGGTTCCTACATCCAAGCATTTGTAACTTTCTTTTCATTTTTCAAGAAAGTATATAACCGAATGTCTTATCGAAGACTTGAAAATCACTCGATACAATACCTATCTCCTCTTCAAGATAATAACATCAGACTAAACCGTAATGCTCACTTTACTGTCCATGTTTGTATAGGAGACGTAAACGACAGAATGAACAAAATCAACTTTTTCGCTGTTTCGCATTCTACAAAATGTAATACGTTTGCTCAACATGCAAACAAACATTGTTTGTTCGAAAACATTTGAGCAATTTTGAAAAAAAAACGTTTCCGAAAAATCATTGTTTGTCCGCATAACAGACGTAGTTCAATACAGCTATCATACATCGTTCGAAAATCAAAAATTTTCAGTATTATGTGCTATAAGATAAATTTACACTTGAATCACATTCTTTGTAGAGTGCAAACATGTCTGTCACGATAGTGTCTTATTACTTAGTGTTTCCTAATAGATGAATATAAGAAAGCATTGAAACGCTGCTCATATAATTACTATTTTCTGTATACGATGAACAAAGAGAAGCAATTGTGTTATTTAATTTCATAATTATCTAAATTTCTGCATTTGAATCTTCAAGTAGACAATGAAACAATCAGATCAGTAGTAAAATTGAAATAACCAATTTCTTAGCATTATAACTCCTCGGATTCAACATTGAATTATTCCACATACTCTGCATTTACCCATACCGTTGGAGTAAGTCACTCCACCATCTTTATGCGATTGATCGTGATATCGGTAAATCATGTTGCTTAAATTACCAGCATTGCAGATTGCCTTTACAAATTCAATTAATTGCCCGAACCTGCTGTTCTTATCATATCCCAGAGTATTCTTCAGGAAAAAAGTACTATCACAGACTCGCAACAAATCAAGGGCACCTCTTCCAGATATTTCACTAAATTTCTTCCCTTTTGATTTTATCCGATAACAACTGAAACTATCGACGGAGACGTTTTGACTATTATCGGAATTGTAAATACTAACGCTACAAATAGAGCAACCTGGTGATTACGTATAGCTATGCGGACAAATGTTCATTGAAACGATTGATTGTCCGCATAAATAGACGCAAGCGTTTTCCAAATGAAAAAAAAAGTTATAATCCGCTAAATCACCTAGGCCCTCTTTTTGCCGATAATATCCTTCAACTGGACAGATCATTTCATCGGAAATTTGCATGGTTATGCTTGTAGGCCAAAAAACAACAAAAATGCGTTTTCCCAACACTAATGGTGTTGTCGATTACGTCTCCTATGCAAGTTTAGCAAGTTTAGCAGTTTAGCTCACCCCTGTTTTATTTTTCTCATGGTAGACTTACGACCTTGGAAGAACTTCTTTGACCTGACTTTGACAGCTGCAAATGGACAGCGGAAAGCGGACTCGAAAAGTTATGTAGGCAATGAATGACTAATTCGGAGGTAGATTCCAATCTACCTCCGAATTAAAAAAAAAAAGAGAAGTTAATCAGTTACAAGAGTCCTTTGATTAGTTCCACAGCCAAAAACTTACTCTAGAGTTTTGCTAATTACATAGAACGATTGATTGCCGGTTTGTGTCAAATGAACGGAATCCTCAACGATAATAATCGTATGCTCGACATATGTTTCACCAATTCAGAAATGGTTCATAACACAACGGTGATCAAAGCTCCTTCCGCTTTAGTTAATATATGTCGTCATCATCCTCCGCTTCTTGTTTCGTTGCTCGAAACGTCACCACTCGTCTTTATTGAAACCATCGAATCTACTTACTACAATTATCGTAAAGCGAATTTTTCATCAATGAATCGTTTCTTCACAAGTATCATCTGGGACGACATTCTGATTGACAACGATATAGAGGTAGCCACGCAGTCTTTATCTAATGTTATCCTCTATGCGATTGATCGATTTGACCCAAGAAAACAGCCTGCAACTCCCGTTATCCGCCATGGTATAATCATCTTTTGAAACGTTTGAAGAGGGAAAAACGTTCTACTTTGAGGAAATTCTCCAATCTCCAATCTCCAAGCCAGTTACTCAGAAATCAACAAAGACTATAAACAATTGAGCAGAGCGCTATTTGGAGCTCATCTGGACCGTGTTCAGAGTAATCTGAAAAAGAACCCACAAGCATTTTGCAGATTTGTTGATGTACAGAGGAAGGAGTCAGGACTACCAACCATAATGACACGCAACAATGTGGATGCTTCAAACAAAATAAGCATACGTGAGCTATTCCGAGAACAATTCAGTAGCGTTTTCGTTAGCGAAAGACTTCACAATGAGCAAATTTATGAAGCCGCCAGTAGTGTACCTTGCCTACCTGCTATCTGTATTATTCCTGCTATAAGTTCCAGCAAAGTACAACTTGCGTGTTTGGATCTCAAGAGATCTTCGAATCCTGGACCAGATGGCATCCCTTCTATCATATTGAAAAAGTGTTCAAGCATACTCTCTTCACCGCTAAGTCTATTGTTCAGTCGCTCACTACGCTGTGGAGTTTCCCCGAAGGCATGGAAAAATTCATTCGTTTACCCCGTTTTTAAAAAAGGCAGCAAAAAGGACGTCAAAAATTATAGAGGTATCGCTTGCCTTTGTTCTATCTCCAAACTATTTGAGATAATAGTTTTGGATTTCATCTCACACGCCTGCAGTAGTTACATCTCCGACCAACAACACGGTTTCGTGCCCAAAAGGTCTACTTCTACAAATCTGGTCATCAAGGAAGTCATCTCGGTCCTTATATATTCCTGCTTTACCTCAATGATGTTAATCTTTGTCTGAAGTGTCCCAAACTTGCATATGCGGACGATTTTAAATTGTTCTACACTGTGAATAGTGTCGATGATGCGATATTCCTACAGCAACAACTCGATATTTTCTCTGATTGGTGCGAAACCACTAGAATGGTTTTAAATCCAGCAAAGTGTTCAGTCATATCGTTCACGCGGAAACGATCGCCTGTAACATTTTCGTATAAAATACGCAATATCTCTTTGAAACGTGTTGTGACTATCAAGGATCTTGGTATCGTCTTCGGCTCAAAGCTAACGTTCAGCGACCATATCTCATACATCACCAGCAAGGCATCTAGGATGTTAGGTTTAATTTTTCCCATCACAAAGCAATTCAAAGACCCACATTGTATCAAAGCTCTTTATTGTGCTTTAGTGCGCTCTCATCTTGAATATGCGTGCATAGTATGGTCTCCCTACTACCAAAATAGTGTCCAGCTAATTGAGGTGATCCAGCGGAAATTCGTCCGTTTCGCCCTACGCAACTTGCCCTGGAGCGATCCTTCGAACTTACCCAGCTATGAGGATCGTTGTAAATTGATCGGACTCGATTTGTTGAGCTTACGTAGAGATGAAGCGAAGGCAACTTTTATAGCCGATCTAGTTTCCTCGAAAATCGATTGTGCTGATCTTCTTCAGTCGATCGATTTTAATATACGCCCTCGTAACCTGCATTCACATACATTTCTCTGCCTTCCTCACTCTCGCACAAACTACGGTTACAACGAACCCGTATCGAGTATGTCTCGTGTATTTAACCGCTGTTACTTATCTTATAACTTTCACTTATCTCGCGCCAGTTTAAGAAAGGCATTCTTGACCGCTCTTTCCAGTTAGGCATAGTTTTAAGTAGATTAAGTATTTTAAGTTATTAATTTATTAGGTATCATTAGGGCACTCATGTTCAGGCCTGTTGATAGTAATGAATAAACAAACAGGATTTGCGAAACTAGAACAAGCGATATTCGCGAATCTCGTGTTGCAAACCAAAAACTGGAGAGTGCCAAACAAAGTATTCACACATTAGGAGTATAATTTGAAAAATTGCGTTTTTGGTGAAAATAAAACTTTGTTTGGAAGAATTGAATGTACAAACGACGTTTTCCACTACATTTTCCATTTCTTCGAAGGTTAATTAATTTGAAACCAAAAAAACTATTCTGATGGAGGAATTTTAATGTAAGACTACGTCTACGTCATTTGAATAATTGGGAAATGCCTAAACGTAGTCTAAATGCGCTAAATCTTACGTTTTGATTGACCTGATTTGCGCTCCTCAAATTGTACCGATCAAGAGGAGCAACCAGAGAAACGGGGATACGCTTTCCCCAATACAGACTTGAAAACCAAAGAACCTGTGGAAATCGACATTGCAAAAATATGCAACTTTTGTACTCGCTTGCATTTGTGCAGACCAAAATGTGTTTCCCCAACACAGACCACAAAATCGAGGATAAAAGGTATAAAAAGTTTAAATTTTTGGTTCATGCAAGGGAATACGGGAATACTTTTGTACTCGCATGCATTTATGCACTCCGGATTGTGGTTTCCTAACACGGACTACAAAAGCGGGTATAAACACAACACTTTGACTCGGTTATTCAAGACGACATTGGAAGATATGCCTTCGTATCTTTAGCTCACTGAATTTCTACGCATAGCGTTTGATGATAAGGCAAAATGTTGTCATCAAATTGACTTGTAACGAAGAACATAACCTATTACAATGCATGAATTGGTGCTACATGGCATTTGTTCAAATTCTTTACTTACAAAGCAAATATGTTGAATTCAATTGCATTCGAAAATTATTTCATTCAATCAATAATTTAATCAATACAAACAAATGATTACTAAGCCAATGGTAGTCCCACGTCAATTTCATAGATATAACCCACCCATTTTTATCACTTTATCGTCTTCTTAATATTAGTCCAGTAGTGAGCTTTCAAACAAAATTTGACATCACTATCAGATAAACTGTGGAAGTTATAGCAACTGCGATCCGTGGTATGTGCGTACTGGGAGCTCCATCCCGTTGCGAAGAAAGTGGACATCCTCAAGTACCTATATCTGTCTATCCTCACACTTCTATTTATAATATCCTCACACTTCTGGAGAAGAATGAGAGCATTATTTTTTTTTTATATTAATTCGTTTATTTTTACAGGCTCAGTTACTTAGGTTTAAAGGAGCCGAATTCTTAAATATAATTTTAAAACTATATATATATATATATATATATATATATATATATATATATATATATATATATATATATATATATATATATATATATATATATATATATATATATAAACAATTTTCTTACATCTATGGTTAGTAAGGTGGAAAACCGATTACTCGCGGTGTACTCGGGTTTAGGAGGGTGACATATTTCTATAGTGTATTTACATTTCAACTTATTCTACTATTTATAGCAAGGGGACGAATTACCCGCAAAGGAAGGAAAGGAGGGTATAAGGATGTAGGGACAATCACACACGAAGATCTATAGCTTTAAGGAAAACATATATATGGAACATGTAATCAAGGTCTAACCGAGCCAACACATCTCTCACCGGCACATTGGGCTGTCTTCCTCGGGCCCGAAGGGAGTTTTCTAAATTCGATCTGGCGACCAGATACACCTCGCACGACCAAACAATGTGCTCGATGTCGTGATAACCTTGGCCACAAACGCAGAGATTGCTGCTGGCAAGATTGAAACGAAAGAGTAGTGCATCTAACGAACAGTGATTGGACATGAGTCGAGAGAAGGTGCGAATAAAGTCCCGACTCAAGTCTAGACTTTTGAACCACGGTTTGAGGCTAACCTTAGGGATAATCGAGTGAAACCACCGGCCCAAATCATCTTCATTCCACTTGCGTTGCCAGTTAGCGATGGTATTTTTACGGACTAAAGAATAAAATTCATTGAAGGCGATTTGACGCTGATAAATATCGCCTTCAATTGCACCTACCTTTGCTAATGAGTCAGTCCTCTCATTACCCGGAATGGAGCAATGTGAAGGGACCCAGATAAAGGTAATGACATAACAGCGTCTGGATAAAGCACTCAAAATTTCTCATATTCTCTCAAGGAAGTACGGCGAGTGCTTTTCCGGCCTCACTGAACGGATAGCTTCGACAGAGCTAAGACTATCCGTTATAATGTAATAGTGTTCAACAGGTCGTGAGGCGACGCTGTCCAGCGCCCAATGAATTGCTGCCAATTCAGCAATATACACTGAGCAAGGATTCTGAAGACTGTGTGAGGTGCTAAAAAATTCGTTGAACACTCCAAATCCTGTGGACTCGTTTATAGTGGACCCATCAGTAAAGTACATATTATCACAATTGATATCCCCATACTTTTCATCGAAGATCGTTGGAGCGATCCTCGATCGTTGGTAATCTGAATATCCATGGATATCTTGCTTCATGGACAGATCAAAATGCACAGAGGAATTGATGTAGTCAGGGAAACAAACACGGTTGGGAATATACGAAGAAGGATCAACCTGCATGGAGATGAATTCATGATATGAACTCATGAATCCGGAGTGAAAATTTAGCTCGATCAGCTGCTCAAAATTTCCGATCAGCAATGGGTTCATGACCTTACACCGGATGAAGAACCGAAGAGATAATAATTTGAAGCGATCTCGATTTTAGTGGGAGTAGGCCTGCCAAAACCTCGAGACTCATGGTATGCGTTGAGGGCATACATCCCAACGCGATACGGAGACAAAGATACTGAATTCGCTCGAGTTTAATGAGGTGTGTTTTGGCAGCTGATTGAAAACAGAAACTGCCATACTCCATCACTGAGAGAATAGTTGTTCGATACAACATTATAAGATCTTCTGGGTGGGCTCCCCACCAGGTGCCGGTAATTGTACGGAGAAAGTTTATTCTTTGTTGGCATTTTTTACTCAGATACCTAATATGGGCCCCCCAAGTACATTTGGAGTCGAACCAGACCCCAAGATACTTGAATGACATAGCATGAGTGATCGGTTTACCCAAAAGTTGAAGCTTTGGTTTTGCTGGTCTATGCTTCCTAGAAAAAACCACCATCTCTGTTTTCTCCGTGGAGAATTCGATCCCTAGCCCAATGGCCCAGGTTGAAAAATTGTTCAAAGTATCTTGTAAGGGTCCTTGCAGGTCGGATTCGTTTGATCCTACGACAGACACCACTCCATCATCTGCAAGTTGTCTTAGGCTGCAATTTTGTGTAAGGCAATTGTCGATGTCGCTTACATAGAAGTTGTACAAAAGGGGGCTTAAACATGAGCCCTGGGGGAGGCCCATGTAAGAGACCCGACTTACTGCCGAATCTCCGTGAGAAAAGTTCAAATGCTTCTCACAAAGCAAGTTATATAACATATTATTCAATAGAAGCGGCAGACCCCGAGAGTGTAATTTGCCTGACAAAACCTCTATTGAAACAGAATCGAAGGCCCCCTTTATGTCCAAGAATACTGAAGCCATTTGTTTTTTTTCGGCGTAAGCCATTTGATTTTCTGAAGAAAGCAACGCAAGACAATCATTCGTCCCCTTGCCCCTACGGAACCCATATTGTGTAACTGAGAGTAGGCCATTCGTTTCAACCCATCGATCAAGGCGAAACAAGATAATTTTCTCCAACAGTTTCCGTATACAAGACAGCATTGCTATTGGGCGGTACGAATTGAAGTCGGACGCGAGTTTTCCGGGTTTTTGAATAGCTATAACTCGCACTTGTCTCCAATCATCTGGAACAATATTATTCTCCAGAAACCGATTGAATAAATTCAACAAGCGATGTTTCGCCACATCAGGGAGGTTTTTCAGCAAGTTGAACTTAATTCTATCCGATCCCGGAGCAGAATTGTTACATGAAAGCAGAGCAAGAGAGAATTCTACCATCGAAAACTCGGAATCAAGATCGCACCTACCTTGTGGTATATCTCGAACAATTTTTTGCACAGGAGCGGAATCAGGACAAACCTTCCGTGCAAAATTAAAAATCCATCGATGTGAATATTCTTCGCTTTCATTCGTTGAAGAGCGATTTCTCATGTTTCGAGCCACTTTC
Organism: Toxorhynchites rutilus septentrionalis; assembly: GCF_029784135.1. NCBI lineage: Eukaryota > Metazoa > Arthropoda > Insecta > Diptera > Culicidae > Toxorhynchites > Toxorhynchites rutilus. The sequence continues at coordinate 127,870,897 of NC_073744.1, forward strand.
CATAATTTTTTCATTGACGTTTCTCGTGACAAACCTCCCACGAAATTTCGCCAATAAGCACGTTTTTTCCCTTTGATTATGTTTTTAAATTGATCTTCAAGGGCTAAATACGTTTGAAAATTTTCAGGGTTTCCACGTTTCCGAAAAGCTTTAAATGCATTCGATTTTTCTACATAAAGCTTGGAACATTGGCTATCCCACCATAGATTGGGAGGCCTTCGGGAAATGGTGGAACCTGGGATGGGTTTCGTTTGAGCGCGAACCGCGCTGTCATAGATCAAACGAGAAAGGTAGTTATACTCCTCCAATGGAGGTAAACCATCTCTGGAATTGATGGCTAGAGCAATCGCGTCCGCATATTTTTTCCAGTCAATGTGTCTTGTGAGGTCATATGCCATGTTTATAGATTCAGAAGAATTCGACCCAATGGTGATGGAAATTTTGATTGGCAAGTGATCACTACCGTTGGGGTTCTGGATTACATTCCACTTGCAATCTAACGATAGTGAATTCGAGCAAAGCGAGAGGTCAAGAGCACTTGGGTTAGCAGGAGGTTTAGGTACACGTGTTGTTTCCCCAGTGTTCAAAACGGTCATATTGAAGCTGTTACAAAGGTCATATATCAACAATGAACGATTGTCGTCGTACTGTTCCCCCCAGGCAGTTCCGTGAGAGTTGAAGTCTCCCAAGATCAATCGTGGCTCAGGAAGGAGTGAGCACATGTCATCAAGTTGTTTGCGGCTAACCGCAGCTCTCGGAGGCCAATACAAGCTGACAATACAGAGGTCTTTGCCTCTGATGTTTGCATGACAAGCAACAGCTTCGATCCCTCCAATAGGTGGAAGGTCAATTCTAAAAAATGAGTGGCACTTATTGATCCCCAAAAGCACCCCTCCGTATCTATCATCACGGTCCAAGCGTATAATATTAAAATCGTGGAAAGAGATATCAGAATGAGAGCATTGAACGGAAGCATAATTCCGGTCTTCCGATGGTGCTGTGCGATCATAAACTGCAGCTAAAGCTAAAGCAGAAGCTGGAGGGAAAGGTGGTTTTATCGTGGTTACAGAGGTGGTTTCCGGCTTTATGCCGGGAGGTAGGATTAACCAGCCAGATAGTGAATATATACCTAACGGAGTTGAACATCATCACGCGGAAACGTGGCCACGACTTACAGCCATTTTAGAACAGCAAGCTGTGACGCAGAAAAAAGGCTGAATGTGATGGAGAATGAAATTTATCCGGCGAAGCGGAACATGATCATGGACAACGAGAGGTAATAGCGATCGGTTCTGAAATTTTATACGTGATCGACGGGAAACATGCTCTCGTCAATGAACAGGATGATCAATTATTTTTGCTTGAGAAAGTTCAAGATTGTCTTACATCGCTCGACTCGTAGCCCCCGGATGCGGTTAGAGATCATGTGAGTTTTTTTCCGTGTCCTCAACTTCGCCTCATTCTTTTCCTTTACGATCTTCCGTGTCATAGAGTTTTTGATCCTGTGTTCCTCCGCCATTTTCTTCATTGAACGTACTGGATTCGTCCAAATCTTCCAGCGATTACCCTCGGAATCCAAGCTGACCTCGGACGACCCGTGGCCACTTTCGCGGATAGTTGTTCTTTTATTTCTCGGTATAATACCCTTTTCACGGTCCACCGGGACACTCCCAAAGCGATTGAAATGTTTTGCGACATTTGCGCGTGAGACAAATGATAGATACCGTTAGAATTGGAGAACAGAAAGGAGCTTGTGGTACAGAGTCTTTCAGATTAAACGCTCACGCAACAAATTTCAATAACTTCTACAAAAGTGAACCGATTTTTATTTTTCAAAAACAAAACGAAAACAAAGCTTATTTTAGGATATTTTCGAGGTGACCACCCTTTTCTTCGATAGCGCGTATTAAACGGCGAACAAAATGCTTCATGCACAACTTTAACATTACGACTTCGATGCTCTTGAAAATCCGAGTTACTTCTTCTTTAAGTTCCTCCAAATTTTGTCGCTTATTAACATCGCAACGGTCCTTCACGTACCCCCAGAGGAAATAATTTACGACGAGAAATGTTGAAATTCTTACCATAAGAGGACAAAGTTTCATTAAGGTTTCGGTTGCTCGAGTAATACGATTTCACTAAAAATACTAGAATGAACTGCAAAGTTTAAAGCCTGTTGAAAACAAAGAAGCAAGCAAGCAACTAAAAATATACGTTCTTGTAAATTGTACATCTTGGCACTAAAATCCATCCTATCAGACTGAACGAGTAGTCGAATATTATCGTCCCGAAGTGGGGAATGCAATATTACCATCGATGGAGTGAATTTTTTTTTTTTTTTGCCTTCTACAAAAATCGTAATCGATTGTTCAATTATTATTGAATCGATATTTTTTTTTACTGAATGTCAGAATGAAACGCATGTCCAGGGCAGCAAATGTGTTTCTGAACGAATAAAAAATTGTAAGGGGTTGTATCTAGGACACGACCGCATATTTTCGACGTAGAACTACGCAATTACATTATGTAATCCACTTGTTTAACACTTATTATTTTAGAATGCATCGAAATTTTTGTAATAGATTATGTTCTTCGTTACAAATAAATTTCATGAACGTCCTTTTACGTTAGATATGATGCCTCGGACTACCAAAATATGTGAACGGAAGAATTATCAAACGATCATTGTATTTTACATTTTCCTCTGAAATTATTGCACATCTCATGTTTACGTAGTTTACGAACCGCGAAAGTTCATTCACCTCTAGTATCTGAAATGACGATTTTCCCAGGCTTCTCAGTTTAAAAGTACGTTTTAGGAAACATATTCCGGTCTACACAACGAAAAGCAAGTACAAAAGTATTCAACACCAAAAAATATTTGCAAAGCAAATTCCCCCAGGCACCTTAATTTTGAAGTCTGTGTTAGGGAAACACAGCTCAGTGGGAAAAAATACCCCCGACTTGCATGTTATGACGGAGCATATTTCCCCAGACACATTGATTTTGAAGTCCGTGTTAGGGAAACACAACTCAGTGAGAACAAAAATACCCCCGACTTGCATGTATATTTTCAAACGGGTAGGATTAGCACACAAATCGGCCGAACAAATGTATAGGAAACAAGGGAGATCTTCCAGTTTTCATGAATTTGAACCGTTTAGAGATTAGTGAATTGTAATGTATAGCATATCAAACAAATCTTAGAGAATTCGATTGGTATGCAAATCATGAGAATTCGTTCACAGTGAAAATAATTAACGTTAACTTTATTTCATAAAAACGTGACCTGTTTTCTGATTTGGCACCCTTCCTGAAAGACGTAGTTCTTCGTCAAAAAAACAGTCAAACATGGTCCCGTCTGACTCAACAAAGACCACATAATAAATGTGTTATGTGTAAATTGACCAGACGTCCCGCGTTACGCTTAAATGGATGAACCTCAAAATAAAACTTTTATTTGTCAGACTGTTCAAGAGCGCTTCCAATGCATTCAACGATTAATACGCTGAACTGGTTTCATCGCACCGACAGTGGACTTTTTGTTTAGAGAGTGTCAACAGGAAACGGCAGCAACAAAATCGGAAAATTGATTTTTATAAAGATTTATTTTTAAGATTTTTATAAAAGTCCCCTATTGATCCGCAGGGACCAACGTGAGTCAAACGAAAAGTTCATCTTTGGTCCTCTAGCTCGGTCAGGGCTCAACGTGTTAAATAAGCCCGAAGAACTAGTGTATGCTGGACAGGCAGAGACAGGGTTGTTTGATGAAGTATCGCAAATGAAGCAAATGTAGGCCGGAACTTCATTCATGGCTGATGAAAAGATGTATGTCGACATGTTCTTTTACCTTTCCGTGGCATTGGTAGTCAGCCGCAGCTGAGGTATGTTTGGAAGGTTGGCGGTCTACGCGACAATGTTTATCTCCAGCCGATCCATTATCCATTCTCCAGTGATCTTTTGGCATTATGGGCTGATGCCCGTGTCGACATAAAGATCACATCACCTTCGCATGTTTCGGCAAGCACTTCGTACTCGTTCCTTGTTCACCATATGACTCGAAAGAAGAGCGGCTTGGACATTCCCCTCTCGTCTGTCAGAGAAGGACCTTCTTCGAGAACTTGATGTGGATGATATATTCGACATCATCGCTTAGCTGAGGAACGTAAAGTACCCGGTCCCCGGCCATTCGTTGAATTCTAGCATCAAGCACGCCTCGTCTTCCATTATAAGCAGGAAAAGAAGTTTTTGATTTCCACTTTTGCTGCTCAGATACTGCCGGTCTCGTCTGACGCTTCCGCATAAAAATGTCCATTTTGACCAGATTCTCCTTCACCGTTTGGCCGATTGTTTCAATCTCCCGGCCTAAGTAGCGACAGAGAGAGTATGTTGTAAATACCAGATCGGCTATGTCTGGCGGACACAAAGTATTCCAGGATGTCCAACTACTTTGCTGTGGGGTGAAGCTGATAGTATGGAAAAATCATGAAGTTGCTTGACAGTACTGCTGCTGCTTATTATAATTTTTGTTGTAAGCTTAATAAACGTAATATTTAAGGGAAATTTGCTCCATTAAATTATTTTTTGTATTCTTTTTTTTCATCACCATCCGAAAATAGTCCATTTTTTAATGCATACGTTCACACTAAATTAAATGAAAAATGGATTGAAATTTTAGAGCATTCCATTCGGTAATTTGAAGAAAATTGTTGAATTTGAATCGTGCTTGCCAGGCTTTAATGCTCTAACTGAGCGAGTGATTTTGAGACGTAAACAAAATCTAAACCACCGAAAAATCACAACTGAATGACGATACTTGGAAAGAAATAATACAGATCAGGTTTAATTGCAAGGACACATGTTAAGTGTTTCACGAATAAATGAGACTCGCTAAACTATGGTTTATTTTCACATAACGTATATACATAACGTTTTGTTTTTTGTGTCCCGCGTTAGACTTTGACTATCTGGTCACTTCAGTTATGTGCAATGGCCACTTGTGATCCACAAGTAAACGAAATTGTTTTGTAGAATACCAACTGTTTTTACCAACTATTTATTTTTTCTTCTGATAACTGATGTTTTTCTGTATTACAAAGCAATAAATAAAATACCGATATAATAAACCTAACTCTTCATTCAATCACTTTTATGATCCATAGGGAAAAAAATTTCCCATGAAATTATAGGAAACCTATACACCCTGTTATGTTTTTCTGGTGATATTCTCTTACTTTACACCCACAATCAGGGCCCGAAATCTTCGAAGGTGAAAAATGAAGACCGACTCTACTCTCAGTAGCTTCGCTTCGATTAGAACTGCTTCGGCAGTCGCAGTCAACAAAAACTGAATTGACTAGAAAATGAATTGATTAGCGTTGACTAGCGAAGATGACTGATGAACTAGTCCTGTCAGTGGTTATTATAACTGACGCGACTAATGAATACAAATCTGCCTCTTCATTCAACTGACTTCAATCCACAGTTATACCCTCTAGGAACGAAATTATTACCCGCGTACGCAATCTTATTTTTACGTCTATACAAAGAGGAACGGAAACTTGATTAGTAACAGTAATAGTAATAGTAATAGTAATAATAACTCGCCCCAATAACACCGGCTGAGTGTATCCTATGGCTCACCTCCCCTACTAATACATTCCTAAATTCTCGAGACATTTATGAGAGGTCGTAGAGTTCTCTGCATCTCTCTTAAGTAAATGTCGAACTAACATTCCTTCCCTTTCCTTAGCAGTTGCAAGGACGTGGCCAGGACAATTCTTAACTGTTGGAGAAAGCATGCCTTCATCTAAGGGTGGGTTTAGACTAGGGATATATTTATGTGAAGAAATATGATGAGATTTATAGAAATCGCATCAACCGTTTACACTAGCGTGAACTTCTACAATGAATATATTCATATCTTCGGTGAATTCATTCACGTGAAGTAGAACTGCACCCAACTTTAGTGATTTCTCACCAGTGAGAAATTCACAAGCGTTTACATATGCTGAATTTATTCAAGTTATATATACCTCGAATAAGTGTATCATATTTATTCTCACCCCTTTACACATATTTTCACGTGAATAAATCCATCTATAGCTATAGATCTCCCTAATGTAAACCCGCCATAAGAGATATTACCAATCATCAGCAACGGATGAGGGCTAGTTTTTGACTTAACAGTTTTGAATTCGTACCACCTCCGATATTGTTTAACTTGCTCAATTCTAATGCTAATGCTAATATAAAGAGGAACGGAAACTTGATTTCTGATGCAAAACAGGAAGTGGGTTATATCTATGGTATAACCGCAAGGGTGACGTAGGACTATCGTTGATTTAGAGATCATTTGTTTGAAGTTGAATCTAAATCCATCCTGAATGAATGAATAAATAAATATTTGGGTGACTTCAAAAACGAGAGTGTTACTTTGAAGACTCAAGGTTTTATGCATCCAATATTGGATACAAAAAACCTTGTTCTGAAGAATAATCTTCAGAAGCTTTCCTGTTAACTGCACTTGATTGACAAATCACAAAACCAAATGTATGTGGTCGCAGTATTATATGGATAGAAAACATTAAAATAAACTCGCTTGAATGTAATTTTCAATTCCAAGGGGAACTGGCAGATTATTTTTCAGCAACGATCATTTCTTTCCAGGTTTCCTCTCGATAACCAGCAAACGAAAAGAGTTGCGCGCGTGTATGTGTGTGTGGCGGCTGCTTCTATGTCTTCCCGAGGAACCGTATTTCGATGTTGATACTCTCTTGGTCACCTTCTCTTCTCCTTCTGATCGATCGGCTTTTCTGCGCTCCCTCACAGTTAAAACAAACTGATTGCATTTCAGGTCAGGTCAAGCCAGGTAATGAATACCTCGATCCCTCGCCGTTCAGCTCGTTCAGTAACGATGTTGTCTTGTCGATGTCCTCAGGCGTCGTGCACAAATTACGTAACGCAAAAATCCGGATTTTGAACCTCCCCCCCCCTTTCGTAACGCAATTTACTATCTCTAATAAACAGAAAGTAACGTAACATCTAACCCCTCCCCCCTTATCGCGTTACGTAATTTGTGCACTACGCCTCATGAAAAATGAATGGGTTTCACCACCAGAATATCATTTCAGTATGCTTTTCGTGCGTGATTGAATCGAGAGAAGGTGTGGTTTACGATGGCAATTTGGAAGGCAAACTAGAGGAGAATGAACTCTCTGAGTATGAAAATTTCGGCGACTGAGCAATAATCGATTGAAAATTATATAATTTTGGCGATACGAAACATTTTCCGTTTTTCATGTTATGCATCCATTATTGGATACGAAAATATCCTACTGATGGGAAAGAATAATCTTCAGAAGCTTTCCAGCTAATTACACTTGATTGAAAAATTACGAAATCAAATGTATTTGGTCGCTGTGTTCGCCATATAATTAGAAAACATTAAAATAAACTCTTTCGCATGGATGTATTCTTCAATTCCCAGGGAACTGGCAGATTATTTTTCAGCAACGATTAGATCTTTCCGGAATTTTCTCGATGCTGTATGGCATCCAAACGAAAATTCTCGTTTCAGTTTGGCCTGCAAAAAACTTTTCTGAACTCTAATCCATCAAATTTGGAGCCCTGAAAAGGGCCGTTGATTATATGCTAAGCTAATATAGCACCCTCTCCTTGGATTCGACGGGCCAGCTGAATGTCCTTGGGCATGATGTGACGCGTTTTACGTGGATAGCACACAAATTTGTATCTTCGAATAAGCCTCCTGCAGCGTCATAACCGCGGAACTTTGGAAGCGCAAGTCGGTTTTGAAGTCCTGAGCAATTCCACGATCCAAAAGCTGCAAAGGTAGCTTGCGGATCAGCAATTCGGTCGACTTCCGATAGCGATGAATTTCATGCAAAGTTCCCGGTCGATAGCGATGTGGCTTCTTCACCTATCCTGCGGCTGGTGCGCTTATCCGAGCTGCTTTCGTGTGCCTTACCACTGAAAGACTAACCTGCTATCTGCTTGGTCCCAAACAAACGAGTCGTCACGGTGCGAGAGTAGAGTAAGAAATGAACGAAAGCAAAGGAAGCGTCATTTTATAACCTGTTTTCGAAGCTATCATTAAGCTATTGAAACAATTTTCCGACTCAATAAATAGCAATCATATAACTCTTGGACATTTTATCTTTTGTATGAAATGATTATCACTGTTCCGTTGATCCGAAGCAGAATGAATCCCGCTTAAAGAAGGAATGGATTTTTTCTTGGAATTTACTCAGCAAAAATAATGCCCTTTCCTAACACTTAAAAACGACAAACGGTAAACAGTTTCATCAAAGTGATTTCTTCGATATGGGGATATATTCACTACATCATGTCATGTATTTCATATTCTTCATTATGAAATCCATATCCATGGCACCTATCGGTATCGAATTATCATCGACACCACGATTTTCGCTAAATGCTCCTTTCAGTTCGGCCTGTAAAAAACTTTTCTGAACTCTAATCCATCAAATTTGGAGCCCTGAAAAGGGCTGTTGATTATATGCTAAGCTAATATAGCATGCCAATTTCCTTCAACCTCCAAACGTATCTTTCTCCCGTTTGTCGTTTTCGCGTTCGCTAATCCTTTCTCAAAACACCCATTTCTCGTTTGAGAAATTATTGAGTAAACATTGTTTGCCAGTGCGCGTAGAGCGGGAATTCCTAAAGATTCATTGCACCTCTAATAAATTGCCGAAAGACGTGGTCTTACGTTGATCGCACTTGATTTAAAAAATTCAAAACGAAATGTATTTGGTCGCAGCATTATATGAGTAGAAAGCTAATAATCGCTCGAAAATGACTTGATTTTCGCGATGTGAAACATTTTTCGTTTTTCATGTTATGCATCCAATATTGGATACGAAAATTTCCACTGATGGGGAAAAAAAATATTCAGAAGCTTTCCTGTTAATTGCGATTGATTGAAAAATAACAAAACCAAATGTATTTGGTTGCAGTGTTATATGGATAGAAAACATTAAAATAAAATCTTTCGCATGAATGTATTTTTCAATTCCCAGGGGAACTGGCAGATTATTTTTCAGCAACGATGATAGCAACGAGAATTCCGCGCGTGTATGTGTGTGTGTGTGGCGGCTGCTCCGATGTTTCAAGCGGAACCGTGGCATCACTCTCCTCCTGATGGATTCCTTTTTGGCCTTAGGTGCACAAACAGGCTCTTGGTGACACCGTTCATCAGCGTTTTCATGATAAACGAAATTAGCTTCACAACAACAGCGACAACATGCTCCAATCGCTGTTCAATCATAACTGAATGGGTTTACGAGCGGCGCTCGCTTATATACCGATTGGTGATTTCAATAGCCTGTTTTGAAAGCAATTTTAAGACTATTGAAACAAGTTTTTGGATGAAAAAGTAACAAGTATATGACGCGTAGACATTTTATCTTTCAAATGAAGTGTTTATCATACCATTTCGTTCAGTTGTTTAAGAGCTATTAACGCTCAAAATCTCTCCAGCGTAACGCTTTCGTTCTCGAAACTTTGGTTTTACACCCCGGTATAGAAATGAAAGACGTAGTCCTACGTCAAAAAGTAGTTACCCCATTAATGGACGGTTTAAGTGCGATTCACATACAACATACACGTCACGTTCACGTCCCTTCACGTCATGATACGTCAATGATTCTACCATGCAATTCTCATGAAAACATTCACATACACTAGCAACGTAACGCCCCGTCAGCATACGTTCAACGAAAACGACCGGCAGGGTTTGTAGAAAAGAATAATTGACGGAGACGGACGGCTCGTTTGGTTTTTGTTTGGGCTTTGTGTCTCGGCTTTTGTTTTGATTTGGTTGTACAGTAATTTACATCTACATCGACTTTAAGCTAATTGAACAGATCTGTGATGCAACACCTTTAATTAGACATTTTTACCTCTAGTTGGACATTTTTGTAAACATCGAGTTCGGAGTCCAAATTATGGCCCCACATTGAAAGTCGCCACCAGTCGCAAATGTCCAATTACTGGTCAAAATCGACTCCCATGCGACACTGAGTGGTGCCTCAGCATATCGCTTTATAAGTAACTTACTGTACTTTTTATGCCAACATATCTCTTAGCTCCAAATTTCGGAGTGAAAATCATTCGCGACTAGTTGAAAGAATTATTCTATTTATTATTATTGTTGCATAAGGGTCGGACTACGGGGTTTAAGCATTTAAATAATTGAATTCCATGATTCTCATTGAATTTTTCAAAATTTAGAACTGATTCTAGGCATGCTGATTTGAAAGAGGGCATTTCAATTTAAAATTATTGTAGGTGGCGACACCATGAATAAAATTAAATAAATCATTCGTTTGGCATTTGACGTGACGGTGCTGGTGGAAGCCTTGACTGCATGTGTGAATTGGTGGAGACGTTGACGGAACGTAGACGTTCTTCTCCGTAACGTGCTATGTGAATCGCACATTATTGTCTACCTATCGTGAACTCAAACCAACGAGAGAGGAGAGAGGTATTGGGGGAAGGAAGGAAGGTATTGAATTAGAGAGACTTTAAACACTGAGAGTTCATTCGTCTCTATTGGGGGAAGTCACTTCAAAATGAAATGAAGACAATTTGACTGGGAAAAATGAAATGATATAGTCGAGTTGGTAGAGGGAGTCCAAGAGTTTCGGTTTTGTCTTAATTGTTATCAATACCTTCAATCTCAGCTGCCGATCGTAAGTTCCACTACGATGCGTCCTCTGATCCATCCGAACAACAGTTGTACGCTCACAGAAACGTTTCAGCACATCACACACGTTCAATTTAGCTACTTTTTGCGATTTTAGTACCTGACCACACTGGATTTTTAATGTGGGTGTCCAAAATCAAAAAACAAATCATCGTGGTCATCGTGAAATACCATCGAAAGTTACAGTTTTCTAAACTATTTGCTGACAAAATATTTCAGATAGGCCTGCTATAAAATGAACAGTGATTCCGGATTCTAAATGTTCGAAAAATTGATCCAATCATCTGATTACTTGAGTAAAGCAAGGTCACACCCCACAAATCAAACACCAGTCGGTACATGGTGTCAACGGTTCTATCTGTGGAAATCGACTCCGGTTCACTTCTAACGGAGTTATTATATAATTTTCGGCGTGAAGATCTTCCCATATCGGTACATACTCACTTTGCTCCTTTAATAGTGCGTGCACTAACTGTTCACACTAAAAAAGTGGTCCGGTTTCGGCCAATTTAAAACCAAAAACCGCAAACTCTGTCCGCGTTTCACTGCATCCTACTCTGACACGTGTATTACTGTGCGATTCCCCATCATGAACGGTTCATTGGTTGGGAAAGGCCACTGTCTCAATAATCATGGAACCAGTTTGCAATTTACTGCTATCCTCGCAAACCGTGCTTGTTTCGCTATAATAGTAGAAAAAAAATCAACAAAAAGAAGCCATAATGACAATCAAGATAGCGGTCGTGAAAGATTTTAATGATGTTCGGACCCGGTTGCCATTTGCGGCGGACTCGCTGAAGCGTGCCACCAAACGTGTTGTTTGTTGGTCTATGTACTCCTCCTCCCGATTGGGTGGAATGGGTAAAGTGCAGTTGCGACCACTATTTCACGGTCTCCTCTATGTTTGGATTCAGAGTGTATGTCTGCTTTGAGTGTGGATGTTTGGGGGTCGCATCGACAAGGCGATAAATATGATTTGTTTTCTTTGCTCGAACGAGTTTTTGAATTGGTTAATAACTAGTTCGCCATGTTAACAACTCACCCCAACATGCTGACCGTCGACAAACAACTGTGGAACGTTGATCGCTTCGGATTGCATGCGGTCCTTGATTTCCTGCTGATAGTCGTTACTCATGAAGACGTCCCGTTCCTCGAATTTAACCAGTAGCGTTTTCAGGATCTGCTTCACGTTGGCACACTTGGTGTAGGTCTCTCGAACGATGCCCATGCTTGTCGTGTATACAACCACTTTACCGGCGTCTTTCTCCTTGTAGTTCTGAAAAAGAAACGAAATAAAGTTTTTCAGTTAATTGGTATGAATCTTACACTCTAAATGTAATTTGTTCATCGCAATGTGACATCCATAAATAAAACATTCGTTGCCTACAAACAGTCCGTACAAATTTTAAACTGTTTCGACATGGTCAACATTGCTACCGCAAATAACCGCTGCCCATTCATAACGAACTGATTTAATTGTTCATTTATGCATGTTAACGGTGACGAAATTTGACGACCGACGCCGAAATATTTTCCTATGTTTCAACGTGAGCGCCAAAAGCGTTCATTTTCGAAATGTAGGTAAAAATAAAAACACTTCTATTGTTCCCTCCCCCAAATCATGGCTTGCGGCTTACTTAGTTGCTTAATTCTAGCTGCATCTTACGTGAAATGTAAACAAAGACGCGTCCGAAAGCGCACAAAACAAAAAACAACAACAAATGCGAACGCTGCATTACGCAATTTTACCAGTGAAAACTAGATGTCTTGGATCTTGGCTTGTCATGCGAATTGATGTTTTCAGCTTGCTTGCAGCGTGGTTCATTTGGCATGATTTGATTTGAATCGGTGTATTCTATAATCAGTGGAAAAAAATTATTAACAGATTCGCTTGTTTCCGCCTACATAAGGCGATAGACGTAATTAGTGTTTGCATGCAGCACAGTCTGAAAATATGAAAAGGCAGCAAAGTGTAAAGAAAAATGGCGGAAAACAGCGTGCATTGCCCACGTCAACTGATTTGGAGATAGGTAATGACTATGACTATGACTCTAGAGTGGGCCACTTAATTTCGTGTTTTGGTAGTTGATCCGGTTCGGTGTGTGAGTGGGTGGATAATTATGCTTGTTTTGAGCCATCGAACCGATTATCAAACTAATTTCTATGGTTGGCTAGATATGGCGGGAAAAAAATGAAAAGGGAATTAAGACAGACTCGTACATTTTCATTATTCGTTATGCAAATCATATTCCTTTGTTTTCGACAGTATTACTTTCGCTTTCGTTTGGCTCGTTGACCAGTGGTGGTTTACTTGATTTTGATGTAATTGGTCCGGAATGTCAGGAATGTTCAGTGTATTGCTTAATTGTCAGTGTGGGGCGAGCATAGAATACAAATCCTGTGTATTTGTAGCTGTATTGGCCAAAACATTTACAACTGAGAACAAACAGTAACAAAAGACGCAATGACACGTGAACAATCACGAAGAAAGGGTTCTGAAGTAAAGATTTATACCAATCAACATAATCACTTCTCATATAGTATGTATGCAGTCCATGTATGCAATAAAGGCCCTCGTCTTCGCAAGAATACCAGAGCAATTTATTTCATCTAGCGACACATGATCGGCAAACATTACCTGGTTTGCGTATGTTCTATGGTCAAATATTTGAAGCCCTAGTAAAATGGATACTGACAGCCTTGTAAAGTGGAAGATTTTCTGGAGTTTGTTCAACAGATTTTGAACTGATATTGAAGAGATATTCAATTGATGGATGGATTTGGATTTCAAATACAAAATTAATCCCCAGCATCATTTTGCCTGAGACAAATGTAGTGGAGATAGTAAAACAAGTAATTAATTCAAGCAATATAATAGGCCGTGGTTATCGAAAGAGAAAGACGATGAAGAGAATCGATCAAAGAAGATAGACCCTTTTGATCAAAGAATCAGTGCAATTAAATCGTTTTAGAATTTGATTGCAGAGTGCAATGTATCGTATCGGTCTTCAATTCAGCTATGACGTTGTCTCAAATTTTACATACGAACAAATATTCATTGACCAACATTTTAGTCACGACATAATTTTCCTGATCGAACTGACGTTGCTCAGATTGGTTATCTTTTTCATATAGAAAAAAATATATTTTTAAACTTGTAGAGTTGGCCGGTTTTGCAACTAGACGACACAAATAATCGTTATGGCTATCCGTCATAGATTTTACGTAGTTCTTATCTACTTGATCAACCAAATTAAATTCGGAGGGGCTCGTAAAGTTTCAATATACATTTGACAATACTTTCCAGTGAAATTCACGATTGTAGCATTTTCAAAAATTACAACTCTAAGAGAGTTTGAATTTCAGCAAACTTACTGTTTGGCAATGGATTATAGCAAATATAAAAATGAACATCCTTACACAGTTGCTCGATTCTTTCAGGCATGCGTTCACGTGTATATGATGTACGCATGGCCATACTATGGCAAACACATTCTAGTGTAAACAAGTCTGGGCACAAAAGAGTGTAATTTAGGAGAGCAAAACACTTGAAAACGACAAAAAAATGGGTGGGTTATATCTATGATATAACCTCAAGATTGACGTGTGACTACCGTTGTCTTAGTAAGCATTTGTATTGTATTGATTAAATTATCGATTGGATGTAACAATTACGAATTCCACGAATTCAGCATATTAGCTTAGTAGGTTTGAACAGTTGCCATGTAAGATTCATTCATGCATTGTAATAGATAATGTTCTTCATTACAAGTAAATTTTCATAACCGTCTTTTTACGATTCATATGATGTCTAGGACTACCAAAATATGTGAGCGAAAGAATTGTCAAACGATCATTGTATTTTAAATTTCCTTCTGAATTTATTGCATCTCTCATGTTTACGTAATTCTCGAACCGCGAAAGTTCATTTACCTCAAGTGTCTGAAACGACGATTTTCCCAGGCTTCTCAGTTTAGAAGTACGTTTAAGGCAAACATTTGCGGTCTGCACAAAGGCAAGCGAGCATAAAAGTACTCGCAGCTTGCATATATTTCCAAAACTGATTTTTTTTTTATTTTTTATTATCTGTATTATAGTGACTTTCAACTCATTCGGCTGGTTCGTCACTTTTACTTCCATTTTTGGAAGAATGTGGGGAGTGAGAATTGAACTCGTGACCTTTAGCGTGAGAGGCATGGATGTTACCACTACGCCAGATCGCCTCCTCTCCAAAACTGATTCCCCCAGGCATCTTTGTTTTGAAATTCATCTTAGGGAAAGAAATTCTGGAGTTAACAAAAATACCCCCAACTTGCATTTATTTGCAAAGCGGATTCTCCCAGGCACATTGATTTTGAAGTCCGTGTTAGGGGAATACATGTCGGTGTGAACAAAAATACCCTCTACTTGCATATATTTGCAAAGGGGATTCCTCCAGGCACATTAATTTTGAAGTCCGTGTGTCCGTGTTTGAACACAGCTCGGTGAGAAGCAAAATACTCCCTACTTGCATATATTTGCAAAGCGGATTCCCACAGGTACATCGATTCTGAAGTCTGTATTGGGGAACCATAAATCGTGTATTGGGGAACCATAAGTCTGTATTGCGGAACCATAAATTTCTTAATAGATCTTTCCGATCTATTAAGAAATGTTCGAGTTCTTTCATTCGAAATCTTTCATTTTTTCCTGCATGTTCTGTGTTTAGGTTTTCATTTCGCCCCCATATACTCCGGTTAGACGTAGTCCCACGTCAAAAGCTGGATAAAACTGTAAAAATTTGAAAAAACTGGCAATATACAGAAAAACTGGAAGGTTGGCAACTCTGCTGAAGACACCATGCTTCTAGAAAGGATCATGCTCAATTTGATGGTATCTACACCGACATGAAAGACACTTTCGATCGAATTGACCACCGCATTTCAATTAGAAATTTATCCCGTCTTGGTGCTTCTGGAAGATTCATCAACTAGCTGAGCTAATATCTTTCTGGCAGAACACTCCGTGTCAAGCTTCAGTCTCACACTTCATCTCCGTTTACTGTTTCTTCTAGATCTTCTATAACGATGTGTCGCTTATCCTAGCATCTGGCATTGTGTAGATCTATACAGTCGAATTGAAAATTTATCTAGCTATCAAATCTCTTGAGGTTTGTCGTCGGTTACAGAGCTCACTTGAGCAGTTCGTGAGTTGGTGCCGCCTGAACACACTAACCATCAGCATAACTGAGTGTGCCATCATGAGTAAAGTGGATGTCTTTCCAAATGCGCTCGAGTCACCTTCGTTGCCAAACTTCTTCGTGGTGAGATTGATGCGCTTAACTTGCTCGAGAGGGTGAACATTCGCGCTTCCAGCAGAATTCTACGATCCTCGTTTTTGCTGCAACCACTTTTGCATCGATCATCTTTAGGTCAACATGAACCGATCACGGGAATGATCAGAATCTTTTCATTGGTAGAGCAGTTTTTAGATTTTAGAGAACCATCATCCTGCTTCAGAAACCGAATTGGGACCTCCGATGTGCTTAATGTTATGTTCCAATGTTTTGTTCGACTATTTATAACTTTGAATTCATTAATGCTATGTCGTCAGGTTAATTTGATATCTAAAAAAATAAACATATACTGCTGTAAACAGTGAGTTACCGCACTGAACAGATGTGCAAAGTTATATGCTTCAGAATGCATTCTCAGAATATGAACAAAGCAATCTAAGTGCAGAGCATGCACTGACGCGTAAGACTAAAAGAGATAAAAATATAAACTAGCATAACATAAATTTCATTTACATTTTAGAATCGATTTTTGAAAAATCGAAAACTTTTTTCCCAATTTATCTGCTTATTCTTTGGAAGTGTCGTCTTTGCTTTAAACAGGGAATACAAATTCCATATTTATAATGAAACATCAAAAGCATTTTGTCTTGTTTCTCAGTATGCAGACCACACATTTTTTTTCCAGAGAAAAAAAAATCCTGGGCATTCATCTTATGCGGTCAAGGAGTCGTTTTATGAAATACATTAATTGAAAAATCGAACTCAGCTGATAACGATCCCATAAAAGCCAATCGTGCCATAAGACAGTCATTAAGTCGAATCCGATTCTTGATTTTGGCGCCAGTTTTAAACCACAACATTTCACCTAGAATTGATGTTAACATCTAGTTCAATGATCCTATGAGCCACTGATTACAGTACATCCCCTCAGTAACTATCGCTAGTTCTGTCTCTGTCACAATTTTTACGGAAGTAAATAGTCGAAGATTCTATTCAAACGTTGACATTATGTTTGAAAAAAATTTTGTTAGATTGTCTTTGATGAAATTAAAGTTAAAGGAAGAAGAACACTCACGGTACATACAGAGTGCACTACGTGCATCAGCTTATTCAATTCTGTGAATAACGGCTGAGCCTTAAGTAACGGAACTAAATTCATGTTTTTCGCCAAACGCGCTAAAAAGAGACAAATAGTTGTGTGTGGTTTTGTTCTCTTCTTCGTGGGCGATACTCGTGCTAAGTGTGTTTTCAAGTTTATTCACTATGAAGGTTGCGGGACAGAGTTCTCTCCGAGAGCGCGTCTTTCGGATGCTTGGACAACATTCGAAAACGGAAAAGGCTAGGCACTTTTTGACGGAGGGCCACAAAACAATCCAGGATTTATAACATGATCGGTCGGTACTACGGTTCTCGGCTCTCAAGATGGTCTAGAACATGATGGTGAGAGTTCTGGGAATCTTGAGGAAGACAGAAGGTGAAGGGCCACTATGTGTTCAATTGTTTCACACTTCAAACGCACATTGCATAACTTGTGAAAATGCAATAAAGAATTGAATTAAAAAAAAAAACTGTTTTACCAAACGTGTTTTAATTTAGTACCGCTACCTATGACTCATCCGTTATTCTGAGTTCGGAAATAAGCATAGGCCTTTTATTGTACTAATTTGTGCTCGACTTATATTCGCAGATTATCAAACACACTCCCACAAGTTAAAATAAAAGTACATGGGGCTAGCACCACAAATTCAATGCTAACAGCTTGTGTATTGTTCTCGTGAGGGTAACAATGATTGATTATTCAATCATCTTAAACTACTTTCACAAAAACACGCAAACCATGCATCGTTTTCTGGGCCACCAAAACATTCTGCCACATAGGTTGACTACTTTGGTTGATTGTATTCGTTTTTCATTGTTTTCATAGTTTCGGGACCAGAGGGGCTATATTTTTTTATATTTTTTTGAAAAGCTGAGGATTTTTCACATAACATATGTCGAAACCAGAGAGGCGTTTTTCTTCGTTTTTGAGTTATGATTTTTCGAAGTTAACCGATGGTCCAAAAAATCATTTTTCCCATTTTTTCCGCTACAAAAAATCATAACTTTTGATCTACTGGACCGATTCAGATGATCGACATATCAAATTGAAGCCAATGAGCTAGTTATATATTACACTTTGAATAAAAATGGATTTGGTTTTGTGTAATTATTGATTATATTTGTTTTTTATAGCTTACATCGTTTCGGGACCAAGGGTGCCATACTTTTTTTTTATATTTCTTCCTGAAAGCTGAGGTTTTTCCACATTATATATCCGAATACCAGAGAGGTGTTATTTTTCGTTTTGATTTTTCAAAGTTAACATGTTTTCAGTTTTCGTTCAATATTTCTATGTGACTAGACTAGATGTATGTGACTATAATCCAATTAATTGGCAAGTGTGTTATTTTTTTCAAAAAAGGTTAGCTAGTAGGCTTCAATTTGACATGCCGATCATCTGAATCGGTCTAGTAGTTCAAAAGTAATAAATTTTTGACAAAAGTCATTTTTGGGAAAAAAGGGAAAAATGATTTTTTGGACCATCGGGTAACTTTGAAAAATCATAACTCAAAAACGAGATATATTTCTCGCTGATTTCGAGATGAAAAATCCTAAGCTTTCCTTTAAAAATATAAAAAAATATAGTGCCCTAGGTCCCGATACCATGAAAACTATAAAAAACGAAAACAATAAAAAATGACAAACCTGGAATCTTTGCAAGCGTAGCATTTTTCCAAGAATGACTAGTGCGGCCAGTTCCAAGAAAACTGGAAGGTTGGCAACTCTGCTGAAGACACCATGCTTCTAGAAAGGATCATGCTCAATTTGATGGTATCTACACCGACATGAAAGACACTTTCGATCGAATTGACCACCGCATTTCAATTAGAAATTTATCCCGTCTTGGTGCTTCTGGAAGATTCATCAACTAGCTGAGCTAATATCTTTCTGGCAGAACACTCCGTGTCAAGCTTCAGTCTCACACTTCATCTCCGTTTACTGTTTCTTCTAGATCTTCTATAACGATGTGTCGCTTATCCTAGCATCTGGCATTGTGTAGATCTATACAGTCGAATTGAAAATTTATCTAGCTATCAAATCTCTTGAGGTTTGTCGTCGGTTACAGAGCTCACTTGAGCAGTTCGTGAGTTGGTGCCGCCTGAACACACTAACCATCAGCATAACTGAGTGTGCCATCATGAGTAAAGTGGATGTCTTTCCAAATGCGCTCGAGTCACCTTCGTTGCCAAACTTCTTCGTGGTGAGATTGATGCGCTTAACTTGCTCGAGAGGGTGAACATTCGCGCTTCCAGCAGAATTCTACGATCCTCGTTTTTGCTGCAACCACTTTTGCATCGATCATCTTTAGGTCAACATGAACCGATCACGGGAATGATCAGAATCTTTTCATTGGTAGAGCAGTTTTTAGATTTTAGAGAACCATCATCCTGCTTCAGAAACCGAATTGGGACCTCCGATGTGCTTAATGTTATGTTCCAATGTTTTGTTCGACTATTTATAACTTTGAATTCATTAATGCTATGTCGTCAGGTTAATTTGATATCTAAAAAAATAAACATATACTGCTGTAAACAGTGAGTTACCGCACTGAACAGATGTGCAAAGTTATATGCTTCAGAATGCATTCTCAGAATATGAACAAAGCAATCTAAGTGCAGAGCATGCACTGACGCGTAAGACTAAAAGAGATAAAAATATAAACTAGCATAACATAAATTTCATTTACATTTTAGAATCGATTTTTGAAAAATCGAAAACTTTTTTCCCAATTTATCTGCTTATTCTTTGGAAGTGTCGTCTTTGCTTTAAACAGGGAATACAAATTCCATATTTATAATGAAACATCAAAAGCATTTTGTCTTGTTTCTCAGTATGCAGACCACACATTTTTTTTCCAGAGAAAAAAAAATCCTGGGCATTCATCTTATGCGGTCAAGGAGTCGTTTTATGAAATACATTAATTGAAAAATCGAACTCAGCTGATAACGATCCCATAAAAGCCAATCGTGCCATAAGACAGTCATTAAGTCGAATCCGATTCTTGATTTTGGCGCCAGTTTTAAACCACAACATTTCACCTAGAATTGATGTTAACATCTAGTTCAATGATCCTATGAGCCACTGATTACAGTACATCCCCTCAGTAACTATCGCTAGTTCTGTCTCTGTCACAATTTTTACGGAAGTAAATCGTCGAAGATTCTATTCAAACGTTGACATTATGTTTGAAAAAAATTTTGTTAGATTGTCTTTGATGAAATTAAAGTTAAAGGAAGAAGAACACTCACGGTACATACAGAGTGCACTACGTGCATCAGCTTATTCAATTCTGTGAATAACGGCTGAGCCTTAAGTAACGGAACTAAATTCATGTTTTTCGCCAAACGCGCTAAAGAGAGACAAATAGTTGTGTGTGGTTTTGTTCTCTTCTTCGTGGGCGATACTCGTGCTAAGTGTGTTTTCAAGTTTATTCACAATGAAGGTTGCGGGACAGAGTTCTCTCCGAGAGCGCGTCTTTCGGATGCTTGGACAACATTCGAAAACGGAAAAGGCTAGGCACTTTTTGACGGAGGGCCACAAAACAATCCAGGATTTATAACATGATCGGTCGGTACTACGGTTCTCGGCTCTCAAGATGGTCTAGAACATGATGGTGAGAGTTCTGGGAATCTTGAGGAAGACAGAAGGTGAAGGGCCACTATGTGTTCAATTGTTTCACACTTCAAACGCACATTGCATAACTTGTGAAAATGCAATAAAGAATTGAATTAAAAAAAAAACTGTTTTACCAAACGTGTTTTAATTTAGTACCGCTACCTATGACTCATCCGTTATTCTGAGTTCGGAAATAAGCATAGGCCTTTTATTGTACTAATTTGTGCTCGACTTATATTCGCAGATTATCAAACACACTCCCACAAGTTAAAATAAAAGTACATGGGGCTAGCACCACAAATTCAATGCTAACAGCTTGTGTATTGTTCTCGTGAGGGTAACAATGATTGATTATTCAATCATCTTTAACTACTTTCACAAAAACACGCAAACCATGCATCGTTTTCTGGGCCACCAAAACATTCTGCCACATAGGTTGACTACTTTGGTTGATTGTATTCGTTTTTCATTGTTTTCATAGTTTCGGGACCAGAGGGGCTATATTTTTTTATATTTTTTTGAAAAGCTGAGGATTTTTCACATAACATATGTCGAAACCAGAGAGGCGTTTTTCTTCGTTTTTGAGTTATGATTTTTCAAAGTTAACCGATGGTCCAAAAAATCATTTTTCCCATTTTTTCCGCTACAAAAAATCATAACTTTTGATCTACTGGACCGATTCAGATGATCGACATATCAAATTAAAGCCAATGAGCTAGTTATATATTACACTTTGAATAAAAATGGATTTGGTTTTGTGTAATTATTGATTATATTTGTTTTTTATAGCTTACATCGTTTCGGGACCAAGGGTGCCATACTTTTTTTTTATATTTCTTCCTGAAAGCTGAGGTTTTTCCACATTATATATCCGAATACCAGAGAGGTGTTATTTTTCGTTTTGATTTTTCAAAGTTAACATGTTTTCAGTTTTCGTTCAATATTTCTATGTGACTAGACTAGATGTATGTGACTATAATCCAATTAATTGGCAAGTGTGTTATTTTTTTCAAAAAAGGTTAGCTAGTAGGCTTCAATTTGACATGCCGATCATCTGAATCGGTCTAGTAGTTCAAAAGTAATAAATTTTTGACAAAAGTCATTTTTGGGAAAAAAGGGAAAAATGATTTTTTGGACCATCGGGTAACTTTGAAAAATCATAACTCAAAAACGAGATATATTTCTCGCTGATTTCGAGATGAAAAATCCTAAGCTTTCCTTTAAAAATATAAAAAAATATAGTGCCCTAGGTCCCGATACCATGAAAACTATAAAAAACGAAAACAATAAAAAATGACAAACCTGGAATCTTTGCAAGCGTAGCATTTTTCCAAGAATGACTAGTGCGGCCAGTTCCAAGAAAACTGGAAGGTTGGCAACTCTGCTGAAGACACCATGCTTCTAGAAAGGATCATGCTCAATTTGATGGTATCTACACCGACATGAAAGACACTTTCGATCGAATTGACCACCGCATTTCAATTAGAAATTTATCCCGTCTTGGTGCTTCTGGAAGATTCATCAACTAGCTGAGCTAATATCTTTCTGGCAGAACACTCCGTGTCAAGCTTCAGTCTCACACTTCATCTCCGTTTACTGTTTCTTCTAGATCTTCTATAACGATGTGTCGCTTATCCTAGCATCTGGCATTGTGTAGATCTATACAGTCGAATTGAAAATTTATCTAGCTATCAAATCTCTTGAGGTTTGTCGTCGGTTACAGAGCTCACTTGAGCAGTTCGTGAGTTGGTGCCGCCTGAACACACTAACCATCAGCATAACTGAGTGTGCCATCATGAGTAAAGTGGATGTCTTTCCAAATGCGCTCGAGTCACCTTCGTTGCCAAACTTCTTCGTGGTGAGATTGATGCGCTTAACTTGCTCGAGAGGGTGAACATTCGCGCTTCCAGCAGAATTCTACGATCCTCGTTTTTGCTGCAACCACTTTTGCATCGATCATCTTTAGGTCAACATGAACCGATCACGGGAATGATCAGAATCTTTTCATTGGTAGAGCAGTTTTTAGATTTTAGAGAACCATCATCCTGCTTCAGAAACCGAATTGGGACCTCCGATGTGCTTAATGTTATGTTCCAATGTTTTGTTCGACTATTTATAACTTTGAATTCATTAATGCTATGTCGTCAGGTTAATTTGATATCTAAAAAAATAAACATATACTGCTGTAAACAGTGAGTTACCGCACTGAACAGATGTGCAAAGTTATATGCTTCAGAATGCATTCTCAGAATATGAACAAAGCAATCTAAGTGCAGAGCATGCACTGACGCGTAAGACTAAAAGAGATAAAAATATAAACTAGCATAACATAAATTTCATTTACATTTTAGAATCGATTTTTGAAAAATCGAAAACTTTTTTCCCAATTTATCTGCTTATTCTTTGGAAGTGTCGTCTTTGCTTTAAACAGGGAATACAAATTCCATATTTATAATGAAACATCAAAAGCATTTTGTCTTGTTTCTCAGTATGCAGACCACACATTTTTTTTCCAGAGAAAAAAAAATCCTGGGCATTCATCTTATGCGGTCAAGGAGTCGTTTTATGAAATACATTAATTGAAAAATCGAACTCAGCTGATAACGATCCCATAAAAGCCAATCGTGCCATAAGACAGTCATTAAGTCGAATCCGATTCTTGATTTTGGCGCCAGTTTTAAACCACAACATTTCACCTAGAATTGATGTTAACATCTAGTTCAATGATCCTATGAGCCACTGATTACAGTACATCCCCTCAGTAACTATCGCTAGTTCTGTCTCTGTCACAATTTTTACGGAAGTAAATCGTCGAAGATTCTATTCAAACGTTGACATTATGTTTGAAAAAATTTTTGTTAGATTGTCTTTGATGAAATTAAAGTTAAAGGAAGAAGAACACTCACGGTACATACAGAGTGCACTACGTGCATCAGCTTATTCAATTCTGTGAATAACGGCTGAGCCTTAAGTAACGGAACTAAATTCATGTTTTTCGCCAAACGCGCTAAAGAGAGACAAATAGTTGTGTGTGGTTTTGTTCTCTTCTTCGTGGGCGATACTCGTGCTAAGTGTGTTTTCAAGTTTATTCACAATGAAGGTTGCGGGACAGAGTTCTCTCCGAGAGCGCGTCTTTCGGATGCTTGGACAACATTCGAAAACGGAAAAGGCTAGGCACTTTTTGACGGAGGGCCACAAAACAATCCAGGATTTATAACATGATCGGTCGGTACTACGGTTCTCGGCTCTCAAGATGGTCTAGAACATGATGGTGAGAGTTCTGGGAATCTTGAGGAAGACAGAAGGTGAAGGGCCACTATGTGTTCAATTGTTTCACACTTCAAACGCACATTGCATAACTTGTGAAAATGCAATAAAGAATTGAATTAAAAAAAAAACTGTTTTACCAAACGTGTTTTAATTTAGTACCGCTACCTATGACTCATCCGTTATTCTGAGTTCGGAAATAAGCATAGGCCTTTTATTGTACTAATTTGTGCTCGACTTATATTCGCAGATTATCAAACACACTCCCACAAGTTAAAATAAAAGTACATGGGGCTAGCACCACAAATTCAATGCTAACAGCTTGTGTATTGTTCTCGTGAGGGTAACAATGATTGATTATTCAATCATCTTTAACTACTTTCACAAAAACACGCAAACCATGCATCGTTTTCTGGGCCACCAAAACATTCTGCCACATAGGTTGACTACTTTGGTTGATTGTATTCGTTTTTCATTGTTTTCATAGTTTCGGGACCAGAGGGGCTATATTTTTTTATATTTTTTTGAAAAGCTGAGGATTTTTCACATAACATATGTCGAAACCAGAGAGGCGTTTTTCTTCGTTTTTGAGTTATGATTTTTCGAAGTTAACCGATGGTCCAAAAAATCATTTTTCCCATTTTTTCCGCTACAAAAAATCATAACTTTTGATCTACTGGACCGATTCAGATGATCGACATATCAAATTGAAGCCAATGAGCTAGTTATATATTACACTTTGAATAAAAATGGATTTGGTTTTGTGTAATTATTGATTATATTTGTTTTTTATAGCTTACATCGTTTCGGGACCAAGGGTGCCATACTTTTTTTTTATATTTCTTCCTGAAAGCTGAGGTTTTTCCACATTATATATCCGAATACCAGAGAGGTGTTATTTTTCGTTTTGATTTTTCAAAGTTAACATGTTTTCAGTTTTCGTTCAATATTTCTATGTGACTAGACTAGATGTATGTGACTATAATCCAATTAATTGGCAAGTGTGTTATTTTTTTCAAAAAAGGTTAGCTAGTAGGCTTCAATTTGACATGCCGATCATCTGAATCGGTCTAGTAGTTCAAAAGTAATAAATTTTTGACAAAAGTCATTTTTGGGAAAAAAGGGAAAAATGATTTTTTGGACCATCGGGTAACTTTGAAAAATCATAACTCAAAAACGAGAAATATTTCTCGCTGATTTCGAGATGAAAAATCCTAAGCTTTCCTTTAAAAATATAAAAAAATATAGTGCCCTAGGTCCCGATACCATGAAAACTATAAAAAACGAAAACAATAAAAAATGACAAACCTGGAATCTTTGCAAGCGTAGCATTTTTCCAAGAATGACTAGCTAATTAGCTTTAGTTTGATATGTCGATCGTTTAAATCGGTTCATTAGTTCACGAGTTATGAATTTTTGAAAAATGTCATTTTTGGAAAAAAGGGGAAAAAGATATTTCGAATCACCCTAAAATAAAAATGGGCACCCTAACAAAAAAATAAAAAAATACAGGTCTAATGTTTTGCGATAAAGAACAAAACTACGACTTTTTACGAAAATCTGAGAACCACTATATCGGTTTGCCATGGAATGGCTGTATATATATAAAGACGGAACAAGCAGAGAGCACTCGCCTTTTTCTTTCTCGCTCTCAATTGGAAGGAGCCAAAATTTCTGGAGCGCAAAGTTCTGCGGGTTAAAAAGTGAAAGGGTATGCACCACAAAAATGATGAAAAGATACTATAACCCGTGCATCAGTGTTTCTATGTGTTCCTTGTATATGAAAATCAAGATATGGTACATTTAGCTTCATTTTTCAGCAAGTGTGTATGGGCATAAGTCATTAGGTTTGGCTTTCGATCCACAAAGTCATCAAGGTAAGCTAACAAGTTGAACATAAAAGAAAGGTGATTAACATTTCGACAAAGCATTGTTGATTGATACTGAGGCGCCGAAAATTCGTTCTCTCCAACGGGTTGGCTCTAATGTTGTTTTAATCAAAGACTAGTATCAGTTATGCTATGCCGCATTGTTTTTTTGTCTGCATTTGGCGCGTTTTGATGTTGATAATAACGGTTCAAGATGGAGATACTTTTATGCATTAGAATTTAATGGCAAAGTACAAACTTAAGGGCACAATCATGTCTACGGAACAACAAATTACTCGCGAAAACATTTCGCGCACTTACAATGAAAACTCGGAAGTTTCTTATTGGTTTATTTCTGATAGAATCACAAATACCTCCGCGTCCATAAACATCCCTTAAGATAGTCGCGGGAGTTTTGGTAGAATTCGAGCGTCAGCCGAACAAATCAGTACTGTACTGTTGCTGGGTCGTTTGACCCCGTATGTTCGGTTAGTCTATTATTTGTACGTTTCCAAAAAATTCTAGCATTCTTGTTATACAGTATCTAATGTTTAAAAAGGTTACAGATTCCTTATGGTTAACTAATCGTCTAACTACTTAAATTTCGAGGTCATTGGATCATCGATGTCAAAGTACAAAGTAACCAATCGAGTAATCATATTGATTCTGCTGGATGGCGTTTGTCAATTAATTTGTGTGACATCTTCTCGGATGGCACTAACGTTCTCAGTGGAGCTTTTGCCTTCTCATAGTAGGTATTACTTGCGTCAATTTTATTAGTAGTACTTAGTTGAGATTTCTATACCGAATAATACGCCTTGAATGTGTTCTGGAGTGGCAAGCTCTAAAGTACGCGTGATCACAGTGCAAGTCGGAAGAAATTTTTTTGACGAAAAATTCCCGGCCAGAACGGGAATCGAATCCGAACTCCCGGCATTTTAATGTGGGACGCTAATTCCTCGGCCACGGGAGCACATTGTATGACATAGCTGTCCTATTTTTATTTGTATTCTCTATCTTATAATTATATTTAGTTATTATTCGAGAGAAAAACTGCTGCTAACCGAAAAACTTGTTTGACCTAGTAATTATGGAGCATTTGTTGAATTTTGATCAACTGATTAACTGTAAATAAACATTGACAGAACATCTTTGAACGATTCAACGTCAAAATAATTCGCCAAAGCCGTTAGGCACCTCATGAATCGAAAAACAAAGTCAAAATCTTCCCATGGGCTAACCTTTTCCCACACAGTTGGACAGCCAGGTGAGAATATATAAAACCTGTTGTACAGTAGTCATCAAGAGTCACGCGAGTTGCATCATTTTCAGACACCATACTTTTCCGCCCCATGTATTTTCCAAGGGGTATTGCTATTGTGGTCTTGTATTGTTTCGCCACCTTACGATGGATTTCACATAAAGATAAATCACATGTTGATTCTTGAGACTTGATTTAACAGATTCCCATCTATAACAAGGTCCCGGATGGATTGGAGTTCTTTTTGTTTTTGGCTGGAAGCCACCTAATCGAAAAAACTAGGGGGAAAAATACTGGGCGATGAAAACGTAAGTGAAGTTTCTCCCCATTCATACGCGGTATGCGAGGAGTGCCCTGAACCGTGAAAAAAGTGAAGTGAAAGATCAGTAGCGGTCACTGTCAGTCACTACCTAACGGTACCGGAAACTCGTATTATTGCAGACTGCAAACGTGTGGCCATTCGGAGCCACCTAATCCCAAGTTCAATTGAAACATATTTTTTATTCTCATTTAAAACCAACCGAAATTCATGAAAAACAAGTTTATGTAAGAAAGAAGTACTTATGTATTTTAATTGACTAAAATCACGGCTGATTTCTGCCTACAGTTTAACTGTAATTACATACAAATGAAGAAAACGAATTTGATTTATTGCAAACGGAGCAAACTAATTGGACGTGCAAATATTCGACACGATCAGCACGATGAAGCTCTGGGTATTTTTTTTTCGATCATGGCATGTAATTAGTTAGACGATGGGTTTCGGTTTTATGAAGATGATATCGACACCTGATCACCCCTGATCAAGTCAACATTAAATCTGTTGAAAAAAAGGTGATGCGACGATAATTGCTGGCGAATGTAGCGAATCGTAGGCCGCTGTTTGTATTACGAAAGCTTGCTCCTATCGTTTGTTCACGAGGGAGATTGTTTTTACAGCATAAATATTTGATAATAATCCTGAAAAAAAGCTAGAGATTTCGATATGATCCGTTTCGTTTTAGTTTTGTTAGATATGATGAAGGATTTTATGTAGCTTTCAGTCTCAACGTAATGGCAGATCTTTCAAAAAGGTATTGTTTATATACACTCGACGAAAAAAATTAGAGGAACAGAATGCAAAGTTACAAATTTTAAGTGATTTTTGGCATGCTGTAACTTCGTGAAAAATGAACGCATATCGATGGGATGCACATCATTTTTGAAG
Source organism: Toxorhynchites rutilus septentrionalis (assembly GCF_029784135.1). Lineage (NCBI taxonomy): Eukaryota > Metazoa > Arthropoda > Insecta > Diptera > Culicidae > Toxorhynchites > Toxorhynchites rutilus. The sequence goes on from NC_073744.1 coordinate 127,899,238, forward strand.
AATATATTTTTATCTTGGTGTGTGTAGGTGTAGTGAGCAACAGTGTCGGGAAGAAATGAAAAATCAATTTTTCTCTGTTTTTTCAAGAATATTCTGGACTAACACAATTTTTTGTCAACCAACTCAATAGCAAATCCATATAACCTAATCAATCAGCTTTTTTTGGTTCCAAGAACGTTCCTGTAAGACCTTCCCACACCGAGATATTTCCGTTTGAATGAAAAATTACCGCTTCGTCTTTGATAATGAATTATTCAATAAACAACCATCGCACCGCAAATCGAAAGGCAGTTTTCAAAACTCCAATAAATTCTGTACAAGGATATTTTGTTTCTCGACGAAAAAAAATTATTTAATTTTTTTGCATTGATTTAAAAAAAGGGTCAAAAACAGGATTTTCACAGTGCTTTACAAAATTGACTGTAGTTCTGCAAATATCGCAGTAAGTTCTAATGTTTCCAGGCTAATTTTTAGCCTAGTGTATTCCCTAAACATCTGTGAACGTTTCATATTGATACGTTCAACCGTTTTTTCTAGGCGATTTTTCAAAGTTTGGAGTAAATTAGAGGAGCATTTAATCGCAATCGTATCAGAAGTATAAAATCCTGCGCGACTCTCAGAACAAACGATTCATTTCTTCCCGATATTATTGCCTACTGCACCTACACACACCAAGATAAAAATATATACGTAAAATATTCTAATACCTGAAAGTTGTAGCTTCAAAATGATGTGCCTCCCATCGATATACGTTGATTTTTCACGAAGATACAGCATGTCAACAATCACCTAAAAGTCCGACTTCGCACTCCGTTCCTCTAATTTTTTTGTCGAGTGTAGTTTGCTCTTCCCCTTTGCTCGAAGATACGTTGGAGACGATGATGGTCTATCTGTCTTCAAATCGCAAACTCGCATATTCTTCCTGATTGTATTAAGCCATAGGGGCTCTTCTTCAAGTGACAAACTACGTTCAGACCTATAGGTTGGCGAATATAAACGGTCTCGGAAAGTGTTCCATACAAATGGACCATTTTTAGGTCAACATGTTTGCCTAAACATTGATGACAAGTTGCAATGGTTAACAAAAAAAAAGAAGTTATCTGTTTCGCCCCAAGAGCAAATACCTCATCCTAGTCAGTGTCTGGCAAAAGTCTAGTCATAATTCTAGCTAAAGTTATAGCCACGCGCTTGAACATCTATTTTGACGTAGGATTACGTTTTTCGGAAACATATTGGGAGTGAAAATCGAAAAACGTAAAATCGGTCGCATCATGAAAATTGTCGACCGCTTATTGTTCAGTCATTTTCTGATGGATTTACGATTTCCTAAACAAAAATTCCGCGTTCTGCTTGGTCGATTGGCACAAGCAATCGGTGCCCTCGCAGTTGAATTTGCACTATATATTGATAAGAATACGGGACTGTTCAATGCAATATGAGTTTGGTGCATGATTCTGCACCAAATATACAAGCTGCGTTTTCACTGTTTTAGTGTTACTCTAGACAGCGATCAGTGCATGTGAGGGCAAGAATTAATCATGAATCAACCATCTTTAGGCGCTTCCTAAAAATCACGCAAGTGTGGTTACTATTCAGGTGCGACGCAGAATAAAGAGGGATATGTCTCAATATTTGGTCACGTAATATGAGCGCCAATCCCTTAAGCCTGAATCGAATCTGAAACGAGCAGTTTTGTTGGAAATGGCTTCAATATAGGAATGATGCTAGTTATTTGAGTTTTTTAATTCTTCGAATATTACAGTGACAGGCATAAAAAAGACCACCTTGGATGTTTAGAAACTTTTCTCAATTTCTGGACTATTTTATCAAACACTACTGCCGTAATTTTATATAATTGTTTTTTAACTATTACTCTTTCAAGTAATTACAATGCAATTGCAATTTTGCAATATTTTTACTCCCTTACATGACTTCTTTAATGTGTGCAAATAAAAGCCCACCCCCAAATCATAATATTACAATCGCTCAAAACCTTTCGCTTGTGCAGATGTTTTCGAACCGCCAAACCCGTTAATGAAGATGGACAGGCATCATAAACCGTTCGTCGTAAAGCTGGAAGTTGAGCAGCATATACTCGACGAGGAGATTGACTGCTATGATTTCAGTAGGTGTGATCTTACTGCCTTGGATGAGGAATTTCGACAAGTTGACTGGAATCAAATACTGGAAGAAGAATCGGTTGACGAGGCGACTGCCCGTTTTTATGACGAGCTTTTTCGGATTATAAGAACCAGCGTACCAATGAGAAGAAGGAAAAGAAAATTTGACAAGAACCATCCGTGGTGGAATGCGGACCTTCGAAATCTCCGAAATCGTCTTCGCAAGTCTAGGAAACGATTTTTCAAATGTAGGAACGAGTTACGAAAAACAGAAATGCATGAAATAGAGGCGCAATACAACTCTTTGAATGCACAATGTTTTCGTGACTATATTCATCGCGTCGAAGATAGTGTGAAAGAAAACCCGAAATATTTTTGGAAATTTATAAACGACCGGAAAATGATAAAAGGAATACCACAAAACGTACGATACCGAGGAATGACCGCCAGTACGTCAAAAGAATCTGCAGATATGTTCTCGTCTTTCTTTCAAAGTGTGTCAAGTAACAACTCACCACCTTTGTCTGAAACCTACCTGAACACTATTCCGCAATATAATGTCAACGTACCCCGGATGAGTTTCTCGCCCCATGAGGTGTTGCTAAAACTACAATCCATCGATGGATCAAAAGGCCCTGGTCCTGATCAACTGCCTCCGTTCTTCGTTAAAAATTGCGCAAATTCCCTAGCCCTACCCATAAGTATTTTATTCAACCGTTCATTCAATGAGAAGAGCTTTCCTACGCTCTGGAAGTGCGCCTCAATCAAACCAATTCATAAATCTGGCTCCCTACATGATGTCGAAAATTATCGAGGGATCTCCATTCTCAACTGTCTGCCTAAGGTCTTCGAATCCATGGTGCATGATGTACTTTATCAGTCTACCAAATGCATCATTTCCAATGACCAGCATGGTTTCATGAAGAAACGTTCAACCACTACCAACTTGCTAAGCTACGTATCGACTCTTCTAGACAAAATGGAGAAGCGACAGCAAGTTGACGCTGTCTATGTGGACTTTGCCAAAGCTTTCGACAAGGTACCGCACATTTTGGTAGTTGAGAAGCTCGGACGTATGGGACTTCCAGAGTGGCTTACACAATGGATCTGTTCATACCTCACGGGCCGCATCTCCTTCGTTAAGATAGGCGATTCCTGCTCTGATCCTGTTCATATACGGTCCGGAGTTCCTCAAGGCAGCATACTCGGACCCTTGCTGTTTGTTCTCTTCATTAACGACCTCTGCACGAAGCTAAAATCTAAGAAGCTGTTGTACGCTGACGATTTAAAGTTCTACCGAGTAGTTACATCGACTCTGGATTGCTACGCACTTCAAATGGACATCGAGTCGCTATTGGAATGGTGCCGATTAAATGGAATGGAAGTCAATGCCAACAAATGCTATGTGATTTCTTTCAGCCGTTCTCGTATTCCGCTTTTTATCGACTACAAAATGGGAAACACAATTTTGAAACGTACCAGCACAGTAAAGGACCTTGGAATACTTGTCGACAGCAAATTGAGATTCACTGAACACATCGCCGCAGTAGCGGCCAAAGCGTATTCTATACTTGGATTCCTGAAGCGCACCACAAATCACTTAAAGGACGTGTATAGTTTGAAAACGTTGTACTGCTCACTTGTGCGCAGTGTATTAGAATATGGAGTGCAGGTTTGGGCTCCGTATCACGCTGTTCACATCAACCGGATCGAACGGATTCAAAAGCATTTTGTTCGATATGCTCTAAGGCGCCTAAACTGGAGGGATAGGACGATCCTGCCATCTTATGAAAGCCGATGCATGTTGATCGACCTACCGACACTATCAAGCAGACGAATACTCCTTCAACGTATGCTCATATTTGATGTTCTGACAAACCACGTCGATTGTGTTGACTTACTTGGGAAATTACGCTTCAACATTCCTCTTCGAGTGACGCGTCAAGTGGATTTTTTCCGTCGTTCAAACCATCGCACCTTATATGGGATGAATAATCCTCTGGACGTCTGCTGCAATCGCTTCAACGAAGTTTCAGATTTTTTTGACTTTGGAATGACCAAAAATTTGTTTAAAATTAGAATTAACTGATAAGTTATGTCTGTGCGTTACATTTTTATAGCGAAGATATTTTCAATACAAATATAATCCCTCGTTTCTTCATGTTATGACAGTTAGAGTTGTGCGGTATTGTTAGCAATCGATATTAAAGCGATATAAAAAAAGTATTGCTTACACTGTATTAAAAACAGATTGGATTAAATAACGATTTTCTAAATTTTGTTTGAATAAAAACAATTTTGTTGAGTAAAAATAGCAATTCCATAAGCCTTTATTATAAAAACAATATTTTTTATTGCATTTCCATCATATTTAGCTGAATTCAATCCATAAAACTTAACCCAAACATTTTATTTCGATGAAAAGTAAAATAAAAATAGAAAACAAGTATAAAACTCCGAGTTCGAGAAATAACAAATCACACAGTGAAAGCAAAAAAGTTAAAAGCATAAATATTTAGTGTGGCCTCCTGAAGCTACAATGACCTGTGGAAGACGTTTGTGCATACTATTGACCATGTTCTGGAGATGCTGAGGGTCGATTTCGTTCCACGCCTTCTGGAGAGCCGTGAATAAGTGTCCTCATTAGTGACACCATCTTTCACCTCATTCTTGTCGAGAATGGCCCACAGGTTCTCAATCGGGTTTACCTTACCCAGACCTTTGTGGTGACCATTCAAGGTACTTTATTTTGCGGGATCAGTCTTTGGTCTTCTTAGCAGTATGCTTCGGGTCGTTGTCCTGTTGAAAAACCGAAGCTGTTTCGTAGGAGGTTTTCTTGAATGACTTGCACTTATAGTTTTGGAGATTTCTTCACTTCCCGAATAATTTGTTAATTCGTTCGGCTTCCAACGACGACTTCTTCCGAATCTGTCAGCAAGAAATCGTAAGCTTTGTGCCTGTGCATAATTTCTTTTGCTATTTTTTGTTTTTCTTCAATACCATGTGAATTACACGCAAAGTGGAATCCCATACAGATTTATCTGGAATGGTACAGATTTTTTCGTTATTTTTGGTACAGATTCAGTACGGTACAGAGTACAGATTGGTACAGATTTGTGAAATTTTCTACAAACAAAGCAACACTAAGGTACATGACGACTTTTACGTCGCAGTATCGCTTGGTGCTGCAGATCATGACAGTATTTACAATGCAATGATTGATCAGTTTCATAAGGACGGAACTCCTTACAGGGATCGTCTGAATTCGCGTCGGACGGTGTGTTTTGTCCCAGAACCCTGAATTCACGTTGTTACATGAAGAGCTGAAAGATTTTTATTTGATCATTTTGCGTTTCCAGGATTTTACAATGGAAATATACAAGATCTGGAGGATTGATTCGGTACCCAAGATGAAATCACTCCGTAAGGAAAATACATTTTCAGAAGACGTGCATGTACAGGATTGGTGAACAAGAATTGGATGTCTACAAAGAATTGACGGTTCGCTCGCATTTTTGACGCTTCGATGTCTTATTTGTAACGTTCTCAATATGCCTCAGTCCTCGGCAAACGGTCGAGCGAATTTTTCTGAATATAAATATAACAAAAATTAGCTTCGAAATCGGCTCAACAACGATACGTCAAACGCTATTTTGAGATCAAAAGTTTAATTAAATATCGTGGCGTCGACTCGAAAATTTTAATAAATGAAAGCATGCAATCTTGAAAACATCAATAACAATCATGAAACACACGAATGACTTGCAAATATAAATGTAGTATTTGTATTAAATAAATGAGTATTTTTAATTATAGTTTTTGTTCTACAACAAATATTTTCGATGGTACAGATTTTTGTAATAAAAGTACAGATGAGATAGAATTTTAACCCCTCTGGTACAGATTAAAATGTGGCAACTCTGGTTACAGGGTGTTAACAATGGAAGTCGACAAAGAGAAAATTCGGTACATTTTACACTTTTTCTTTTATAAAGGCGAAAATGCAAGCCAGACCGCTGAAATTGTGAATGATGTTAATGGTGCCGATAGTGTAACAGTAAAATACGTGCAATTTTTAATTTCAATGTTTTAAAGTTTTTTTTTATTATTTTTATAATTTAAAAAAAAATCCAAGTGCAATAAATTAAATTCAGATCTCTATAGTCAACAAATGGGCCGTTTGAGGCTAGCGATTGGCCATCCAGGTCCAGGATCGGGCAACGTAGGGAGTGTTGTGTTCCATCAGGAAACGCAAAGTCATATAAATCCGGGAGCTTGATTGGGATGTTTTAATGCATCCACCATATAGTCCGAACCTGACACCAAGCGGTTACCACCTTTTTCTCGCACTGTGAAGCATTATGAGTGATAAAAAATTGGGATCAATAGAAGGTTGTAAAAATCTAATCTGTATAGAGATTAGAGGTATTATAAAGCTAGTTTTAGAATGGCCACAAAATTTTCAACAAAATGGTGCATATTTGACTCAAATCGGACAAACCGAAGCATAATAATTTCACTCAAAAATAATGGATTACCTTTTCTCCAACCTAATATAAAACACGTAATCCTTACCCTTACCCAACCATTTTTTTATAAATTCTATAGCATTTTTGCTAAAACTTCATCATTGCGATTTAAAATGTGTAGAATATATTACGTCGAATACATATTAGAAAAGGAAAAGTTGCTTTTTATTCACAATTTTAATTTTAAAATGCATCTATTCCACCTGTAAATCTTTAAAAACATATTTTTTAATCATTTTCGCTGCACAGTAATGGAACACCGAGCTCAAGAAGAAATGAATTCTAATTGGACAAAATTCTCACTGTGATTTGACATTTACTACAAGTGTGCCAGATTTTCTTTGTCATACACAAAAATATTCGCACAAATAAGTGTACAGAATTACGATGTTTTGTTAAGAATTTGTAACAATTCTATGTATTGTAAGTGCTGTTACTCCCTTGGCCGAGTGGTTAGGGTTACACATTATCATGTCGGGGGTTCGGGTTCGATTCCCGTTCTGGTCGCGAGAATTTTTCGTCAAAGAAATTTTCTCTGACTTGCACTGTGGTCACGCGTATTCTAGAGCTTGCCACTCAGAATGCATTCAAGTCGTGTTATTTGGCATAGAAATCTCAACCAAGTACTAATAAAAATGACGTAAGTAATTACTACGTTGAGATGGCGAAGTTCCTCTAGGAACATTAGAGCCATTTGAGAAGAAGAAGAAGTGCTGTTACTGTTGAATTTCAATTTGCATACCAGCTAGGAAAATCAACAGTAACAGCACTTTATACACTACCAGTTCGGATGAAAAGTTTATAAGGTAACACAGTAAAACTATTTTTTTTGTAAAATTCAATTTTATTATTCAACATAAATGCCTTCGAGGGCGATACAGCGATTGGAGCGATCTTGCCACTTTTCGATACCATTTTTATAGTACTCTTTCGGTTTTTCCAAAATAGGCCTCAGTTACGGTAATCACTTCATCATCGGTCTTAAATTTCTTGCCAGCGAGCATTCTTTTCAGGTCTGCGAACAGAAAATAGTCGCTGGGGGCCAGATCTGGAGAATACGGTGGATGCGGAAGCAATTCGAAGCCCAATTCATGCAATTTTGCCATCGTTTTCATTGATTTGTGATTTTTACATTTTTTTTTCACAATAACAAAAGTTGCTTCACTCTCAATGCTGTAACTCACGAGCCAATTGAACCATTGCTGTCAAATCTTGACACGTATCCATTGAAAGATGGTGCTTTGTGATAGCCAAGTAGATTTTTGCAAGAGGTGCCATCTAGACGTCAACCTTATGAACTTTTCAGCCGAACTGTTAGTAACGAAACATTTGACAATGCATCCCACAATTCAATGAGAAATGCTACGATACACCGTAATTTCGATGAAACTGTTGTAGAATGGATATTTCAAATGCTACAAAAAGAGAAATAACGTGTAATCAGGGAGGGGGCACAATTACGGTAAGAACTGTGAAAGGATGCCCACAAGGAGGGGTTCTTTCACCTCTGTTGTGGCCATTGGTAGTAGATAACCTACTGTCACTCCTTGGAAGGATAGGATTTGAAATCATAGGCTTTGTAGATGATATTGTAATTGTAGTTCGTGGAAAATATGAGCATGTAATCATAGATAGATTGCAATATGCTCTAAACTTAACTGTAGCATGGTGTAAAGATGAGGGTTTATGTATAAATCCGCATAAAACTACTGTTGTTCCTTTCACACGTAGAAGGAAAATAAAAATACCAGATTTGCATTGGCTGGGAACTAAAATAGTGTTTTCTCGAAAGGTGAAATATTTAGGACTTACTATTGATAGCAAGCTCAATTGGAACTCGCATTTAGATGAAATAATGGGCTCTATTCCAGAAGACGATACGAGCAGACGGGCGCTCGTTTTGTGTTTTCATATTCCAAAAGCCGAGCTTGACTAAAAACAGACGAGTAGCTCGTCTGGCTCGACGACCGTTTGGCCGCGCTCGCCAATGAATCAGTCGAATCGTCTAGTTTGTTTGATATATTTGCTCACCTTGTTGATTTCAACCAATTCTTTTGTTCCGCCTTCATCTTCTAAAATTGTTTCACGGCTAAACTAGTATTGCATTAGCAATGTATATCTTAGTAGGGAATAATCAAATTCAATTCAGTAATTGCAAGATTGTACAGATTTTCAAATGGGCCTTTTCCAAACAACACAACCAAATTTAAACATTGAACTTATATCTAGGGATGCCAGATGACTGTTTTGAGTATATTAACACAGCACGAAAAGTGTCTTCACATCATATTGAACGAAAACGAGTAATTCAAAACAACTACTTTATTGGAAATATATGAATATATATTTAAAACCTCTCTTGATAAATCGTTGATTAGGTGAACAAACATGGCCCTCAATAAATCCATTATAACAAAACGTATGAGTGATGAAAGCATATGCTCGAGAAAAATACCAATGACACCAAAAGATATATCAAACTTATTCCTTTTTGTTATGTTTTTTAGTATTTTGGCACTTAGAAAAGAGTATCGATTGATCAATTTAAAAAATGTTTGTTGTTTTTCTAAAAATAAAAAAATGTCTTCTCATCTGACATCACTGACCATACCGATTTCAATTGACGAATTTACGTTGGATTTATTACCAGATGGCGCAGAGAGTAGAATGATGATGTTTTGTTTTTCTGGTATGAAATTCGTTCAAATTTTCGAGAAAATTTTGAATTTATCTTCCATTTTCCCGGTTTCACGTATTCTTTCTACACTAAAAAGCTTAGAAAATCGCCATTTTACAATGTGGTATGTGTATGCTGAAGAATTGCTTGGTACAAGTGTTGTAACTTTTACTTTTTCTCAACTAGATAAACGATGAGTAGCATGTGTTGCGCTAAAAATACTGCAAATCCTTTTCGTATCGACCTTTACATCATCAATGATATCATCTAACTTAATATGATATCGATTTCATCACCATTATCCACAGTATGCATAACCTGTATGTGTTATCGAACTCAAAATTTTCGAAGATTATCAATGACACTGGTTCAATCACGTGTTGAAACCATCATGAATATACCTAACTTTCTTACCATTTACTGACGACATTTAATGGTTGAAATGAATCTCAATAGAAATAAAATGAATAATCACGACCGAATTTTGCTTTTCAGTGCGTCAAATTTTGTGGTTCTGAGCTCTAATGTAGATGTCGCTTGAGCTGATTTAGCATTGCATAAATTCGTCAAATGAATCTCGTGTACTGGAATAGGATATTTTGCTCGTCTCGACTGTGACTGAAGTCGAGACGAGACGAATTGCTCGTCTCATTTTCTGGAGTAGGGCCCTATATTTAAGGCTACAAATGCATTATGGATTAGTAAAAGAACATTCGGTAACAAATGGGGACTCATTAGTCATTAGTTTAGTGGCCAAAAACAAAAGCTAAGCATGCTCAGGAAAAGCTAGGAAAATTACAAAGGTTAGCTACAATTTCCATCACAGGAGCAGTTCGTAGTACACAATGTTGAATCTACTTCCCTTCTATCTATTCGTTCAATTGGAGGCGAAAAAAAACGCACTGAGGTTGAAAAGAACAACACAGTTCTTTGGGGTATTCTAAAGGAATTCAGACTTAATCCGATATTAACTCAGGAGGACTGGATGAGCAGGCGATACAACTTTGATCGACTATTCAATGTGAACTAAGTTTGGTCTTCATTTAATAATACATCCGCAAGTTGGGCCACACAAAAAAACTCAGAAACGTCGCGTTGGTGTTCATCGGCCCGTGCTTCTATAGTGAGAAGAGGTGGGGCCATCATCACTTCTGAAACATGAAATATTCAAATGTAAACAAGCTCAAAGGAAACGAAAACTAATCACTCAAATGAAAGCAAAAATGGGCCCGAGGAAAGCACAATAAAACGGATCTCATAAGCCCCAGAAATATGCAAATAACGGGTAACAAACAAACAGCCAGCGATTCACAAACAGCATACTATCAAGGGCGCATCCGTAAATGAGAACACTACCCACAGTATATTTGCGTTGGATAATATAACACAAAATCAAAGCATCGTTCGACGATTGACTCCTCGTCGGTGCTGAAAGGAATTCAGGCTCTTTCTCGAGCTGCTCGTCTTCATCTCTGACGCAGACGGGGTTTGATGGCGTGAACCGAATTTTATCCGCCGCGAAGCGTGAAACGGATCGTCATCAGGGTTTTCTTCGCAAGCCTCCTGATTTAGGCTGTTTGGTTGTCTGTACTAGACTCTAGTGCGCTGGATTATGGAGCGCGAATAATTCGCTTGATGCAGAGTGGTTAAAATTTTCCCAATAATTAGTGGTGAAATGGAATTAGCCTTAGCGCAATTTTGTGAAAGTGAAATTTGTTAATGGTTTGCATAGTTTCAATATAGCTGCCTGAATCGTACTTAGGCAACGGACGCAACTTTCGATATCTATAGAATAGTGGTAAATGTATACAGATGGGGGTAACGTGTGTTTCATGTGTTGGTTATCAGCTGTCAATTGAAGTCACAGTAATATAACTATTTAAATAATTCGCCACACTGGTTTGATATATCTCTGTCGGAAATACAAATTACAATGTGGGGTATAACTGTAGCAACTTTTTCTCCATTGATCTGCAAAATCCTGTACTCGAACTCTTGCCGGCTATACAAACAAACCGACGTAATAGAAAGTCACCGATGCGCCGCATCGGACGATTTGCTACCAAATGTTTAGTACAGGTTTTGTTTCTGTCTTTCACTATCCGAGGTTCCCCTTTCGAAAGAGATCCAGTTTTTCTTGATCTTGCCCCCACGTATGAGCGGAACTGATCGGTGATCGCGATCGCGTATGGAACTACGAGTATATGAGTGTACGATTGTGGCAGATGAAAACCGTGGTTAATAAAGAAACGAATAATGGCAGTTGCACTTAACCACCATTAGTTGAAACATTGTACCACCTTTTAAAATCAACAGAAACACAGGAAATGAGAGGCTTATTAACATCTCGAACGAGACAAGTTGGAACGCGAAATAGGATCAATGCGTTGGGAACTCTAATGTAGCATCAATTGTAGGCGTTTACTCAATTTAAACTATGATTTCGTTATTACGTTTAACCAACGTCATTTGTGACTACCGGATGTTTATGCAATTGTGGTTATAGCATGGTACTTCAGACTAAACTGGAAACTCAATTTTCTTGTGAAATGTTTTATCTGAATCTGGAATCTTGGAATCTGGAATCTACTTCTGGTATTTGAATTAGGAATCGGATAACTGGAACTGTGTCTGGAATCTAGAATTTATTATGACATCTTAATTGACACAACATAGTCCTAATTGACACATCCCGACGTATCTTCCCTCTGTACCATCAGAATGTACGAGGGATACATTCTTGTGCAACTGTGCTACGAAGTGCTCTTCATTTGTAGGAGCCTTGAAGCACTGCGTCCATTAGTTTGACTACTGTAGTGCACTCCAAGATACTATATATACACTGTCAGTTCGTTCCATCGCTCAGGGAATAAGTGATAGTCGCACTAGGACTTTACCAAGAAGGTGTAACTTACAAAGTTCCTCACATTTTTTGGTTCATTAGACCAAATCTTGTTAGGCATGAGAATACCCTTTTCAAGAACCCGTAGTCTTGGGCAGGGTTCCGATGTTTCAGCTTCAGCTTCAGGAACGAAAATTATCATTTGGCAAATCTCCAATTTTTGTTGAAGTGATACTTGCTCGGACAGAGTCCGGTCAATAAATTGGTCAACGTACTCAAATCTACCTTATTCAAGCTGAGTAGGCTGCATGTTATTCTGTTTCAAGGTAATAATGTGAATTGTCTTGTTGATGGAGTTCTCCTGTTTGCTTCAATCATCGCAAAATGGCTCAGGCCCGACGAATTTAATCCAAATCATGCTAAGAGATCTGCTTTTTGCATTTCCTTCTACACCGTAGTGAACAGACATTCAGTATAGATAAACATCGTTAGATACAGCTAGTTGTTGTAATGATATGCTTTCAATGCTTGTAGAGCTGCTTGGATATCGGAGAAAATACGAGTCTTGGCAAACCCGTATATTCTAGCCAAACAAATATTTGTACATGTTAGAATAGCAATCCAACCAAGGCCGGCTGGAATGCAAGGCACGACCATGCTATCCACAGAGCCACTGGTGCTGTTGCGTAAATGCGTGATAATATTACATCCAGTGCGGTGAAAATTCACGCTTAACTTTTCAAAAGAACCTATCTGTTTTGATCGATTCTCTTTATTGACTTTCTCTTTCAATTACCACGGCCTTACATACAGACTTTGCGCCGGTTTAGCCACATAGCTTGATAAACGAGATTCCATTCGACACTCTTGGCCATTGAACAGATCAGGAAACACTTTAGCCGCTGAGTTATTAACGATAGAGAATATCGATGAAGAGAATCGATCAAAACAGAGAGGTCCTATTGAAAAGTTAAGCGTGAATTCATTTTCAATCGAAAGAAATCGACGAAAATGACAAAGAATACCATTTGTCATCAAAGAAAACATCGCTCGATCGCTCGAAATTGGGTTACCTCGTAAACTGAGATCCGAAAGGGTTCGTTGTCAAACGAAAGCTGTTCCTTCTCATTTGAATGTGATGAATGTATTTGGCCGAACGAAAACAAATAATTCATTCTCACAACCTCGGCTTTCCGCATTAAAGTATTATTTCGGTTTATTCACTGTCATATAAGCAAAGCATACACAGAGCAAGCGGTGGGGAAGCATTCCCTAATGCCCCTCACTCATGTGTTTGCATCACACTCTCACAGTAATGCGTGGAGCGAAAGAATGAGAGAAATAAAAAATTCACTGTCGCCAGTTGTTCCTCTGTTTTCTCTGAAAACAAACCAAGCATCGTCGGGTGTTAATTGAGTGTCGGTCACTAGTTCGATTGATAGGGACAAACGTAAATATCCAATAACAGCATGGCAAGCGGCTTGAATAAAGGTGCGGTTATTCAATCGAATTGGAGGGATACAGTGAGAAGAGATCCGTATGAGTGAAACATCCCTATATGTCAAAGCAGCCAATGAGCCCGAGATATTCGTGTGATGGGCACCTTACACGATCAACCGGATTGACATTAAGTGTCTGCAATATCGTGACAGCTAGGCTTTCAACATCTGATCTAACCTCAATCAATATTTTTCCACCTTACACGGTCAATATCGCCCTCAACCCGTGACAACGAAAATATCCGCGATGGCTAGTGGCGACATTTGATTTTGGGATCAAAACTATTCTCTATCAGATTAGAAGGCTAAAAGGCAATTTTTAATTGGTAAAATTTGAATGAAAATATCTACTTGGTATTATTTAATTAGTTGAAGCGCGTAGTCCTAACCTTAACTTAACCTATTTCCCCTGAATTTTCAGATATTCCTACTAAAATGTATTATTATAATATAACGTCAATTTCAGACATAATTTTCGTATGGGATTTTCTCACCACTTGCAGAAAAAAAGTAATTTGCATTCACATAGAATACTAATTTGATTCGTAAAAGTTAATTTTCATTCATAATTTACACTTTAGAATTCGGTTTTTCTTCTCAAAAATACATCATAATACTCGTTTCACAAATACAGACTGTTCCTTTCAGTTTCAGAGATGCCAGATTATTTTAGTTTGCGAAAATATATGCATGTTATTTTATCTGCAAGCAAATGTTGTTATTCCACAAATGAGACTATGACAGTAGAACCCCGATTATCCGCGAGCGGGTGATCCGCCCGCGGGTTATTCGTGACTGCGAGTTCCACAGTAAATCAATAGGCCTTTCCGGAATTTGTTAGTGAGTGGTAGGCCAATGCTCTTTTGTTGTGGTCATGGCTTTTAAATTATTTAGCCACTGGTGTACACTACCTTATAGATGGATAGTTGATTGATTTCTGTATTGGTAGAACATAGTTTTTATGTTGAAACATCTCTTTTCGTGTTTGCATTTTTTTTGTCCTTTAATGGGTCATCGCGATATTCGTTAATCGCGGTGAGTTTGCCCGACTATCCCGCGGATAATCGGGATTCTACTGTAGCTTGAATTAACACATGATGTTTTTTCATCTGTGATTTTCCCAGATCTTCTCATTCTCCAAATTTTATAGCGGAGTGTGAAGAAACACACAACCCGCTCACTAGCGCAAAGAATGACCGAGTTCAACGTTAAAAAATTCCTAAAACGTTAAGTTTCATCCACTCTCTCACCATCACATTGTCAGTTTACTTTGAAGTTTTGATTTGTATCGTGAAAAGTACCGTATTTTGCTATTCAAAGTATCGGTTTTCCAAACCAAAAGCTTCCATTTATGATTCCTACAATTTCAGTAGTTTATAAATTTTAATTGCAATCGCAAAAAAGACTAACAAAAATTAGATGTGCGCTTGCATATCTGGCAACTCAGTCTGGAAGTCCGTGAGGTAAAACGTCAACATCATGCATCCATATGAAATGTCACGATATTGATGCTCGAAAATCAGAAAATCCGGATTTCTGCGTCGTCGGCCATGTTCAGCTGTCATTATGCTCTCAAATGTCATCATATTGTCAATAAAGTTGACCGTGTAAGGTCCGCTTGAGAAGTGTTATCAACTGAAGGCTGATGGTATTTGTCGTTCGAATTCAAATAAATGAACTGATTATTTTCAGCACTGATTACACCCCATTATAAAATGAAATTGGAGAGTGTTTTCTAAGTCATTCTTTGTGTGGACACCGACTGGACAACATCGTTGCTGGACGAGCTGGACGGTGAGGAATCGAGTGCCTTTCTCAAGGCAAGAGGGTGGAGGTGGTAGTGCTGGAGTAGAGTAGAGTTTTCAAAGGGCCTTTCTCAAGGCTAGAGACGAATGAACTGAAAAAGTTTAAAGTCTCTATAATACAATACCTTCATTCCTTCCTTTTCTAAGAGTAGGAGATTGAAGAGCATAAACGCAAATCTATATCCTTTTCGGTCTGGGCTGTATGTGTGGCAAACTATGCGAAAAGCTTCAATGAGTGCTTATTTGCAATGTGTCTCTTGTTTCGCTCACTCATATTCCTCTTATATTGCTATAGCATATATATCATACAAATGCTATACCAGTATGGGAGAGTAGCACATTTTCTGTTATTTTTAAGTTCATTTCATGCAATTAATCGGGATTCCAAAGCATGTGCTAAACAATAATTTTGGGTGGTCTTGAAATGTTACGCGTACGGAGAGAATTAATGCGCGATTTATTGATGTATGACTTCGTGATGGCTAAAACAGAATGCCTATTGTTTCTTGAAAACTTCATTTAAATTGATGTGAAAATTGAAAATTGATCCAATTTTAACTTCTCGAACTCTACGGAATTACGTCTTCCTTCGAGTACCTTTCCGCCGTACTAGCTGTGGATGCAATTCAGCCGTTCAAGACCTACAGCGGCTGTTCAACAAAGTAGCTTCGGGTTTCGATTCTTCACGAGTTGCAGTTCGACGAAATTTCATTGGAATGGTAAGAAATTCATAGATAATAAACTACTAGGTGTACCGGTAAGTTGCTTCGGTTTTACAACAGATGGCGATGACAGAACTTGAGTATTATTCCAGTGAACTAAATATCCAGACATTCGTTGGAAAGCTACTGTCATTGCGCGCCTTATATGTCAGAATATGTCAAAAAGTTAAAGCGTAAATAACATAGTTTTTTGCCACTTCGAAAATGTCGAATTTCGTACCAACGAGAGTGTTTTTGCGGGGAGTGTTACTTCATTACTTCAATATGAAGAAACAAGATGCGGAAATTCATCGCATTTTGGTGGAAGTTTATGGTGACCATGCACCAACTGAGCGAACATGTCAGTTTAAAAGTGGAAATTTTGACTTGAAAGACGAAGAACGTTCCGGACTGCCAAAAAAGTTTAGAGATGAAGAATTGAAGGCTTTACTCGATCAAGATCCGTCATAAATGCAACAAGAACCTGCAGATACACTTGGAGTATCTGAGTAAACCATACCCGATTGTTTAAGAGCAATGGGAATGATCCGAAAGATAGGACATTGGGTGCCGTATGAATTGGAGCCACGAGGCGTCGAAGGCCGTTTTTTCACGTGCGAATAACTGCTTCAACGGAATATAAGAAAGGGTATTTTGCATCGAATCGTTACTGGCGATGAAAAGTGGGTCCATTATGATAATCTTAAACGTCGGGCAATGGATACACTGGCCATGCATCAACATCAACGGCCGCGCGGAATATTCACCAGCCAGAAGGTTATGCTGTCTATTTGGTGGGATCAGTTGGATGTGGTGTACTACACCCAAAGTTAATTTTTAGCACATGTTATGACATCCCGATTTATTACATTAAATGAGCTGAAAAATAACAGAAAATGTTCTACTCCCCAATACATGTATATCATTTGTATAATACATATGCTAGGACCAATATTAGCGAGCGGAACAGGAGACACATTTAAATGGAAGCATATGAAAGCTTTTCGTATAGTTTGTATAGAAAAAGTTGTAATAGTTTGCCAAATACACGGCCCAGACAGGGAAAGATATATTCTCGTTCATGTTCTTCTTTATCCTCTTAGAAAACACCTTCCAACTTCATTTTATGATGAGGTGGAATATTATCACGCTTCTATATAACAGCACTGGTAGCTATATGGATAGCGTGGTCGTGTGAAATAGCTTTGCATTCCAGCCGGCATTGGATCGATCCCCATTGATGTCGTATGGTCTTTTTTTGGCACAATCAAACATACTTGGAAACGCTGAAATGGGAGGTTCTATCCCACCCGCCGTATTCTCCAAACATTGCTCCGTCCGATTACTACCTTTTTCAATCGATGCAACATGGCCTGGTTGATCAACACTCCTCAAATTTCGATGAAGTCAAAAATTGGATCGATTCGTGGTTGGTCGACAAACCGGCCGATTAGTTACACAAAGGGATCCGTGAATTGCCAAAAAGATGGGAAAAAGTTGTGACTAAGAATATTTTGAATTTTAAATTTGTAACCATTTTTGCAGAATAAAGCATTAATTTTTGAAAAAAAACAAATTACCGGTACTCCCATTAAATAAACAAACAAATTATGACGAGTTTAGTAGAAGTGTTAGGAAATGGACGTTGAAAAGCATAATTAGAAGATTAATCAACGAATAGTTCTGTGATTTAACCCACGAACGTGGTTAGTAAAAAATATGAATGTTAGAATATATTCATATAAAAAATTAATTATGAACGGGACAAAGTTCTCGGGTCAGCTAGCGAATACAGCTAGAATGATTTTTAAGAATTAATCATGCTAACATATGGATTCACTAGCTGACCCGACAAACGTTGTTCTGCCATAAATATTATTTGGCGTTTGCTGTTTTCAAGACGGACGGCTTATTTATAACTGCTGGATCCCGTTCATAAAGGAGGAAATTACACTATCGATTTTCTCAGAGCGTATTTTATCGACTAACCAAACTAAGAATGTGCATATAATTGCCATTTGCCATTGTGGACTGAATAAGTGTAATGTTGTAAAGAAGGCCATCAAAGGCCTTATTTTTGTTTGAACAAACGCGATGGCATAGCAAAGACTGTGTCGGCATTTCTCATGATAGCGTCTCGCCGCTTCTGTTGATTGTGTCGTAGGAATCGCAGTCGTTCGCTTTCTACCTCTCTACCGTTCGCAAGTAACTCTACGTTCAGATGGCGAACGTAAGGAACTTTAGGAACGCTAGTACCATTGAAGAAGAAGATGTGTGTCAACGATGAACTCCAGATTATTGTTTCTTCTTCGAATCATAATTTCTCAAGTCACCGTGCAGTTGTATACCATGATGCCAGCAATGTCTTCAACAACATGCGCACTGGATCTACACACGTATTCTTTAGCTGTTTTATCAGAATTGATGATTGGTTATGACCTTGTAATCCGAGCATGTATGATATGAAGAATTTCAAAAGTTCATTTTGCTAATTCAAAAAGGCTTCCACTTCGCCGGCGATGCACCTGGTTTCAGCCGAATTGAGGTTACTGGTACATGTGTGGATGACAGTTCGATGAAGCAGACATAGTGCCATCTGTCATTCAATAAGGTAAATAAATTGGTTCCGCTTGGAAATAGAACGACAGGTCAATGATTTGGATATTGTTTATACGAAAATAGTAAAATCACGGTTGGAAATAGGTGAAGGCACTTAAAATAGAGGGTTACATGTATCTTTTTCCCAAATTTAGGAAGAAAAATACAAAACAATATTCAGATTTTTTTTCCGGTATAGGGTTACCCTCATCGGTATTAAACATATGGTAATCGGTATCCTAGCGGTATAATATATAGTTTAAGACCTATTCTTATGCCTACCAAGTTTTTTGAGCATAATTGAATGAAAATCGGTCGAGCCGTTTCGAAGGAGTTCGACCACGAACATCGTGACACGAGATTATATATAAGAAGATTGACGATAAAAATGACAGTTTTCTCGACATTGAATTTCTCCCAGAAAAATTGCGAAAATTGTGGTTCGCGTTGAATGATATTTTCTTTGGCATATTTTCTAGTAACGTTTGCATTAAAAAAATTAACAAAATTGCCGAATTTTCATGGGTTTACCTTCACACGCACTGACAATACTACACATGCAGCATCCATCACAGTAACCCTTGAGTCAGCAGAAAAAATTGACAGCTCTATCAGTCGAACTCTAACCGCGATGGCGAAAACAGTGAAGTTACTTCGTCAGAAGTGTAAGCGTTCAAACATCGTGCGGCACTTTGTGGACGCCGGATACGCCCGTTCCGGCATCTACAACATCTTGGCACTATTGGACAACAAGAAGAGCTTCAAAAGAAAGCCCGGATCCGGACGGCCGACGACCCTGAGCGACAAGAAGCTCCAAAGGATTCTGAAGAGGAAGATCGAGGGAAAAGTGGCCCCTTCGCTACGTGCGCTTGGCCGGGAGGCCAGTGCAACCGGCCAAGCAGTGAAAAGGTACTTGGCGAACATGGGCATACATGTCAGGAAGCGGAAGTCGCGTCCACTATACTCAGAGCTGCATGCAATGACGCAGCGGCAGCGGCTGAATAAGATGGTCAAGTCGATTTTCCCGGCGAATCGCGACTTGGCAGTGGTGATGGACGACGAGACCTATCTCACCCTGGATGGCAACGACTGGCAGGGCACTTCGTATTTTATTTCCCCCACGAAGGAAGTGAGCTCCGAAGTGAAGTTTATTTCACACACCAAGTTCCCAAAGAAGGTGCTGCTGTGGCTGACAATCAGCGAGAAGGGGATGTCAAAGCCGCTCTTCTTTAGCTCCGGACTAGCCGTGAACGGGGAAATTTATAGTACGAAGTGCCTGCCGGAAGTTGCGTCGTTCATCAAATACCATAAGGGCGAAGACGCGGTGTTCTGGCTGGATCTGGTGTCGACTCACTACTCGCAGCGATCGTTAGAGGAGATGGAGCGGCTGAATATCGATGTGGTACCCAAGTCGGCGAATCCACCCAACTGTCCCCCAGCTGCGTCCCATCAAGAGTTTCTGGACAAACCTGAAGGGTAAGATCTACTCCAACAATTTTGTCGCGAAAACTTAGAAGAAATTGATAAATAAAACGAAGAAAGAACTCAAAAACATGTCTACACGCATGTTTTCGTCCGCCATGGCGAATATTCCGTTTAACTGCCGGAGGGTCGCTCGCAAGGGCGTAGAATTTTTTTTGCAAGTAAGTTTATATAATTACCTTCTATGGTAAATTTATCAAACTCCATTATCTGTCTTATTTTTTTATCACCATCCGGAAAGTCATTTTTTAATGCAAACGTTAACAAGGTGTTTAGAAGGTGTACGTAGCACAATGTGAACAAGCATTGTATTTTCACTACAGTGTATACGCTTGCATGCTCTACGTGATTACCACCAACATCGTCGTATTAATAATAACTATGCCAATCAATGATTCCAAAACTAAGACCATTTTTTTAGATGGGAATTAATAATCAGATATCAATCCAGTTTTTCTGAGAAGGAATTGAAATAAAAAGCAGTTTTCCCGACATTTAATTCCTTCCAAAAAAATGGCGAAAATAGTAAATGAATTCTTTGTTTTCACTATTTTTAAAACCAGCGAACCAGCTTTTCCAAAATTACCACAAATATTCGAGTAAATGTTTTGTGAATGCAACCTTTTCACTCCAATGTACATTTGTTAACATTCTCTACGTAATGTATCAGCATTTATCATCACCGTCCGATATTCGATATCAGTTTGCTTGATGTGATCATTCAACATGATAGGTAATAGAAGAAGAAAAAATTGAAGATTGTTATCAACTAATTGGTCTCCTATTGTTGTTATAGGTTTGAATTGATTTATTACCGAGATGTCATGCTTGACATTTTTGAGTGGGGTGTGCTTCGTGAGACAAAATATAGACCATGTTTGCGCTAAAAAAAAACAACTGAATTTGGAATTTCAAACAAAATTTCAAAAACAACAAAAGGAACAAAAGCGGCGTTTGAAAGCGGAAACTTGGATAGTCTTTACAAGTTTATTGAAGAATTAGAATATGACCCCTAAACTCATCCCTTTAGAAGCTGTTCTCTTAGGTCTAAAATAATCAACCAAACGTGTACTGTCAACAATTAGACCAACTGAAGGAAACAATTAGTCCCTAGAGACTTTCATCAGGGCAACGCCAGATAACATACATCAATAGTGATTCGCTACACTGGAGGAAAACATTAGTAAATGCAGCTACCAAATCTTTAGTAATCGAAACATTGGTAAAATGTACACATTTTTTGTACATATTACCAATGTCTTGTAAAACTGATGTCAAATTCAATGTACAACCCTACCAACGTTTCGTAAATTTTACTTCATAGCATTAGTAACCTTGAGTATTTTCATGCTTAGCAACTGTGTGTGTGCATTCGCCATTTCTTTAGTGGAAGTGGAGCGATTCGGAGGTATACATTTTGTTTCTGTTGATTCATTGTACCTAAATATTTATTTTATTTTGTAGAAATACCACTATTCCACGTGTTGCTGGCGGTTGTTACAACGTAAGCCACATCAAGGAGAGCGGAGAGCGTACGACATGCATTGTCGAGGAATGATGTTTCGATGTCTCGTCCGACTACGTAGGTGAATAAGTGGGTATATGAAAAGCGCTGATGGCCCAACTGCCGCTCACAACAAGCTTCAACGAAAACGAAAAACTGCAAAGGTTTGTGTGAATATTAATAAGAATAAAATTATTTGAACACAGCTTTCGATTCGAAAATTTATTATTCGATAAATATCGTTATTACTGTTATTATCCCTTTACAAATGAGGGCCAACATGTTCATTGATATTGCCCTGAAATTGAGCCAACATTGGATTTACAAACCGTGGTTATGTTTGAAATTTATGTCTACCAATTTGTTTTGGTAGAATGTACTAATAATTAGTAGGGTCGAAAATGACTAGCGAATTGGTAATATTTACCAAAAAATTGGTCATATATACTAGATTTTCTTCTTAGTGTAGGCAGGGGAAGAGGCATAAAGCAATCACCAAATCGATCAAAATAACTGATGGGGTTGAACACTAATGGGGCGGGATTTCGACAACGGGTTAATCGCTGGGATTTCTTCGTGCAAATGGGGGACTCCAATCTCGATCGCTAGATGGACCGCAGATGGTTTCGACGGGGAACACTCGGGGAACACTCGGGGGACACTCGGGGGACACTCGGGGAACACTCGGGGAACACTTCTGCTACAGCAGTAGTGTTGAACAACGAACGACTCGTTGAACTATTTCGGGATATTCATAAAAAACTCGCGGAGTTTTTAACAAAACTTCAGTCCCTTTAATACGTCTTCCATTCTTGAAGGTTCGATACAAAGTAACAAACTGGGTGAAAAAACGTTGCTATAGGAGCGAAAAACATTGGGTTGCTAGGGTGCACAAATCGCAAGATTACTAGATGACTAGATTTCTACAACATTCCATTTCAGATCTAACATTAACCGGCCTCCTTGAAAATACAATTTTCAATAACAACTTAAATCTATGTTATAATTAATAATTCTTCTTCTTTGCGTAAGGGTATCTTCAATATTGATGGCTCCTGAAGATTGTGGAACTGCCACGTCTCTGAAGATGTTGTTGCAGTATTTCTGTTGATCGTATATTGCATCTGGAACTATTCCGGGTACTTCGATTTTAGCCGGTGACAACATTGATGGCTGTGGGCTTGAAATCGCCAATAGAAGTTCAGCCGATTCAGTGGCAGCTGATAGAGGTCTGATTTGGTGCTGACATTATTACCACCTTGGATCAGCTTCAATTGGTGCAGTACAATGATTGCAGGAACAGCTTGTGGGAGAGAGAAGCTTGATGAGTGAGTACTTGACGTTGTTCGAGTTCTTCCGTTGGGAACTCGGAGCGTGGGAGATTTTGAATTGGCCATACTTTCTTGGGCTCAAGGGATGCTACGAGAGTGTCACTCAGCTCGAATCTTGGAAAGCTGATTGGCTCCAACGGGGCTATCTCCGACTTGGATACTTTGACGTTGCTATTATCATCTTCCAAACGTATATAAATCCATGCTTCATATGATTTTTTTAATGTGTTGCGGTAATACGAGATGAACGTATTTTGATCAATCCGTAATTTTGGAAGAGATGTGGGTTTTTGGCAAAATGGTTTCCACTTACGATGAAGATTTGGAGTGATTTCATCACCCCAACCTAAGCACAGGAGGGTGGCTTTGGCACAGTGCATGTCTTCATCTAGTAGTACTTTGTGCATAATTTGTAAGGACGAGATAAAATCGTGCGTGCTTCTGTATTTCCAGAATTTTTTTTGGAGCAGGTGATCGTCGGGACTAAACAAAACATAGCGGGATATTTTTCCAATATTACCCATAAGCACAGTTGAGATGTGTCGGAAACGCAGAACAATGGTGAGCAATTCGTCCTGAGCAATCTTCAGTGAGTCTTCAAATATGATTCGATCTTTAGTCGTTGAACTGTCCTTCTTCGTGACGGTGTATTCTTCGATAATATTAGGGTACTGCAATTTGAGATCTGGGTGTCTTCCTTGAATTTGTTCTGACGAATCGAATCGTTGAGGAGGGTGCTGCTCATCTGCCGTATTATTCGTTCCGGTCACCTCCTCAAGTTTCCACAAACGTTGTAGTTGATCTTCGATCGACGGGACTAAAGCTACATGACAAGTTACTGCTTCTCTTGATTCATCGTGCTTCATTTGACCAGTGACGATCCAGCCAAAGACCGTTTCGACCAGCATGGGAAGATTCTGGGCCAAGCGAATTCGTCCATCTAGCAAAAGAGTGTAGAAATGACCTGCGCCAATTATGAGGTCGATTCTTCGGGAAATGTTAAACTCAGGATCGGCTAACAAAACTGATTCCGGAATTTTCCAATGGGTAGTAGAATATGAAACTGCTGGGGTATCACTGGTAACTTTTCGCAGGACGAGAAAATTCATTTGCTGCTTGAAATCATTCACTCTGGATCGGAGCTCAGTTGTCACCTGATATTTAGCGTTCGTGAGGGTACCGTCTACACCCGTTATGGGGACGTTGACTGTTGTGCGGGTAAGATGCAATTGATGACACAACCGTTCACTGATTGCGTTCGGCTGCGACCCTGTGTCCAGCAGGGCTCGAGCCAAGTGCTCTTGTCCATATGCATCTACGATTATTAGAACCACGGTAGAAAGAAGTACACTCATTTTGTTTCCTTCTACAGCTGCGCTGGATGCTGCTATGTGAGCACTATTGTCGGCAGCCAGAGTCTCGGTGGTGGCAATAGCAGATACCACGCGAGAGGGACCAGGTAGGGGTTCGATTTCTGTTTTCGGGGTTGTCTCTGATTTAGGTTCCGGATGCAATTGAACTTCGATGTAACCGGGGTGTATCATCGTGTGGTGTCGCTTGGTGCATTGCTTGCACACAAACTTTGAGCGACAAGTACGAGCAAAATGGTCACTACGGAAGCAATTGCTACATAGCTTTTTGTCGTTTACGACCCTCAAACGATCTTGAATATTCATTTCGTTGAATAAGAGGCAGTCCATCAGCGAATGCCTTTGTTTTTCACAGGCGGGACATAACGGATATTCCTTGTTAACACTTTCAGCCATAGCGTTGGAACTGACACGGGAGGCATTCTGCTTTTGGATTCCAGAATTGTGGTTTCCGGTTCTGGATTGGGATGGGCTTGGCCGGTTGACCATAATCGTCTCCAGTACTCGAGTCCTTTTCTGCAGGAACTCAACCATTTTATCGTAGGTCGGATTTTCATCTGATGCAATTGATTCCTCCCATGCGCTGTGGGAGGCGTCATCTAATTTGTCTACCAGCAGCTCTATCAGAATGGAACTAAATTGTTCGACAGGTTCTCCTAACTGCTGCAGTACCTTGGTGTGCCGTTGAAAATCATCAAGAATGCGGTGGAGCGCCTCCACAGAATCATTTGGGATCTTTGGGTACTTCAGGATCGCTCGTATGTGCTTTTTTCGTAGTAGACTCTTATTGGAATAACGCTTGATAAGCGTGTCCCACGCAACAGAGTAGTTCGCAGCGGTGATGGTGATAGAATGAATGAGATTCGCTGCTTCTCCCTTTAGAGCAGCGCGAAGATAGTGAAATTTCTGCACACTTGATATCTCCGTTGACGAGTGAATCATGGAACGGAAGGTGTCGTGGAAGGTCAGCCATCCATTAAAATCACCATCGAACTCAGGCAGCGTGATCGTCGGCAGTTTAACGTTCGACAGTGGGTTGGGAAATGGTAGTTGCGCGGGGATAGCTTGAGTAGAGGTTGATGCCACAGGCAATTGTTGGGTGGAGTGCTTCACTAGCAAACCAGCTTTCACTTGAAAATATTTTTCTTCGACCTTGGCTCTTATTTCGGCATTTTCCAGTGCAAAGTTTTCATCAACATCGAGCTCTTCGTACTCTGATTGTACTGTTTCGAAAGACTCCATCAACTTCTCAATACGCTCCAGTCGTAGTGGAATTTCGTGGCCATGTTCATCAGGATCAAAATTCCGCAAGAATGTCTCCAAACGCGTAATCGAGTCAAGAATGTTTTTTCGCTTCAGCTCCTTAGCTTTCATTCTTTTCTCGTTCTGATTTGACATCTTGACGTTAGCTCCGAACACAAATGGGCAGCTAAAATGGTCGAAAAAGACCCAGCAGTACCGAAAAATTGAGTAGATCTTATTGGAACGGTACTCACCTTGTACCTCTTCCAAAGAGGCCTTGTATGATTAATTCTATCAGCAACTAACGGGAAATAACAGGTTGAGATAACTGGACAATGGGCAGTTATACACGGGTAATGTGGGTGGCAGCATTAACGAATTTTTCCAATTTCGTTAGAAGTTCGGGCAACGGGGTTTATCTCTGTTAATCTTCTTGATATCGTGCGGATACCGGATGCTCTGGGTAGTGTCGGTTTTCAGGTTATGTGACCGTACGTCTTCTTGTTTGCGGGGCGAATGGTGTGACCTTTATCCTGGTCACGGCACCAAAATTGATGGGGTTGAACACTAATGGGGCGGGATTTCGACAACGGGTTAATCGCTGGGATTTCTTCGTGCAAATGGGGGACTCCAATCTCGATCGCTAGATGGACCGCAGATGGTTTCGACGGAGAACACTCGGGGAACACTCGGGGGACACTCGGGGGACACTCGGGGAACACTCGGGGAACACTTCTGCTACAGCAGTAGTGTTGAACAACGAACGACTCGTTGAACTATTTCGGGATATTCATAAAAAACTCGCGGAGTTTTTAACAAAACTTCAGTCCCTTTAATACGTCTTCCATTCTTGAAGGTTCGATACAAAGTAACAAACTGGGTGAAAAAACGTTGCTATAGGAGCGAAAAACATTGGGTTGCTAGGGTGCACAAATCGCAAGATTACTAGATGACTAGATTTCTACAACATTCCATTTCAGATCTAACAATAACCCTACAGTGTTGGCACAGTTTTGGTGCATCAGTAAGACTAAAAAAAATTGATGCAAAAAAACAAGGGAGGACAAAAATAATGGACTTTTGGAACTAACTTGGGTTCCAGCATATATGTACCTAAATCAAGAAGTCTGCATTCCGTGGAAAGTGAATCCGATCACGTGGAACCAACGTTTGCGCTACATCACCTCGTTGAAAGGAAACGAAGAGCGACAAGATCCAATTGATTAGCCGCTAACCATCGAATTCATTTCCATTTCATTAGGTTGTTTTCATTTATGTTGTTGCTATTACTGTAGTTGGTATGGTTTGTTGGTTCAAAAGATTGCGGTTGCATAAAAATTATTCTCTAGCGGATAAGTTTCCGCATGAAAAGTTTCGCAACCATTCGCAGTATCGTTGCATTTGAATAATCGAAGTTAACTCATTTCAATAGTATATGCAAGGCGGTTTAAGTGTTTTTGTTGTATGTGTTGTTTGCGCAAAACGGAAATACTTTTCGTCAGCAATAATTTTCCAGGCCAAGTTTGTCACAGTTGCAGTAATTCCACTCCGGCTTGTTACGACGTTAGATCTGAGAATTTGTTTCGGTGCCCTGCCGGCTTAGCGGAACTGTGCGAGTCAAATTCACGTCAAAATATTGTGCTTATTATAGCTTAACTCCACGCGCGAAATTATTGCGGAACTTATGGATTATGTTTTCCGTTGTTGCTCTTGTTGTTGTTGTTATTGAACAATGTAACTGTAAACAGAAACATGTGGGATGAAAGATGTAAGTGCATTTAAAACGCAACAGCTGCTGAATCCACAGAATCCATCGGATCGGGAAGCAATTATCGCAATTACAGATAACTGATTTGCTCTTCAATTAGAATATACAATTCAAAATAGTGCAAGCAAAACAAACGCGAATCAGTATGGTAAATATGGTACATTCAACCCACCATAGAAAGCTTAATTTTGATAAATCGCACGGACAGTCATTGAATAAATTTTCGAGATAATTTCTGTTTGGCTCAAATTCAACCATTGAGTATTCGATCAAATTGAGATTTCATTCTCGATCATTCGTTTAACAATTTCAAGGAAATATACCATTAGTCAAAATTTCAATTTGCCATGTCAATGGAATTCGTAAAATTTACAACATAACGGCACCTTGGGAATGCAAATCAGGTTAACCGGAATTCCAGCACGCTCACTCACTCTCAATCAGTCCCTCTGGGCGCTGTGTGTAAACAGGAATGTTTTGCAGATAGGTAGTCTCATACCTCGCTGACATTGAAATTCATTGTGGGGAACATTTTCCGCAAATTTATCATTGCGACGAAAGGCGTGTGAGAAGTGCTGGGAAACGGTAACAACAGCCACAGACGAGCCAATAGCTTCTAAGACTTGGAGCAGATCAGAAAAAAATTGTGGCAGCACCATGTATTTAATATTATATGGGTCAATGCGAGTGCAGCAGTTGTAACGATGCGGCCATCCGCTACACAGCATGCAGCGGTGAGGTACACGAGGTGATGCTCAGAGCCGGAATTAGATGCGCAGTCCCCATTTCGACGAGCCGGAATAGAAAGTTTTGTAGGTAGCCACCGGATAATACTTTACTAGTTTCACTTGGGGAAACCTAGGAGGAAATCACTGGAGTATTGAATAATATTGTTTGGAAAAGTTAAAATACACAACTCCACAGCCTCTAAAGTATTGTTCATCGCTAGTCACCTTTTTATGTTTCAATTATCCTGGAAAGTTTGTTACAATTCGACCAAATTAATATAAAAGGGAGTCACAAAAATCATAATATCAGAATATTGCAAAAGGAAAATTTGCAATATTTTCAAAATATGATTATTAAATTATGATAAAAAATCACATTTCAAGTTGAAACAATAATATGTGAAATATAAAAAGGGTCCAAAGGGTATGTACAGCAATATCAAACCTACGAACGCTCATCAGGAGACTCCTCGATCGTTTACGTTTTGACGTTTGGAAACATTCTTTTCCTGCGGAAGAACGATTATAACCTGTTCGTATTGTTTTCATGTCGTTTAATTTGAAATCATGGAAAACTGGGTGTTTTCATGAATAATTCGTTTGTGTAAAGTAGTTCGAGATGTGGAAAATGGAAAATCGCAAGAAAATACGGTATAAGTAACGCTTTAAAGTATAGAATGTTTAGATCATTAGTGGATCGCCCCAACAGAGGTCGAATCGAACGATCGTATGGATCGAACACAAGTATGAATGACCAATTAATGTGGGAAGTAAAGAAAATTCCAAAGGTCATCGTCAGGGAAATACAGGAAACCCTCACACCGTCAGTTTATGATCCGAAAAACACAGAACATTGTTTGAAAAGCAATTTTGCATGAGCAAGATAAGCCGATTGAGTATTGAAAGAAAGTTCTGTGGACTGATGAGCATAAGTTTGAGCCTTTCAACAAGGAATGGCATGCATGTCGCAAACCCGGAGAGATACTTCTAGAACGACATATTGGAAATACCGTGAATCATGGGGAGACAACGTTATGGTATGGGGTATGTTTCATGGATCGCAAGTAACCGTTTCAATCTCTAGAATTCCCATTTTTTTTCTCACATTATTGCATTTCTGCGCTCCCCTGCTCGTATTGAGCAACTAACGCAGCGGCGAGGCACAATTTCTACAGCGAGGCAGGCACGCGCGAATCGTCCGCTCGAAATGTCAATGCAGTTTTCGTTCTGCGTACATAGCGGAGAGAGGAAATCAACTTCTAACTTAAGCTCGGCTCCGTTGATATAAAAAGACCCATTCATGATTTTTGTTACGCATGAATTCTCCGAGTTTAAATCATCATAATTCATTCTCTAGTCATTGGGCCTCCTCAAAGCTTTCCAAATGGCCTTTCGCAAGGCCTATAGATAAGGTTTGTGTTTTTCTTAAATTGTCATTTTTCTTCAAAGCTAGAGGCAAATGTACTGAATAATTTAAAGCCTCTTCGATTGAACAGTATTACTACTGCCCCATCATCATTCTACAGTCTTTCTCCAGCCAGCAAGCAGCCAACAGTTTTTCTTAGCAAAGTATTCTAGTGTAGAGGCACACATTTCAGACATTTTTCGAGCTCCGAAAAATTAAAGTCGAAATTTTGACATTCGCCGCTCAAAATCGGTTCTCTATGCATTGAAGCAATTCGAACGTGATTAACCCGCGAGACTGCCACAGGAAGCACAATTTTATGGAGCACACTTTTATTTCAAGTTCCATCTCTACAAAATCATATTAATTCAGGAGTCAAATGAACGTGATCATCTCAGCCCCAAAAGGCTTTGTGAAGAAATATTTCAGACAATTCCTCTTTAAGGATTTTTTATGAATAATTATGAGGATCGCTTCCCCTGCATGGGGTTGCAAACAAGCACAACTCTCAGCACTGAGTGGCTACCAATCCAAGGGTACCCAATGTATTATATTTGAACTCTTCAAAGTTTACAGTATACAGATTTTGAATCGTTTCAGAATCTGGGTCTGATTCACCGCATGGAATGTTAAAATGTCGACAAAAGTCCTTTTCTGTCGCATCCACTAATCAATTGTTTTCGATAAATATTTCGTTCGATCCTCCGAAATGATTTTGCTCTTGAACTTTGTATCAGGCAAACCTCAGAGAAACTGCTGGCTGCTCGCTAGTTGGAGCGAGAATTAGTATTAAAAATAGCGAATGGGTTGTTTATACCCAATAAGCAGGACCGCCATAATAAAGTCTGTATTTTCGGCAAAAGAAAATATATTTATCTTAGTTTTTTTTTTCTGAGGTATACGTGTAAAATGTATGAAAAATAAAAAATTTATGTATAGAATTTATAAATCCAATTTTGAAGCATAATCCTACGTTCAGTGTCATTGATTGGCATTAACTATGCCAATATTGATCGATGATATTAATGATATCATGAAGAACCAGCAGGCATATACACTGTAGTAAAAATACAATGGTTCATTTAGATGAAAGTTTAAATAGTTACCCAGTTACCAGAACATACTTGTTTTCATCGCGCTACGTGAATACCTTAAACTGACCAGACGTCCCGCGATATCAATATATTTCAGTATTACAATTTGATCATGTTGATTTTCTTAAATGGATGAACCTCAAAATAAAACTTTTATTTTTCAGACTGTTCGAGTGGAAGCTGCATTCAACGATTAATACGTTGAGCTGATTTCATCGCACCGACAGTGGACTTTTTGTTTAGAGAGTGTTAACAGGAAACGACAGCAACAAAATCGGAAAATTGATTTTTATAAAGATTTGATTTTTATAAAGATTTATAATGATTTTTATAAAAGTCCCCTATTGATCCGCAGGGACCAACGTGAGTCAAACGAAAAGTTCATCTTTGGTCCTTTAGTTCGGTCGGGGCTTAACGTGTTAAATAAGCCGGAAGAACTAGTGTATGCTGGACAGGAAGAGGCAGGGTTGTTTGATGAAGTATCGCAAATGAAGCAAATGTTGGCCGGAACCTCAATCATGGCTGATGAAAAGATGTATGTCGACATGTTCTTT
Source organism: Toxorhynchites rutilus septentrionalis (assembly GCF_029784135.1). Lineage (NCBI taxonomy): Eukaryota > Metazoa > Arthropoda > Insecta > Diptera > Culicidae > Toxorhynchites > Toxorhynchites rutilus. Next base: position 127,930,487 of record NC_073744.1, read on the forward strand.
TACCTTTTCGTGGCTTTGGTAGTCAGCTATCTCGCCATTTTGGCCATTCGCTTAAAAGTTTTCTATAGGCCGCAGCTGGGGTATGTTGGGAAGGTTGGCGATCTACGCGACAATGTTTATCTTCAGCCGATCCATTATCCATTCTCCATTCTCCAGTGATCTTTTGGCATAAATGGGCTGATCCCCGTTTCGGCACAAAGATCACATCACCTTCGCAAGTTTCGGAAAGCACTTCGTACTCGTTCCCTGTTCACCATATGACTCGAAAGAAGAGCGGCTTGGACATTCCCTTCTCGTCTGTCAGAGAAGGACCTTCTTCGAGAACTTGATGTGGATGATATATTTGACGTCATCGATTACCTGGGGAACGTAAAGTACCCGACCCCCGGCCATTCGTTGAATTCTAGCATCAAGCACGTCTCGTCTTCCATTATGAGCACGAAAAGGAATTTTTCACTTCTTTCGCCGGAAAGAAGTTTTTCACCAGCACCTGAAGCTACTCCTTCTGAGTGATTGCCTGCTGCTCAGATACTGCCGGTCTCGTCTGACGCTTCCACATAAAAATGTCCATTTTGGCCAGATTCTTCTTCACCGTTTGGCCGGTTGTTTCTATCTCCCAGCTTAAGGAGCGACAGGGAGAGCATGTTGTAACTACCAGATCGGCTATGTCTGGCGGACACAAAGTGTCTCAGGATGTCCAACTCCTTTGCTGTGGGGTGAAGCTGATAAAGGGTGTGTCACATCAAATTGCATCACGGAAAAAACGCTGTAGAAATTTAATTTTTAGGAATTATATCTTCAGCTTTCGCTTATAATCAGACAAGAGTGTGTAGATCACGTTGGCCATGCTTCACTGTCAATTTTTCGTAAATTTGGAAAAATGTCGTCGAACGAAAAAGAGCGTCGTGAATTAATCCTGTGCACTCATTTCGAGAATCCAGAGTTGTCACATCGGGACATCGGTAAGATGCTGGGAATCGTCCAATCCACGGTCAGCAGAGTACTAAAACGATACTTCGAGAACCTAACCATCGACCGGAAGGTGAAGAACGGCAAAAATGGATGCTCCGTCAGTGAAAAAGATCACAAGCGCGTAGTTAAGCAGTTTAGACGTGATCCGAGAAGTTCGGTCCGGGATGTCGCCAATAAGCTGAATTTGTCAAATTCATTCGTCCAGCGGACCAAGCAGCGGGTTTTTTCCGTGATGCAATTTGATGTGACACACCCTTTAGTATGAAAAAACCATGAAGTTGCTTGACAGTGCGGCTGTTGTTTATCAACATTTTTTGTAATTTTTTGTAGTTTTTTTTTCATCGCCATCCGGAAATATTCCATTTTATTAATACGTATGTTAACACTAAATTGGATGAAAAATGGATTGAAATTTTCGAGCATTCAAATCTGTAATTTGAAGAAAATTGCTCTAACTGCTCTAACTGAGCCAGTGATTTTCAGGCGTAAACAATATCTAAACCACAGAAAAATCACGATACTTAGAAAGAAATAATACAGATCAGGTTTAATTGCAAGGACACTTGTTAAATGTTTCACGAATGAATGATACTCGTTAAACTATGGTTTATTTTCATATAACATATATACTTAACGTTTTGTTTTTTGTGTCCCGCGTTAGACCTTTGACAATCTGGTCAGTTTAGAATACCTTCATTATAATATACTAGCTGACCCGGCAAACTTCGTCCCACCTAAAATATGTTTTTTTGTTACATTCACGTTTTCTTACTATGAGCAAGTTCAGGGGTCCAATCGCAGAACTATTCATTGATCTTCTATTCGACTCCGTTGAATTTACCTTTTACTATAAAATTCCTAGTATTTCTAACAAATCTCATCATTATGATATCAGATTATTTTCAGACACAATTCTCGTTCAAGATTTTTCAACCACTTGCAAATAACAAACCTAAATCGGACAATTCCTTTTTTTTGGTATAGATAGAAGAAGATATAGGAGTGCGTTTCATCACATTAAAATCCTGTTCCAGTTTCGAACAAAGATCAATTTCGCTAGCGCAAACATGAAATGGACTAACAGCACTTGTCACTATGTAATTGTAGAACATATGGGAATTTATTTTTCCGAATTTTCCCTTTTTCCTTTAGAGTTTTCCGAAAATTTTCAATTGTCATGTTTGGTTGGAATATTTTTGGTTGAAATATGTGTAATATTTTTATGGGACCCCCTCTCCATTCCAGAGGAGGGAGGGGTGTCATACCATTATAGAAATATTTCTCATACCCAAAAACCCTCACATCCCAAATTGTGCTTGATTAGATTTCGAGTTATGCAGAAATTTGTGTTTCATTTGTATGACAGCCCACCATTAGAAAGCGAGAGGAGTGTCTAACCATCATAGAAATATTTATTGCATCCTAAATTGGTTGTGCAGTCCACTGATTATTTAACAAGAGCCAAAGGTTGTACCGCTCATGACAACTCTACACGAGCTGATGATTGCGCCGGCTAGTGACCATTCTATCCTGGATTCCTCGAGTCGAGAAAGACGCACCACACTAGATATGGGCTACAGACTAGGGGGGCGTTGCTGATTAATGGTCAGCTGCATCCCAATAGGAAGTATCCCGTGTCGGGCACACGTACAGAGCATCGAAGACTGCGACATACCAATTATGAGAACACTTGTAATACTAACCTCGAGTCAACCGCGAATAATCGGTTACATATTACTAACATAGTCTAAGCAAACATTGTCAAAATATTGAACTCCCGACCCCGTTAGGCTGACGCCATATGAGCCTTAATAAAATATATATTTTGGATAAAAAAATAAATAAATAAGCGCCCTATCATATGTAACAGTTTTGTAGAAGACAGTTTTTGTCTAACATTGCTTTGGAAATCCCACATTATATAGAGTCAAGTATGCTCTTCCAAATGTCGTCAACGAACAGTTTTTATGTTTGCCCCAAAAAGAATGAAAAGCGAATGAACAGAGAGCGTATTTTTTGGTAAGGGTTATCAATAACTTTGAGTAGAGTTGAGATATGTTCTGACAAGTTCTGCATCGCAAAATGTTTGTATTAGTAAGTTCTAAAAGTCTTCTGAAGACAGTTTGCATGTATAATTTGGAATATAAAAGTTAGAGCAAAAAACCGTTTTTTATGGAAACCCTAACGCAACTTAGAAGAAATGAGCTATATCGGTTCAAGAGATAGACAAAAACTTTGTTAGAAAAAGTTTTCTTAAATAACTGGGGCTATACCATTGTAGAACTTTGTTTACCTCTATCGATAAAAATAAGAAAGTTAGAATTTTTATTTAATCGTAAATATTGGTTCCCCTATTTTTGACAACATCAAAATAAGCGCTCTATCATATGCAACAACTTGTCGAAGAAAGTTTTTATCTAGAAAATAACTGTCGAGTTCTAGATGCTAATTTCCACCTAAATGCACCGCCCGGACCTTTGTGCAGTGATATAAACATCTTGGGGTTTCTTCAGATGTTGTTCAAAACCTTCAAAGTCTGATGCTACCTTAGATTTGATGTATTTTCTGGGCATATATTGCTCAAGACGGTGAGATAAAGTGTTTTTGTTTCCAAATTTATTCGAGTAAATTGGGGTGTTTCAGTTTATTTTGTTCAACTCAATAATGAATAGCAAAATATAGTTAAAAAAAAGGAAAAAAGGTTTGGTCATCGAGTCGTCAAATCGAGTCGTAGTTGAATATCTCCAGGTTATGTTTAATGACGGATTGCAGTGAGAGCCATCTTGTTGCGGGTGAACTCAGCATTTTTAATGGTTTGAACTTCAATATTTCCTGAATTGAGCGATTCTCATCTGTTCACTTTGTGCTGTGCGAAAGGTAACTATAAACGTGTAGACTGCAATGCGATTTCCGAATACGGACTAGATGATTTCCTATTCCATATCAGAGAAACGCCTTTCTGTCTATGTAAATCTATGTCTAGGTGTCTATGGAAAATTAGAAGCTCTACTTTAGACAACATTTTAATATGTCAACAATTGCAATTTCATTATAATTATATTGAAACAGATTGTTAGGTAGTGACCAAATGGATTGGAACAAACATCTCATGTACCCAACTAAAATGACTGAGTAAAAGCAGATAAGACAATTTCTGCGACGCGACTAATATCTATTTTTTAAATTTGTACTCTATATATTTCCGAAAACGTAATCCTACGTCAAAACGCATCAATGGATTTTTTTAGATATTTGCAATCCTTGAAACAATGCTATCAAAATTAAAATTAATTTTCACGATAGTATGAGGCCATTTTTGAAATTTACATTCTCTGTGCTCTTGTATGAAAAAATACCATAGTAATTTATTTATTGTAACGCTCACCGCAGCCTTCTGCATCTTATTACCTTAGAACTAACACGAGAAATCGGGACAGCACGCTATATAGAAAATTCGAAAATAGATGACTCTCATTCAGACAGATTTAAAGGATTAAATTTATATGGATAAAATAGGTGAGATGGGGAAAATATTATTGGCAAGTCATAACTATTTTTGAACCATTATTTTTAAAAATCTGTAAATTCTGTATCAAACCCAAAAAACTGTATGAACGAACGCTGCAATTGCAGTTCGAGCGAGCGCTTTACACACGTCTTATTCGCAGTGGTATATAAAAATTGTTCCTCACGACTCCACTCGTTCCTCGGTATAGAAAGCACAGGCAGGAATGCACATAAATTCACAGAACAAATGTGTGGAAAATGGGTATGTTTTGATTTAAACCATTTAGGAATTAGGGAATCTCAGAGAATTTCCAACTCAATTGGTATGCAAATCGTTTTCCGTTCATCCGTCAACATCCGTTGGCAGCCAACATAGTTATTAACGTTAAATCTATTCCATAAGAGTTTGAAATGTTTTTTGATCTGGCACCTTTCCCGAGGAACGTAATCTTGACGTAGAACTAGTTGATTCAGACGAAATATTGGAGGCTAAATTTCTTAAAACTGTCCAAAATTCAAAGTCCATCCCGGACATTAGGTAAACAAATCCCAGTTCGTGTAGATTACAGGAATTATAGTTAGTAAGATAAAAAAGTAGAAAGAATAATCCGTACCAGTTGCAAATCGTTGTGGGCAAATATTTTCATAAAAGGAAAACAAATTCCTAGACTGTAAGAAATTCGTGAAGCTTACTGACTTGCTTACTGATGACACAATGCTATGATAATTGTCAAACAGAACTTTGATCTGAAATTTAATTTTGCTTGATCGAAACTGACGAATTATATGATAAAATTTGCAATAATTATAATCTTCTTAGTAAGCTCTCTTCAGCATCTAAATTTTACTTTGTTATAGAGAGCTAAGCGGATATAGCTAAGAATTATGGCCAAAACTGTACCTCTCTTGCTCGGCATTTTTTTGAGAATTTAACTCAAAAAGAATTCAATGAAACGGGTAGCTGCACCCTGTGCTCATTTCAGCCTGAGTTAGGGTGCTTGCTGATGTTCAATTCCGTTTCATTACACTAAAATGTTTTTTCTCGGAAAGTCTTTCTTAAAAGTAGTGTTAAAAGAGGGATAGAATCTTTCCACTATATCACCGGCTTGGCGACCAATCAATCATACTGGCCGATTGCAAAACATTGCCAACTCGCCGTTTTTATTTGTTTCAAAGAGTACGTTTCGAACACAAAAACGGAACTTTCCATTCATCATAATCCGTTAAAAAATAAAAATTCGTTCTTATATTTGCTCTTATATTGTTTTATACATATATTTGCGATATGCATTCATCCCCGCACACATCCCATAATTTTCGAAAAATTCTCTCTCCAGCTATCACAAAAACTGTAGATCACAACATGTTACCTGTAAAAATAACGGTGTGAAAATTGTAGATTTTGTTTGAAGAACAGACGAGTACGAGTACTGAGTACTTATAGAGAATAAATTGTTATTTATGTCCATCAAGAATTGAAAAAAACTATACCATTGAATCGTTGGTAAAAAGTTGAACATGTTCTGGAAATTGGACAACCAATTGGTTACATTTAACAAGACGACGGCTGCGGGAATATCTATGAGCACCGTATCGACACTATGACACATTGAGAAACTTGTCAAGAGCCGAGTAGCCCTTTTCTCTTCACGTCAAACTTAATTACCCCAAATTAGATATCACTGTGCGACACATGATTTGGAATATACGTTCGAGGACGACGGTTCGTTGAGCTCTTTCCAAGTTATTAAACAAAACTCATACCCGCGACGAATTGACACTGGCCCAAAACGTTCGCGCAATTATCTCGCCTTTCTTCTAAAAGCCATCGAACGCCACACGGCAACTCCTTTGAAATGAGATCACACTCTCGTTTCAACATCCGCCGCAATGCCACGACGAGTTTAGCTTAACTGCCCAGGTTCGCACTTATTTACACACTCCGTCCTTCTTTATGTAACTCTATACCTCGGTGGCTAGTAAATGCTGTATCGGCACGTTTACCTCAAGCACCTATGCATCATCTCAAATTGTCGCTGCTCCCCCTATATAGGTTAATAATATCAGCAGTTCGGCGGCAATCTAAGTTGCACACCTCGCGGATTTACACAGCAAGTTCTTCTAGCAAAATGCTCTCTCTCTCATCTCGTGTGACCTAATTTTACCGGCTAAGCAAACGGTGGCCTTTCTTGGACCTTCCTCAGGCGAGAAAGGAGTAAAGACTCGGTGTCGGTGCCAACCAGTTTTGTTTTCGTTTGCCCAAGCCCAAGATTGGTTGGAGTATTGTGAGTTTTCCTAGTTGCTTCGGGCGTAATGGTAATGAAATGTTTTGCAAGGTTTAATCAATGTGTCGATTTTGGCTTTGAAATGGTTCACGCTTTCGTTTGCTTAAGAAATCCGTCTAATGGTACGGATTATTGTGTCAGTTTGGATTGTCTTGCGAAAACATCTTATTGAACTAATCTCTGTTGGTTAAATCTCGTGATTAAATCTCTGAAGTGGGGAAGTAGATATACTGATAGAAGTGGGTTGATTGAAAACACAATATTATATGAACCATTGGAGAAACCAATAATTTCCTCGTCATACTGGCAATGGTCAATTTGATTTGATGTTTCATAATAATAAAATGAATATAAGTGTAGAGTTTTCAGTTTAAAATTAAAACACATTGAAATTTAAATTATTCCTAAACAAATTTTATTGGTGACGAACTATTGCTCGTGTATTCTTTGGGATGGTCATTTTACGAATCAAGCGATTAATTTGATAAGATTTATTTATAGTTGCAGAAGAAGACCTCGTATCAACGCATAAAGATGGGATGTACATCATTTTAAAGCTTTTACTTTCAAGTTTTGGAGTATTCTATGAACACATTTTTATCTTGATGTGTGTAGATGTAGTGGAAAATTGTATCGAGAAGAAACAAAAAAAAATCTTTCTGTTTTTTCAAAGTTCACCGATCAACGACTGAGTAGAAGTATTGCGAATAGAAGATTCATTCGGAGAGACCAGTATTGTGTTGTGCTCCCGTGGCCGAGTGGTTAGCGTAATAACTAACATGCCGGGTGTTCGGGTTCGATTCCCGTTCTGGTCGGGGGAATTTTTCGTCAAAGAAATTTCCTCCGACTTGCACTGTGATCATCCGTATTCTAGAGCTTGCCACTCAGAATGCATTCAAGGCGTGTTATTTGGCATAGAAATCTCAACTAAGTACTAATAAAAATGACGCAAGTAATACTACTTTGAGACGGCGAAGTTCCTCTAGGAACTTTAGTGCCATTGAAGAAGAAGAAGAAGAAGGATTGTGTTGTGCAGGTGACAAACTCAAATTACCAGCGTTAAACTATAATCATTGCGCTGTTTGTTTTACTGCGTTTCAACAGAATTATGAAATTTCTTGACAAATACATACAAATACAACGGTTGCTTTGAAATGACGTCGTTCGGCGTGAATATTATTGAAGAAAGTGGATATAAGTTGGCATGCAGAATAATTTCTTCTCAAACAAATCTACACTTGGATTTCAAATTACATGCCCCCATAGCTGATGACGTTCAGTGCCCCCATCAATTTTGATCTAAGAATAATGCTTCTGTATCTGTAGTATCCAAGAGAGAACTGAACAGACTTCGAGTTTGTCAGGAGGACTGATCGGAAGCACTATACGTTGAAGTATCACGTCTACATCCTTTCTCTCGAAGTATGAATTGAGAGCCTGCTAATAGAGACGGGCCTGACGGTCGAACTTATCAAAAGTGGTAAATGCAGAGAACTTCTCTCGAGAGTTGTCTAAATCATTGGCTCGCCAACTCGGACTATTTTAGATTAGAAGTTAAAATAAATGCCTACTCAGACATGTTTCGAGTGACTTCCTTTGAGTGTGTGGTGTTTACGGCATTTTGTGTCGAAGCCAATGACGTTCCTAAGATGCAAGAGAGCTCAATTATGACACATTTGAACACGGGGAAACTCGTGTGTCCATCAAAATTTATATCAACAATAAATAGGAGCCTTTCAATTAACTAAACATAGCATACGACTTCACATTTTTCATTGACTGGAGAAAATATGCGAACACGATTGCCCTGACTATCAATTCCAGAGACGGTTTAACTCAAGGCGCCTCCATATACACCAGGTGAAACAATCATATGACATGCACTTTCAGCCATATTGGAATTGCTGTCGGTATTGTTTACATACAGCATCAGAGCACTGCCGGCGGCTCTCTACAAACTGCTACGACGCTTATTCGAACGATGCCTACTATGGTCGGCTTTCGCGGATTTATGTGAAAAAGATGGGATGATTATGTAGAATTTCATTCTCATTTCCACTACTCTCGCATGTGAAAATGTAAAAATGGCGTATTCTAGCAATAACAAAACAAACAACCCCACTCCACAAACCGTAATCCCATTCTTATTGAAGTGATGATGTTGCTTCACCTTTTATACATCGATATAAGCGCCTGGGTTTAACTCTTTTGGAGGAATATATACCCCCTTCTTCGTTTGCGCTGTGACTGCGCAGGTCAAACGAAACCTATTTCAGGTTCCATAATTCTTCCAAGACCTCTCAAACCATGGTTAGATATCCAGAATTTCAGACTTTGTTTGGATAAATTGAATGCAGCTTGTCACTGTGAGAAATGTAAACATAGCAATATTTTGAGAGAGTCCAACCGGAATATATGGGGGAAAATGAAAATCGAAACACAGAACATGTAGGAAAAAAAATGAAAGATTTCGAATGCTTATAACTCGAACATTTGTTAATAGATCAGAACGATATTTGCAAAATGTTATTTTTCATAAGATAATCAATTGAATAACTGTAAAATGTCAAGCGTTATCTAAACACTTTAACCAGGGCTAATCTTCGAAGGTGAAAAATGAAGACCGACTCTACTCTCAGTAGCTTCGCTCCGACTACAACTGCTTCGGCAGTCGCCGTCAACAAAAAGTGAATTGACTAGAAAATTAATTGACTAGCGTTGACTAGCGAGGATGACTGATGAACTAGTCCAGTCAGTGGTTATTCTAACTGACGCGACTAATGAATACAAATCTGCCTCTTCAGTCAACTGACTTCAATCCACATAAAGGTCCTCGCGTTAGTATTAGTAAATAGCGTGCAAAATAGCGCACACACACACTGCACACTGTTTTTACGTGTGAGTAATTTTCTAATAATTCTAGCCCACCTGTAGCGTATGTCAAACCACGTTGAACTCAAACATCGATGCATGCATACATGATACATGGGAGAGAGAGGAACGAATTCGTTTTGGAGGAAGTCACTTAAAAATGCAATGAAGACAATTTGACTGGGAAGAATGAAATGATATAGTCGAGTCAGTAGAGGAAGATAACGACTAAACGCCCGACTTACTGTTCAGTCGTTTTGGCGGAGAAACTGCGTGAAGAAGCCAAAAGTCATTTCCAACTGAATACGGATATAGTTAGTCAGAGAGTCAGCTGACTATCCTCAGTTGACTATGACTATGCCGAGCCCTGACTCTAACTGCCACGTTTTGATTGGCCTGATTTACGGTTTCCCCCAACAGAGACATCAAAGGACCAAGGAGCCTGGGGAAACCGGGATTGCAAATACAAGCAAGTAGGGGGTACTTTGCTCTCACCGGAATGTGTTTCCCTAACACGAGCTTCAAAACCAAGTTGTTTTGGGAAATCAGTAATACAAATACATGCGAGCAGCGAGTACTTTTGTACTTGTTTGTCTTTGTGCAGATCGGAATATTAGGGAAACACACGTACAGTATAATCCCGATTATCCGCTGAAGCGAGTTCTATAATGATTCTGTAGAACTTTGGTAGACTTTTTTTTTTGTTTTAGTCATGTCTTTCACGTTATCTGTCCACTAGTATACACGACTTTACAGATGGATAGTTGAATGAAACACGCTAAAATATCTTTTTTACGCGTCCTTTATTGCGTTATCCGCGATTTTCGTTATCCGAGGTCACTTTGTCATACTATTTCGCGGATAATCGGGGTTCTACTGTACTTCTATACTGAGAAGCTTGTGAAAATCGTCATTTCGAATTCTAGAGGTGAATCAACTTTTAAGTTTAAAGCCTCTATAGTATAAGAAGTAGAAGTTGATGTGTGTCCGGAATCAGACACACATCAACGGACTATAAAAGCAGGTACGAACACAATGCTTTGGCTCGGTTATTGGAACTACATTGGAAGCAATGCCTTTATATCTTCTGTTCCCTGAATTTCTACGCATACCGTTTGATGAATTTGCGAAATGCTATCATCAAATTTACTAGTAACGAAGACCATAATCTATTACAATTCATGAATTGGTGTTACATGGCATTTGTTGAAATTCTTTACGTACAAAGCAAATGTGTTGAATTCAATTGAATTTGAAAATTATTTCATTCAATCTATAATTTAATCAATAGAACCAAATGATTACTAAGCCAATGGTAGTCTAACGTCAACCTTGCGGATTAAAGGAGGATTACTTCAAAAAAAATTTTGAGGTTCTCCTGAAAATTGTGTTTTCTCCATCGAAAAAAATTGGACAATTTCAACCTGCAAACCTGATATTCAATCAGTATCTAGCTCATAATATTGTTCTTCCGGAACATTGAAGACAACTACGAATTATAGCTATCAAAACCCCCAGAAAACCCTTGTCCGATTTCAATTCGTAGCGGCCAATAGCGATGCTGTCTTTCACTCGGAAATTGTTGAAGGAAATAATTTTGTTTCGCCTCGGTAGATGGGTTAAAACAAACGGCCTATTTTCAGATACACAATTTTGGTTTCGTATGGGGCAAGGGCTTGCTTTGCTTTCTTTAAGAAACGAAATGGCTCCAATCTTCTTGGACATAAAGGGAGCCTTTGATTCAGGTTCAATAGAGGTCCTGTCAGGCAATTTACACTCTCGAGAAGCGAAGGAACTGCAAAGCTTCAAGGCTTCTAAATAAAATCGAAGAAGTACAATATGTTCTATAACTTGCTTTCTGAGAAACATTTGAATTTTTCTCATGAAAATTCGGCAGTATGTAGGATTCCCTACATGGGTCTCCCCCTAGATTTCCTTTTAAGCTCAATTTCTTATTACTTTTACGTTAGCGACACCGACAATTGCAGATGATAGAGCGATGTCTGTCGTTGGATCCAATCCGAATATTTTTACAAGTAACTTTAAAAAACCAGATCAATTGGGATTGAATTCTCTATGGAGATAACGGATATGATGGTCTTTTCTAGAAAGCATAGACCAGCACAACCAAAAGTTCAACTATAGAGTAAACTGATCACTCATTACAGAAGGTCTATATTAAGTCCAAGGCAATCAAAACTATTGATTAAACCTTTTATTAGAATAACACACAGCAAATCTGAATGTGTTGACCCGACACTGTTGATGTAAGTATCACCATAAAAACATAGAGAAACTGTTAGATCATAAGTACTGTTTTTGCAATTTTGCAAAACTCTCACTGTATCAATGGCGTGTCTTGATTCAGCAAAAATATGATCCTGCACTCAAACTAGCGTTGGCAAAAAAGACATCTTCTTTGGCAGAAAATACGCTTTTTCGTGTGTTACAGGGACACAATGAAAGCACCTTTTTCAAGAATGTTAATAAAAAAGGCGAATGATGCCAAACAGAGAACGAACTAATGTCAGCTGGCTGCGTTGTAAGGATGTTCCACTTATCCACGCTATCCATGGTACCACTGGTGCTGTTATACCAATGAACCACAAAAATATTGCACCATATTATGAAATGAAATTGGATCTTATAAGTATATACGGAAGTCGGCTTTTTTGTTGAGGGTAAAACGGAGAGCGTAAACAATTTTTTTTACCTTTAATATATATCTCTCTTATGCAATGGCATATACCGTTTTGTCTCAAATTCCGAACACTTCATTTTTAAATGTAAATTTACTGAACTTTGATGTTATAAATATTTGAATAATAAAAACCCTGACATTCTTTACGGTATAGGCTTCATTTTAACATCATTTACAAGTATCGATACTGCCCATAGCTTATAATACTATTTAGGCATTTCCAAAACAGTGATAAAATGTTTGCGTTAGCAAATCTCAAATTCCGGATTACGGATCACGTTTCGAAGTACAAAATCCAAATTTTTGGGAGCATGATATTTCCAAAGAAGAATAGCTAATTGACTTTGGTTTGTTGTATGGATCACCTAAATCAGTCTAGTAGCTCGAAAGTTATGATTAAAAAAAATGAATTTTTGCTGTTTGGAATTTGAGACAAATGTAATCAAAAATATTTTTAGTTTTTCACCATGAATATGTATTTGTAAATCAATTGTATGGTGGATCAATGGAAGAAAAGGCTCTATTGTATCCAAAAACCATATATATTTCGCGAAAAAGTACCATTTTAAGTAATGAAACACTGTTTCATGGCCAACCCATGCCAAACCGATATAGTGGTTCTCAAATTTTCGCGATAATTGGTAGTTTTGTTCCTTATCGCAAAATATTAGTATAAGTATTTTTAATTTAAAATATTAATATTAGTATTTTTTTAATTTTCTCATTAGGGTGACCATTTCCATTCTAGGGTAGTCCGAAAAATCATTTTTTTTTCTTTTTTTCAAAAATGACTTTTTTCAAAAAATCATATCTTTTGAAGTACTAGACCAATTCTGACGATCGACATATAAAATTAAAGCCAGTTAGGTCATTTTGGGGAGCTGGCCTTTTTTGAAAAAATACTAAACTCGCAGAAAATTTGAATTTTGTTATCGCAATTATTGATTGTATTTGCTTTTTATAGTTTTCATGGTCTCGGGTACAATATTTTTAGACTGAGGATTTTTTACATGACATATCTAAAAATCAGAGATGTCTTCTTTTTCGTGTTTGAATTAACTTTGAAAAATAAAAACTTAAAAAAGAAAAAGATGGGTAGAAAAAAAGTATGGAACGATATCACTTTCAATGAAAATGTTATGCTCATTTAATGTAATGTATGAGGATGTCAAAAAATGTTTCAGAAATTGATATGCTAACGCGATATGTTCCGCTGAACCAAAAATGGCAAAGAACATCTTAAGAAGGGGATCCTACTCTGAAAGTTCTAAAAATAATGGATTTTCTTAATCCTTTTTTGGATGTTGGAATTAAATTTAGGTATTAGGACATTTTGATGGTTGGTTAAGGTATATTTGAAGATGTGTAGATGAAGATGAAGATGCCAATACACTGCGTTTCACAACTATAGAACCACTCACTTTTACTGAGTTTCCAGAGATACGTAAGAAGTCAGTTGAATTGAAGTATATAGTGTAGAATACAATAACTATGTTCATCTACAAGACTGAACATTTCAACTTTATTGTTGTGTTCAGGCGCGAAACATTCAAAAAACTAAAATTCTAGTGTTTCATAACTATAGAACCAGAGGGAAAAACTCTCACTCCTTCACAAAATTAACGCCAATTTAACATAAATTACGATTATTTTCATATTCGTAGATCATCTTTGATTCTTAATCAGTTCAATAACCGATTCGGGGTGGTTTCGACCAACCTGCGCCTTGTTGCAGTGTGTATCTCGTTCTACGCAGAAGAAGTAAATGATTCTGAAGTACTTCGTTGCACTTATGACTGTTCATTCGTGTTGATGGTAAGCTATCTAAACCAGGCCTTTTTGAGATAACTCTCCCCAAACCATCAAACTGCCGTCTGCAAAGTTACAAGTTGAAAAATTACATGACACGTTCCGTAAATCCTTCCAGTATGAAGAAATTCTATTCAAGTTGAATTTCTTTTATCAGAAAAGTTCTCCTGAAATAGAGAAACCCATGGGATCAGCTTCCACATTAGTTTTTGGACTCGCAGCTTTGAGAATGGGATTTTTATGGTTTGAGGTGAATTTTCCCAAAAAGGCCTGGTTTAGATAGATTACCATCTACACGAATGAACAGTTAGAATTGCAACGAAGTACTTCAGAATCATTTACTGCTGTTTTTGCATCAAAAACAATGTGATAACTGGGTAATTTTGCATCAATTCATAAAATCCGGAAGGTCATCTTTTAATGAATAGGGGCTTCATATTCTGTACTGGTCAGCATGTTTACCAAATCGAAACCATGTCAGGAACTTATGAGGAGTGATCGGACGATTAGTAGATACAGCTTACAAGCAGTAGAGTAATGCGGGGCAAAGGTGCGCACCTAACTATTGTCGTACAATAACTCTTAACATAAAAGCAAATAAAATTCCGTTTGCTTACCAAATTGTAACTACATATATTACCTTCGAAACGTAGTACAAACATTTCTCGAGTTGTGTTTGTAATTGGACAAAAGCGTATTTTAATACAAAAAGACAAATGCGCTCCTTTGCCCCATAGTGGGGGCAAAAGTGCGCACCGTACGGGGCAAAGGTGCGCACTTATTGAATTGAACTTCTGAGATAACTTATACCAAAAATAAATGCCTTATCATCAGAAGCGGGAGAAGCATCATTACTAGAGAGTGTAGGCACCGCCCAGTACGCAGGAGGGGGGTGTTCTGTGTGGGTGTGTGGGTGTTATAATCGAACATACCACGTGGAAATTATTAGGAGGAAGGAGACTGACAATGTATGATGTCCGAAAATGTCCAATATTTGAAGCAGAATTCGTTTTTATTAACAAACTAGCTGACCCAGCGAACTTCGTTCCACCCACAATTGATATATTGATATAAATCATTTCGAACACTCGAGTTCCCACAGAAATTATTTGCATGTACGTAATCTATACTCGCGGTATATAATTTCTTTTTTGACATATAAACCTGATGCAGACTAAGACGCATCAATCCTGATACTGACTGTTTAAATCCGTGGCTCCATTCTTGAGTTAAATTGTGAGGAACGGACACCAAAGCATTTTTATTTATATAGATCGAGTTTATAAATACATAGTTACCTCCACTTGATTTATTTAAAACTCATTGTTGAAAAAAAAACAATATTGATTAGAAGTTCATTGTGAAAACATAAACATAAACGAAACATAATCGTTATTGAATTGAATGCATGGTGAAAATAAAAACATTTTTCATTTGAAAATAATTTTGAATTATTTTTAAGCAATTGTTTATTTTTATTCCCCATCTTGGATTTCGGTTCTGAGGATTCCGACGCATTGCCTTGGAGCGCTGTTGCTTCGTTGCGCTCTTGTGGGGTTCGAAGAGACAGATTCTTTCCGTTTGGATGCCATTCAGCATCGAGAAAGTTCCGGAAAGATCTAATCATTTCTGGAAAATAATCTGCCAGTTCCTCTGGGAATTTAAAAATACATTCATGTGAAAGAGTTTATTTGAATGTTTTCTATCCATGTAACACTGTGACCAAATATTTTTCAATCAAGTACTATTAACAGGTGGTTATCGAGTTAGTATTAACCACTGGTGGGCTTCCAGTATCGAGGAAAATGTGGAAATATCTAATCGTTGCTGGAAAATAATCTGCCAGTTCCCCTTGAAATTGAAAATTACATTGAAGCGAAAGAGTTTATTTTAATGTTTTCTATCCATGAAATATCCATATAATACATTTGGGTTTGTGATTTTTCAATCAAGTACAGTTAGCAGGTTGGCTTCTGAAAATTATTCTTCAGAACAAGGTTTTTCGTATCCTATATTGGATACATAAAACCTTGTGCCTCCAACGTAACGCTCTCGTTTTCGAAGTCCCCCAAATATTCATTTATTCATTCATTCAGAATGGATTTAGATTCAACTTCAAACAAATGATCTCTAAATCAACGATAGTCCTACGTCATCCTTGCGGTTATACCATATATATAACCCACTTCCTGTTTTTTCTACAGAGCAAAACGCTAGTGCGAGCTTTTACCCCACAGCCACTGCGCACCTTTCCCCACAGCCACTGTGCACCTTTGCCCCACAAGCAATTTTTGAACTAATCGAATTTTTTTAAAAAGCTCTTGAACTTTTTCAACGAACGAATATGCACAATCATCTACTATAGAATGAAGGTATCCTTGATAGTGTAGTTTCGAACTTTCCAGTTAGTTTAGGTAGGTAAATCGTCATCTCCAAAACTGAAAAAATTAGATCAAAACATCACAAAACTCTTTTTATCTCATAACTTTTTGCCACTTTCATGAAATGTATCTTTTTTTATATGTGTGAGCTGCTGGTGTAATAAAGTATCAAACGAATACATTGCTGTCGAAATGTTATGCTCGTTAGCTTCAAAAAGACAAATGCGCACGTTTGCCCCGTGCGCACCTTTGCCCCGCATTACTCTATGGGTGATTTGAAGAGCTTAAACGAGCAGTGTCATCTGCGTAGAACGAGAAACACACTACAACATGACGCAGCTTGATCGAAACCACCCCGAATCGGTTATTTTAACTGATTAAGAATCAAAGAAGATCTACGAATAAGAATATTATCGTAATTTATGTTAAATTGGCGTTCATTTTGTAAAGGAGTGAGAGTTTTTCCCTCTGGTTCTATAGTTATGAAACACTGGAATTTTAGTTTTTTGAATGTTTCGCTTCTGAACACAACAATAAAGTTGAAATGGTCAGTCTTATAAATGAAGATAGTTATTGTATTCCACACTATATTGTATTCAACTGACTTCTTACATATCTCTGGAAACTTAAAAAAAAGAGTGGTTCTATAGTTGTGAAACGCAGTGTATAGTGGTAGCTGGGCACGTGGAACAACAGTTCCTTGCTGGTGGTACGTTTTTGCTTTTATACTATCTTTCATTCTAACATCTAAAAAAATCAAGAAGATCTGTTATTTTTCGACCTTCCAGAGTAAATACCCCCCCCCCCCCCCCCCCTTAAAATAGGCATACTTTCTTTTGTGAAAATAAAGTTCTATATCAAACTAATACTCACAATGGTTCAAGGCTCTTACAGGAAAAGAAGTTTGATCGATACATCTCAATTTGATTAACGGTTTCAAACGATTTTGCAATTGTTAATTAATCGACTTAATTAAAGCAGATGCAACAATCCCCAATGTGGAACACGTGCTGATCGTGCAACCCATTGTTCAAGCCCCTACAAAACAATCGACTAAATTAAAGCTTCAAGGCGAAAAACACACATACCCTCACATACCCTCGCATGGTGCGCTCTGATCATCGCTCACTTCGAGCAAACTGTGTCAATGGGCAAAATGGGTGATAATACAAACGATCATCGACCTCGACGGAAGGTGGCGACATGCAATTTTTGTTTTTGTTTTCTGCTTTTGGCGCTGTATCTTTCTGTTGTATTTTTTTTGTCAGTTTCAGTTTGACCCAGAAGTGAGTAAAACCGTTGAGCGCATGCAACTTTTTTTTCATTCGAGCTGCAATTAGCCCCAGCACTTACTGCTTACTACTAAGTCACCACGCACACAACTCCCACCTGTTACAGATCTAGGAGTCTTTATGGTTTTCTGTTTCTCTCTCTTCGCACAGGTAGCGCGCAAAAGAACAGTTTTGTTTTCCGCTTCGGGGGATTAGAAATCGCAATCCATTGCAGTCAGCCACAGGAAACATTCATTATACATATTGGTTATTAGCGAATGGACGAGAATGAATCCGAGAGTGGTTTTGATAAAAGGGTATAAGAATCGTAAGAAGTGTGGAGTTGAAGGAGATGAAATGGGGAGTGAATTCGAGCCATTTCAAGCTATTTCTTTCTTGAGTGTTGGTAACAAGTGGTGAGAGATTACTGCTATAAAGCTTTCCAGCCGACAAATGTAAATTATTAGTGGCTATTATTGTTGAACTGCACGGCCAGATGCTTTAAGTTCAGATTTTTTTTTCTTCTGATCGAAAGAACGAAAAATAATGGATGAGTACAGCGATATTATCTCAGCATCTGAGATTTCCTTTTTTCGCGTGACTTCAATGCTTCTGAAGTGAATACTGAACCGTGTTTTTTTGAAAGGGATATTTACAGCACCAACGAAAAGTATACATAACCTTGACCAGTTGCCATTTCTGACTGCTCTTTCTTGGGAAATCAATCCCATAGTTGCAGCAGTTTCAGCAGCATTTTGTATGAACAATCCAAGCTGCAGTAATAACAATTTACATCAAGTTGCATTCCTCTGCAGGAAAAGATGGACATATTAGTAGCAACATTGACCGAAATATTAACGACTCAATATGAAATATCGCATCATTCATGCATGAGAGTGAATGAAGAAACTTCAATTGATTCTAATGGAAAAAAAACAATATCTTAATTATCGGAGCACACAGATAGAAATAGCAGTTTCAGTCGCCCGATGAAGGTCGATGACGTTACGGTCGACTGGAGGTATAATAAATCGGTGGTCTACAACAGATAATAATACCAGCTCCGAAAAACTCATATTTAGCAACATGTTTATGAAGACAACCTTCAACATTTGGGATAAAAATTACTACATCCACTTTTAGTGATTTAGTGTGGCTCCCGTAGCCGAGTCGTTGCGTTACACATATCATTCCGCAGTCTGGGCTCGATTCCAGTTCATGCTGGGGTATATTCCGTTAAAGAAATTTCTTCCAACTTTGGTGCACGCGTATTCTTGAGCTTTCCACTTAGAATATAGCCTAGGCATGCTATTCGGCATAGAAGAAGAATAGTAGATATTACTAATGAATATAAGTATAAATACTACGTTGAAATGGCGAAGTTCTTCTAGGAATGATAGTGCCATTGACTTTTAGAGATTTGAGTTCATCGTATTCATAATTTATACATATCCCTAAATCGGAATCCGGATTTCGGTACATAACCCTTATGATTATCATTGAATTGCGATAGGATTGTTTTGTTTATTTCCAGACCGGCTCATACATAATCTTTTTGAGCAGGCATCTGAGCGGTTATTGAACCAGGACTATTCTCAATTCATTTATCTTTATCAACCGTGGTCCAGATAGCAAAGAAACAACAGATAAACACACATATTGCAGAAGGACGCCAGTTCGAATCCCATAAGGTAATTTTCATATAACTTTTTTTTCATTCCAAACAGTGCGCCGTAAATCTAAAAATGAAGAAACATGTTAAAACCTCAATAACATACATAAAACGGTTGTAATAAGTTTGTGTGGACCCATGAATACCCACCAATACGAGTTAGGGTTTGTTGAAAAGCCCCAAGTCTACCATAAGGCGTTGCAATTATATTATTATATTTTTATGTTTTTTAACGATTTTCCTCAAAGAGAAATTATGATCATGGTTTGTCCAGCTCTGATCATGGTTTGTCCGGTTTTAGTAATCACCATTTTTGAATGAAAAAATTCGAATTTTTAAATAGATGTTACGTTTATCATTGTTTGAGTTTACTATCAACATATTGATCCATTCATAATTTCGGCTTTCTTCAGAATATTGCCTTCTCTAGGGAATCTTAAGAGTGTTCACCTCAACACACTCAACACAGAGAAACTTTATTTCTGCTATGCGTAAAGGACACAAAAAACAAACTGCAGCGCGCCAAGCGGTTACCATAGAAATCATGTGGACAAAACAACATTAGTGAATCGAATAACTCATGATCAGAGTCATCGAAATGCGTTAATTACATGGTTTAGCAATATAAATCTGATACAAATGGTGTGCAATCATGATGTTTACAATTTTTATAAGTGTTATAATCCAGAATAATCCAGGCTGAATACGTGCCAAATATTCATCTGGTAATTGATTAAAAGTTTTTTATAATCCTTTAAAACATGTGAATCCGTTCAAATATACTATAAAACTACTGTAAATCATGAAGAAGACAATTTTATTTACATGTTTTGAAACATTCGAATACCTGATTTGACAAACCAAAATCATTTACCTTATAGAATAAATGAAATGTCGACGAAGAAAACGTTTTCATCATAAAATACAACACAACAGAGGAAAGAACACAACGACTCCGTTTAAAAGAAAGGTATAGGGTGCAAAATGTAAATCTAAAATTTAACATGTAACGAAAAAATGAAAGATTTCGAATGCATTCACTCGATTATTTAATGGTAGATCGCAGATATGATTACATCAACCGATTGGAAAAATTTCTACATATCTACTATTATGAAGAAAAATATATCTTTCCTGAACAAACTTATTCTATAATTTAAACATGTCAAGCATTATATAAAATAAAATCCCACGTTCTGGTAAGTTTATTGGCACCACGTTCTTCTTCTTCCTGCTCGTGGTCTGTCCTCGTTACTTCCGTTCTGTACATACCTATCTATGGTACGGTACAAAAATCTTCTGTCGATACCGAACTGTTTGAGGCGTCTAAAGATATCTCCAGGTTTAAAACTTTTAGAATATTCAGCGAAAACAGCCCGTCTGTAAACAAAATGTACACGGATGCAACACTGTTTTTTGTGCTATGACGATGACCCTTTCATTTGACATACAGACGGCAACATTCGTATCGTATTTTTACCAATCCAAAAAAAATGTGACCGAACTTTTTTTTCACTATGTAGTCTCGTTTCAACCAACGAAAAAACAACAGTCTTTCTTAAGACTAAAATATGGCACAAAATTTCTCGAATTCTTTTTAAAAGGCAACGAGAGTATGTGTTGATCTTCTAACCTTCTAATTTTTGAAGCTAAAGACGAATTGACTTTAAAGTTTATGGAGGTATTCTTGTCTAGAGTTTTGGAAAAAAATTCTTCGTATTTTTGAAATTTAGACATCCAATAATATGCCCTTGAAAGGGTTTTTCGAAGTTCTCATTATTCAGCGAGCTGTAGCCATTCAAGTGGCGCGGTATCAACTTTGACGCGTTGATGATTTTACTGCATTCGTCGGATTTTACCAATAGAAAACTGGTATTTTCGGTAGTGAAATCTCGACGGTTTTTCGGTAACAGTGATACCAATATTCCCGATTCTAATTACAACTCAAGGTATATTCACCTACCATTTGACTAATGTGAATGATATTTTTACTGCTTCACAACATTCATACAACTGATAAAACTACGTGCTTAATCATTACCGTGTACATGGAATCAGTTTCTGCGTAAAATGTTATGATAAGGTTCGAAAAAATATCATTCATCAATGCTGTTATCTATTTACAGTTCAGACATTCCAAACACGGCACGTCTTTACTTCTTTATCAATGGTCATCATTGTCATCAATGGAAATTTCAACCAATAACCATCTTCAGAAAGAATTAGAACTTTATTTAGGCTAAGTTTTACCATGTATCGATTCTAGATTCGATTCATATAACAAACGCGAGTATGCTAGGTTAGGTTAGTTATGTTAAAAAATCACCGTCGACTGTCATGTCAAGCGAGAAAACAATGTGAGAGAAAATACTACAAACAATGTTTCCGCTCGAAAACATTTCAAAAAGCTGAGTGTCCTCATTTTTATTTGAAATTCAACGTTTCAGCACAGAAGCGGAAAGAGTATGGAAGCAATAATTGGAAGATGTTATCAACATATGTTTTATTAGAAAACCGATTCTGATTATACTTTTTTCTCGGTTGTACGCAATTAGTTGATAAGAAGTGTTACAGTTCTGTTACCCTGCATTTTCTGAACTTAGTATCAAATTATCAAACGTTATAACTTTTACGAAACTGATAAACAAGATCATTTATCACTTCTTCGGTCTGATAGAATAGTTCCTGAAGCCAATACAGGGCGGACTCGATTATATGAAGTCTCTTCTTCTTCTGCTTGGCTTTAAGAGGCTTTAAACTTTGCAGTTCATTCGCCTCCAATATACTGTCTCTGATTTCTTTTCACTGTATATAATCGAATCCTGTATATAGTCGAGTCAAAAAAAAAATTATTAGTTTTTATACATATATTTTTCGTTTTTTAAATATAAAAGAAAAAAATATTGTTTCATTCATCCCCTTAAAGTCATAAAATAGCTTTTTCACATAAAAATTCCGAAATCTTTCAGAAGACGATAAAAAATCATATCTAATGAAAAAAAAAAATCCTTCTACACATGTGTTCGAATTTCAACAATGACAGAGTTATTGAACTCTTTCTCTGTTTCGGGCTCTGTTTGCCTTAAACTGGTTCAAATTCAAAAATTACGCTACGTAGGACAATTCTCTTACTTCTATTAGAAAGATGAGAAAAATTAATATAGAATATAGTTGTGAAACTTCCAAATAAGTGGATTGAAGTAACATTTTAGAAGAGAAAAACTCGAAAGTTAGTGGTTTTCAAGGTGTAATTCTCAATTTTATCCAGAAAACACATAATAAACTTGAATGTTTCTATCAACCAACGAATAAAGCTTTCTAATCGCTCTACAATTCGTTTTTTGACACCCATCTTGTATCTTTTCTAATTTCGCTGCAATAACATTTTAAACAATTCCTACTGAATCTTCAACTAGAACCTACGTATATAACGATTTTTACTCCACTGTATCCATAATAGCCAATTAACTTTCACTTTACCGTTGAAATATTTCATTTTCGCTTGAAATAAGTCATATTTGAAATATAAGAATAAAAAAATAATTTGGACTGTATATAATCGAGTCTCAAATTGTATATAACCGAGTCTGTATACAATCGAGTCCGACGTGTATTTCAATGTTCAAACCGTTAGATGAAAAAAAAACATGAATGATAGAAATAAAAGAGTATTATAGAGCTTCAGAAACTTTCAATGGCGTGCATAAGTTCAATAACATTGAAGATCCCATATGGCTTGCAAACACTTTCCAACTCAATGGCTATGTGGTCGTGTAAAACAGTTTTTCATTTCAACCGACCTTGGTTAGACCCCCGTTGACATCGCTTGGACTTTTTTTTTGGCTACAATCCCAAGCTAACGTTCAACGAGAGGAAGAGATGTCTGCTCCCATACATTATAAAGCTTTGGAAAAAGGTGCTTCCATTTGTTCATTTCACCCTTCAGAACACGAAATAGCATTTTTTCTGCCGAAGATGAAATGTTTTCTGCCAACGCTAGTTCGGGTGTACATATGGTATTCTAATTCTAGATCATGTAACTGAATCCCATTCTACTGAATGCAACAATTACCCGAATCTAATGCTTTCCCGAATGTTACATCTAGCCGCTAGTAACATTTATCCTAATGTAATTCTTACTGCTCAAGTTTTTTTTTTGAAGGAATTTCTGTATTGTTTTTCCGATTATCGATAAACTGTCATCCAAAAATTAAAATCACGAAAACAAATTACGTAAAAAAGAATACAGTGTACAATGTTTTATCAGAGGTCGAACTTAATCGTATATTGACAGGTTTGACGAACAGATCAAAAAAAAATTAGGCAAACAAAAATATGCACGTCGTGTCTCGTGCTATATTTGATCGAACATTTTCTGTTAAAAAGTGTCAAATATTTGGCTTCGGCCAAACAGTGTACCTTTACCCTTACTATATTTTCCAAAGTAAATGAAACTAATATCCTGCCAGACAGTTAATCGAGACGAATAATTATCTGAGTGATATATTCCACTCAATATATCGTATATCGTAGTGAAATAAAAATATTACCTTTTTGACGTAGGACTAGGTCTTTCAGTAAGCGTGCCAAATCAGAAAACAGGTCACGTTTTTATGAAATAATGTTAAGGATTATTCTGTTACGAATGGATTTTGATGTTCACCGATCGAATTGGAAATTCTCTAAGTTTTGTTAAATATCCTAGTATGTGAAAGGTTTCCTAACACGTACAAAAAATCGAGAAGCGTGGGGAAATCATGGGAAATACATGCAAACTGCTGTTACTTTGTACTCTCTTGCATTTGTGCTGACTGGAAAGTGTTCTAACACAAACTACAGAGTCCGTATTCGTCATCCATGATTCAAGCAAGCTAGGAATTTCGATGTCATTCGTTCTTGCCGGTATCAATTTCATAGTCCTACATTAACAATGCGGTTGTGTCTTGAAAACCTTCCTTCTGTTTCTTTTCTGAATGGGATGTTGTCCACAAGAGTGGAAATTCATGGTAATCCAAAGTAACATATTCAATTCGTAGTAGTTACATAGTTTCGTGTCAGCCAGCTCGTGTCAACAGTCTTTCTTAATGCTGATATCACACACAGCGGTTTTTCTTGATGCGAAGGACGAGGTAAAATCACTTCGAAGGATCGATAGTGTGTTGTGAATGAATAACGTTCTGCAACTTCAAATCCGAGACTCCATGTCGTCTGCTAGATATTTTGTTCATTGGAAAACATATACCTGGAACCCACTATAGTTTTTTGGATGTTGAATTCATCATTTTACGCTGTCAATTAGGAAATGTATTTTTTCGACAAATAAATGATCAAATGCTGTAAGAAGGTCCTAAAGATTTTGTTTGCCCTTTTTATGATTTTTTTTTTTCCAAAATATATTTGTTTATTAAGGCACATGTGGCGTTAGCCTGACGGGGCCGGGAGTCCAATATTTTGACAATTTTTGTCTTACAACTATGTTAGTAATATGTAACCGATTACTCGCGGTTGGCTCGAGGTTAGTATTACAAGTGTTCTCATAATTGGTATGTTGCAGTCTTCGATGCTCTATACGTGTGCCCGACACGGGCTACTTCCCTTTTTATGATTGATGATTCTTATTATATGATTCCTTTTCAAATGCGCCTAATTGAGAAGTTGTTTGAAGTCAATTCTAAGGTGATTTGTATTGCATTGGCAAAATCTCTGGCTACATTTCCAGATCCGAAAGATCTGAGAGATGGTTTTGATTATCTAATTGTTTTTTTTCAAGTCTCGAGGTGAATGAACCTCTTAACATAAAGGAGAAGAAGTTTTGCCCCAGCTAGCAAGGAACCATCAACAATTTTCAAGGTTAAATTTTCTTTTAGTTTTCCAAATCAACTTTCTCAATGCCTCGAAAGAATAAAGAACTAAAGAACCATGCCTTCCAGGGGAGAGGGAAAGGCAAATATAGTATCTGGCCCTGAAGTATAAAATAATCAAATCATATCACATCCGTTGCCCTCGGTGCACGAACGAAGAATTATTCTGATTCCGGAAAAAATCAATTGAACCCTAAAGCGTCTCCCTCAAAACATAACAACTTTATTTGTTTTCGTAAGGCGTCACATGTTTTGGGAATTCTGTCGTTATTTCGGACTAAGAGAAGTTCAGTTTGGACTGTCCTGATATATTGATATAGTGGAATAGTATTTGCTAAGAATCTGCAACGCCCCTTTCAAGTAGTCTTTATAGAGCATTAGCTGTGATGTAAACGGCACCTGGATGTCTTAGGAAGCCATCCAAGTCATTTCAATTCACAGCAAATAATTCGAAAAGTTGAACATTGCGTTTCTCGAGAATGTCAATTTCAGCGAAACTGACGTAGGAACTCAATTTTTATACTCCTTGTGGTTCACTCCTCGAGACAAACGAGATCCTTTCTATTATAAAAAAAATTGACGTGATGAAATGGATGACTAAAAGTCTCGATTAGAACGCTGTCGAAAATTTGTGAGGTATACATTGTGTTCAATTTCTATGAGACCAGTTGCATGTTGCTTGTCATCTGTCACATAAGACGAAGAGTATTTCAATTTATAACCAGATGTGTTTGTGTTCGTGACAACAATATAATGTATGGTCCGCCAGGGTTGCCATAATAAAATCTGTGCTTTTGGTCTGAAAAAATCCTTTCATCTTAGTTTTTTCTCAAAAAAATTGTTGATGTCTGTATTATTTTTTTTTTAATCCAATTAGTATTATTGATTGGCATAGTTATTATTAACCCTTTCACGTAAAACATCGAGTATCATTTGATGTGAAATGATTGTGCCAAAACGTACAACATCGAGTCTCTCTCATGATGCGCTTGCATATCACAAGGCGCTAAGACGTTCTGCAGAGTAGTGAAATAACAATTTGCATTTGGTCCGCTCTTTTGAAAAGAGCGTGTTTTCACGTAGAGGCTGCAGCATATACACTAGTGAAAATGCAATGCTCACAGTGCGCTACGTAAATATTTTGGATGCTTTATTATAACAAATTTCTGGTACGCACAAAAATGTAATGTTTCTTTTTTTTTATATAAGTAGTTCATTTTTCCAGGCCTAATTACAAGAAATGTAATGGTTTCCATGGATTAAAAGGTAACAATTTAAAAACATGGCTCCAGTCAATGCTTCAAAAGAGGAGTTAAGTCAAGTTGCTATGATGCGGGAACATAAAGCTTCTTAAGGTGCTGTTCAAAATCTCCTAAGCCTAATCCTGTTACCTTAGATCTGGTGTATTATTCTGAGCATATACATTGCGTTTCACAACTATAGAGCCACTTATTTTTTCTGAGTTTCCAGAGATATGTAAGAAATCGGTTGAATTGAAGTATATAGTGTGGATTACAATAACTATCTTCATTTATAAGACTGGCCATTCAACTTTATTGTTGTGTTCAGGCGCGAAACATTCAAAAAACAAAAATTCCAGTGTTTCATAACTATAGAACCAGATGGAAAAACTCACTCCTTTACAAAATTAACGCCAATTTAACATGAATTACGATAAGTTTCTAATTCGTAGGTCATCTTTAGTTCTCAATCCATTCAAGTAACCCATTCGGGGTGGTTACGACCAAGTTGCGCCATGTTGTAGTGCATATTTCGTTCTACGCAGAGAATACTGCTCGTTTAAGTTCTTCAAATTACTCCTACTGCTTGTAAGCTGCATCTACTATTCGTCTGATCACTCCACATAAACTCCTGAAAGGGGTTTGGTAAACAAGCTGACTAGTCCAGAATACGAAACCCCTATTCATTAAACCATGCCATGAACTTCTAGATTTTATGAATTGATACCAAATAACCCAATTATCAAATTGTTTTTGATTCAAAAACAGCAGTAAATGATTCTGAAGTATTTCGTTGCACTTCTGACTGTTGATTCGTGTTGATGGTAAGCTATCTAAACCAGGTATTTTTGAGAAAAGTGTTCAAATCAATTGGTGTAAAATTATCGTGAATCCGTCATGAAATGTCTGAGAAAAATTGTTCAAGATTGTATTATTTTCGTAAACAGACTGATATCTAGGTTTTTATTTTTACTCTCTATATGTTTCCATAAACATAAGCCTACATCAGAAATATCCATGGTTCTTTAAGTTATTTTCAATGATTAAAACAAGAACTCCTGAATCTTGGATTTTCACGACAATAAGACCGCACTTTTGAAACTCACTTTCACTGTACTTTATGAGCAGTTTTATTGATTTACTAGCTGACCCGGCAAACTTCGTCTCGCCCAAAATTTGTTTTTCATTATCATTACCTTCAAACATTCACGTTTTCTTACTTAGCGCAAGTTCATGAGTACAACCGCAGAACTGTTCATTGATTGATCTTCTAATCGACCCCGTTGAATTTACCATTTACTAAAAAAAATCCGAGTACTTCTACCAAAACTCATCATTATAATATCAGATTATTTTCAGACACAATTCTCGTTCAAGATTTTTCAACCACTTGCAAATAACATGTTTCTCCGTTACATGGAATAAATGTTTGATACAAAAAATATGATAGAATAAAGACAGACCCCTCCCCTTTTCTCCCCTTAGAGAAGGAGGAGGAGTGTCTATTCCCCAAGGAAAGTTTCGTGCACCCTAAAATCTTCACATGCCAAATATGGCTCCATTTGCTTGATTAGTTTTCGAGTAATGCAGAAATTTGTGTTTCATTTGTATGGCAATCCCCCCTTAGAGAAGGGGGAGGAGTCTCAAACAATCGCGAAAACCTTCCCCGGTCCCAAAGCCCCTACATACCAATTTTCATGTTGATCGGTTCAGTAGTTTCCGAGTCCATAAGAATCAGACAGACAGACATACAGAAATCCATTATATATATATACTTCTTTCGATTTTTTTGAAATTTGATAAATATGACGGAAGCTAATCAAAATCACAATTTTCATTATCATATGACCAATTTATATTAGGACTGATTTTTTGAGAAGGCGTATTCAAAATCATTGATCTCTCTATTGAAAATTCGTTATTCAAAATCCAGATGTCTGATCAACATATAATATTTGATAAAGTTGTTGGAAAACTAAACAAAAAAGTATTATAAATGCACTTCAAAAAATTACTCAAAAATTGTATTTAATATTGAAAACTTTTATATCTCAAAAACTGTACGTCAGTGTGTGCCGTGGTAAACTCGTCGCAATAGAGCTATGAATCTTTGAATGCTTATGAAATTTCAATACATTATGAAATTGTAATCAATTAAAACATGCGATTCAATATGAAAAACTATACAAACTATACACAAAATAAAAACCACTAATGCCGCGCTATTCATACGAACAAGAAAACCAAACAGTTGATCAACGATCAGAAAATTGATTTGCTGAACTGACCAGTGCGTGCTCAGAACTTGAATCCTGTGGAAAACCTGTAGGATATCTAGTTCGAAGGATTTTCATCAAGGGAAAGCAGTTCTTCATTGCAGATGAGCCGCGATTTCGGAATCATGGAGAAATATCGGGAACTCTGTTCTGTTCTCATTATTCTGGGAACAAAATTCATGAATTAAAAAAAAATAAAATCTGAATTTATACCATTATGAACTCCAAAAATGCTTAGATTTGTTTTTCCTCTCAACTAGCAGGATGCAGCGAAACCAACAATAATCTCATACCCATGTACCTAAGCGCTTCGAAGGAAATCTGTGATCCGAAGCGTAGCCATGATAACGGTTGCATCGAGCACATTGTCAAGTTACGTGTGAAACAAGCCAATTAAACGGTGTTGATGTTGTCTAATTTTGGACAACAAAATGAGGTAACTGCGCAAAACAGTGTATAAATAAATGCAGTTTTTGCAATTATTAAACCACACATTGCACAACAGTTTGTAATTTCGATGATGACCTAGCGATTGGTCACTTGCGAAAAACAAAAGAAAAACCCACACAATAGCTTACCTTAATGTTGGCCTGCTGCATCTGCAAAAATGTTGCAATTCCATTGCGCACCCGATTCTTCACCCCCCGAACCGTTCCCTTGTGGCTCCTGATCGTGGAGTGACCGCTGGTTAAATCCTTGTACCCGGCAAAACTCTCGTCGTCATCCACCACCGACGAGGCGCAACTGGTTCCGTTGGTACCGTTGCTCAGGTCCGGCAGATTCAAATGTTCGTTGATGTGAAATTTGTAAAATTTGTCATTTTCGAAACTGATAGATTTGCACTGCTTTGCACCGGCCGGGGTGACCGACAACGAGGACACACTTTCGGCCCCATCTGTAGCTGCACACTGCACACTGTTCAAATTGTTAATCTTCTCCATCAGCAGCGATCGGGTGGTGATTATTTCGTCCCGAAACGAAGGGAACGGTGAGTGGGCGACGGGCGGGGTGCACTCGATGGAGGATATCAATCCGGCCGCCCGCTCGGGACTGGTCACGCCGGATCGCTCGCGGATATCCTTGAGGAGAGAATCCGGCAGAATCGACACTATGTTATGCTTCTTGATGATCGGTTTGAGGGATTCTATGCCCCCATTTTCACGTTCACTTTCACTTTGTATAATCGCACTTTCATCGAGGGTTGGTGGTAACGGAGAATGCGCTTCGGTGCAGGGAATTGTAACAGCCGAAGAAATACTGTCCGTCAACCCGAGAGTGGTCACATTGCCGCACAGTTGGCTAAAGTTCAAAGAGTCACAGCTGAGGCTGGATTCGGACTCATCACTGTCACTAATGTTGTAACTGACGGAGCGTTGATGGCGTGCGTATCCTTCCTGGTTGTGCTTATCGGCAGGCTTGGGTGAGTTGCCGTCAATCATCATCAATGTCGTGGGCGAGTTTTGTTTGGGTTGTGGCGATTTGAACATTTTCTTCGGAAGCGGAGGTGGAGTGACTTCAATGTCACTGCAGGTTCCACTGTCCAGAGTGTCACTCGGAGAACACTGACCGGAGGACATGTAGTACAGGTAGGTTGAATTGTTCACGTCCAAATCACCGGCCTTCACTGTCGGTGTCGCCGATGGGCTGGTCTGTTTTTGGACCATTTCGATTGGCGTAGAACTTCGCGAGTGCTCCTGATCAAAAGGTCCAAACGACACGATCGACACTTTCGCTTTACACTGATTGTTCACAGTCGGGGCACTGTTTTTGTTGGATAAACTTATCACTGCAGTAGTGCCGTGGTTATTCTGGATGATTTCACTTCGGTCGGTTTTATTCTGAACGATCTGTATGCGTACGACGTGCGAGTCCTGATCGGTGCTCACAGGTAACGTTGGTTCCTCCCGGACGGTTTCCAGTGGACTACTGCTAGCGAGGGCAACGGCACTAGCTCCAGCTCTAGCAGATGATCTTGCTGTTGGTGAATCCGAAACCGCTTGCGCTCCGAGCGATTGTTGTTGTGACTCTGATTTTGAAGTTACACTAGACTTGCTCGTTTCAGCTCTTTCTTCTTTCTCCAGCTGTGGTAAAACTACTTTTTCTGAAGCAGAAGCAGAAGCAACCGACAGCAGCCGCTCTACAACTGGGGGGAGATTATTACTGTTACTGCTATCCTTCTCTGCTGTGGGCTTTTGGTTTTGCTTTTGCCTTTGCTTGTGCTGCAACTCCAAGGCACCACCGATACCCGGATCGAGGCTACTGTAAACCGTTGTCTCGGCACTTAGTTGTATTGAAGTGAGCTTATGAGTCTGTGGTTGTAGCGAGGCCATTGCATCCATCTTCTTTGGCTCGTTATTGCTAATTCTCTCTGTTTTTCTTCGCTTTTCTTGCTCAGCAACCCCACAGGTGTTTCAAAACAACACCTTTCTCGCGTTCGATCGCTCGCACTCTCGGACAAACTGCGAGCGTGTATTTAGTTATTTACTCCGCTGTTATGTTGCACCGAATTTTCGTTAGTTATTTATTTTCCCGCGCTACAAGATCCACTGATCTGTTGCAACCCTACCCTACACGCGGTTGATCGCCGATCGTCATCAATGACGATGATGATGATTATGATGACTAGCTGAAACACCTTCACCACTAGCGCTGCTATTTCTGCCGCGCATTACAGGTGGTAACTCAAACGTGTAGTTGTATCGCAGTTTCGATGTTTGCCCAGAGGGAGGAGGAGGTGAGACGAAGTAAATTTATGCTGATATGATTTTCTTTTTTCCTACTTTTCTCGCTACTCGTTGCGGTGGAATCCACTTCGACACAACTTGAATTTTCAATGATATCATATATATTTTCCTTCTTTTTTTTTGTTCACACCTTTCGCGCTTAGTTGTTTTTCATCGTCTCGTCGAAAGCATAAAAGGGGTGGCGGTTAGATCAAGACGATCCCCGGACTGTTACCAGCGCTTCCGTCTGTTAGCTAGTGCTTTTCACTTTCCGTTTCTGAGAGTTGAACTTGGTTCTTGTCAATTCAGTTACCTGAGGAGAGAAAAAAATACCACGTGATTAGAGCTAAAAATAAATTCAGTATGTTTAATACGAGTATTGCGGATCTGTGCTGATATCAAATGGAAACTGATACCCATAAAAAATATGTTTCAATGTCATTTCGGGACTAAAGCGAGGATTGTGTCAATAACGCAACATTCTGTTCGAGATAAAACCACGCATCATCAACGGTACAGTAATTGATACTGACTTGATACTGTCGCACATAGACTGTTCAGAGCTTTTACAACTTGTGAACTTTAATATCCAGCAAAGGAATCTGAGATCTCATAACTTCCTCCAGATACCGTTTTCACGCACGAATTACGGATACTACGAGCCAATGTCGAGTATGTGTCGAGAGTTCAATAGACACAGTATATATTTTGACCTCGGGATATCACGCACATCACTTAGAAAGAGATACATCCGTCTAGTTATTAAGTTTTTAATTATAATTTAGTACGTAAGCGTCATTTGGGTTCTGTATACCCGTTGATTTGTCGAATAAATAAATAAATAAATAAATTGGTTAGGGAAAAACCTTCAAGACATTACAATATTTTGATTGATCCGATAAACAATCGTGGTACAGGTCGGACTCGATTATATGTAATTCGATTATATACAATTTTGGACTCGATTATATACAGTTTGAAAAACATTTTTTTTTGCATTTCAAATGTGACTTATTTCAAGCAAAAATGTAACCTTTCAACGCTAAAGTGAAACTTAAGTGGCTATTATATGTAGGGGAAAGGGGGGCAGTTTCGGACAACGCTTGTAAAAATTAAGTGGTACAATTTTCAATCAAATTAAAAATATAATTAAGTGAACAGCCCTTCCACCAACAGTTGTCATATGATTTGACATCTCCTGGTCGTTTATTACTCACGAAAACAACACAGTGCCCTTTTTCATACGCGTTTCGAAGCTTTTGAGCTTGAAGTTGTAAGTATTTCCCTAATTCCTTTGTGAAGGATTTAGAAATTCAAGTACACCACCTCAGTTAGTAACTAATATGAAATGAAAAAAATGCATACAACGGGGAAATAAAAGTCTATTTATTAGATAAAATTATGATTTGTCTTTTGTGTCTGATTGTTGTTTACCAACAAACATCATTTCAGTCTGATTCTCAGACCTAATGATGGTTCGAAACTACAAAAAGAAAACAGATAGAACCAGCATCAACGAAGATGAGATGGAAAGAGCTGCCGAACTAGTTTCGAATAGAACGTTTTCGTAATTCTAGCTCACAGGTGGTCCAGCTGGGTCCATTGTCTTTGCTAATTTCCCAACTAACGGTTGCATAACGGGAAAACTGTTTCTTAATGTTCTGGAACATTTAAAAAGGTAGCAAAAATCAACGTAGACGAACCAATTTCAAAAAATCAAAAATCAATGCAAAAGTCATTGCACTTTTGATACAATTAAATATTGCCGAGAAAATTGCACAATTCATGTATCTTTTCCACCCTATGTCACAAATCGCTTACAACCGCCGGATGTTTCAGTTATTTGCCCTTTCAAGCAAAAGCTCTCAGTTTCCTAGAACGATTGGCTACTCAACCATCCTGGAAAAACTATTTCTATACGCGACCTTTCAGGTATAGTTGCATCGGCTTATAATGCTTCTTTCAATCTGAGTAATATCCTAGCTGGATTCAAAATGACAGGTTGCTATCCATTCTCAAGAAAGGTTTTTGCGGACAAGGATTTTGAATGCCCAAATGATTTCACCTACTGGAGCGGAGGTAGCAACTGACTCATCGGGTAATACAAGGCTCCAAAACATTACGTCTACAGCACAGATAGATTTTACTTTGACAACTTTGTCCCGGGAAAATGTTAACTACTTGTTTCCTTTCAGACAAATACTGATAAACAAAAAAATCCAGAATATACTGGAAATAAGAGGAAACGCAAGTAATTGTTGATAAACATAAAGTTTTATTTTTTTTTCGTTGTCCGAAAGTGCTCCAGGACTGTCCAAAACTGCCCCACACATGGGACACATTCGGACAAAATGGCAATTTTATAGGGGGTCTTCGTAGCCACTTGGTTACGCGTTCGCTTACCAAGCGATCGATCGTGAGTTGAAACTCAGGGTCCTCAATTGACCATCTTTGTGTTGTTATAGAATAACTACGTCCGCGCAACCATCATCAGCGATGGAAATCGTTCCACGGTGGAACAAAGATCAATTCATCCATACAACTGCTTTGCTCTGCAAAAGAAACATCGGGCTGCTGTTCTATAAATAACCCAATAATGATCAATATCAACTGTCTCCGCTGTCCGGTCTGCTGAACAATGGAAGAACAGAAAGACTACCCTTACGCCTAAATGGCTACTACTGTGTAATTCACCATAATGTAATGGAACAGAAAACTTAACGCATAAATGGCTACTACTAACTACTGTGTAATTCACAATTTATGGACATTTCCCCGCAAACCGATTTCAAAAATCTTGATTTGGCTCGGAGCTTTGAGCACAGAAGTGAAACCACTAAAATTCGAGTACCCGAGATGCCTGGGTGTAAATTTGGCACCCCATTTTTTTAATTTTTTCAAATTAAAAGGATCGTCCTAAAATAACTGTAAAATGTATTTTTTGACATTTTCATACAAAATAGAAGTGAAGTACACTATCTTACGTAAATTAACTCAACTTTGACGAAAAAGCATGCAATTTTACAAAACAAAGAGGAACAAAAAAACGTTTTGACGTAGGACTACGTCTTTCATTTCTATACCGGGGTGTAAAACCAAAGTTTCGAGAACGAAAGCGTTACGCTGGAGACCGAGATTTTGAGCGTTAATAGCTCTTAAACAACTGAACGAAATGGTATGATAAACACTTCATTTGAAAGATAAAATGTCTACGCGTCATATACTTGTTACTTTTTCATCCAAAAACTTGTTTCAATAGTCTTAAAATTGCCTTCAAAACAGGCTATTGAAATCAAAAATCGGTATATAAGCGAGCGCCGCTCGTAAACCCACTCTGTTATGATTGAACAGCGATTGGAGCATGTTGTCGCTGTTGTTGTGAAGCTAATTTCGTTTATCATGAATGCGCTGATGAACGGTGTCACCAAGAGCCTGTTTGTGCACCTAAGGCCAAAAGGGAATCCATCAGGAGGAGAGTGATGCCACGGTTCCGCTTGAAACATCGGAGCAGCCGCCACACACACACACACATACACGCGCGGAATTCTCGTTGCTATCATCGTTGCTGAAAAATAATCTGCCAGTTCCCCTGGGAATTGAAAAATACATTCATGCGAAATAGTTTATTTTAATGTTTTCTATCAATATAACACTGCAACCAAATACATTTGGTTTTGTTATTTTTCAATCAATCGCAATTAACAGGAAAGCTTCTGTAAATTTTTTTTTCCCCATCAGTGGAAATTTTCGTATCCAATATTGGATGCATAACATGAAAAACGGAAAATGTTTCACATCGCGAAAATCAAGTCATTTTCGAGCGATTATTTGCTTTCTACTCATATAATGCTTCGACCAACATTTCGTTTTGGATTTTTTCAATCAAGTGCGATCAACGTAAGACCACGTCTTTCGGCAATTTATTAGAGGTGCAATGAATCTTTAGGAATTCCCGCTCTACGCGCACTGGCAAACAATGTTTACTCAACAATTTCTCAAACTAGAAATGGGTGTTGTGAGAGAGGATTAGCGAACGCGAAAACGACAAACGGGAGAAAGATACGTTTGGAGGTTGAAGGAAATTGGCAGAAAACTTCTTCATTCTATCATTCAAATAATGTGATTCATACCACATTTGTGCTCCCGTGGCCGAGTGGTTAGCGTCAAACCTAACATGCCGGGGGTTCGGGTTCGATTCCCGTTCTGGTCGGGGAAATTTTTCTTCAAAGAAATTTCC
The DNA here is from genome assembly GCF_029784135.1 of Toxorhynchites rutilus septentrionalis. Lineage (NCBI taxonomy): Eukaryota > Metazoa > Arthropoda > Insecta > Diptera > Culicidae > Toxorhynchites > Toxorhynchites rutilus. The sequence continues at coordinate 127,966,294 of NC_073744.1, forward strand.
TCTGACTTGCACTGTGGTCAGGCGTATTCTAGAGCTTGCCACTCAGAATGCATTCAAGGCGTGTTATTTGGCATAGAAATCTCAACTAAGTACTAATGAAAATGACGCAAGTAATACTACGTTGAGACGGCGGAGTTCCTCTAGGAACGTTAGTGCCATATAAGAAGAAGAAGAAGATTCATACCACATCGTTTTGCCAGAAAGAGATTATTAATGCTCAAAGGAGGAATCGAGTCCTCCGAGGAAATTACCCAGCGCAAATTAGAGTCGACTATCGATTGCGGCATTCGTACACAAATAATTTTATAATGCAGTTTCACCAAAGTGATTTCTTCGGATATATTCACTACATCATGTCATGTATTTCATATTCTTCATAAGGAAATCCATATCCATGGCACCTATCGGTAACGAATTATTATCGAAACCACGATTTTCGCTAAATGCTCCTTTCAGTTCGGCCTGTAAAAAACTTTTCTGTACTCTAATCCATCAAATTTGGAGCCCTGAAAAGGGCCGTTGATTATATGCTAAGCTAATATAGCACGCTCTCCTCGGATACGATGGGCCAGCTGGATGTCCTTGGGCATGATGTGACGCGTTTTGCATGGATAGCACACAAAATGGTATCTTCGAATAAGCCTCCTGCAGCGTCATAACCGCGGAACTTTGGAAGCGCAAGTCGGTTTTGAAGTCCTGAGCAATTCCACGAACCAAATGCTGCAAAGGTAGCTTGCGGATCGGTGAACTGTGTCTGTGAGTGTCTGTTCACCATAGAAACGTTTCGTGCTCCCTGAAACCTCCACATGCCAAATTTGTCTCCATTTGCTTGATAAGTTCTCGAGTTATGCACACCTCCCCACCCCTCCTTATGGAGGGGGAGGAGTGTCAAACCACCAGAGAATCATTTATTTTATTTGGTTCCATTTGCTTGATTAGTTTTTGAGTTATGCAGAAATTTGTGTTTCCAATCACCTTCATTCAATGAGATTTATCGAAAAATTGATAGCCTGAGTGCCTCACGAGCTAAACGAAAAAACCAAAGAAAGTCGCCTTCAAACACTGGGAAATGCTTGAAAAGAATACTGCGGCCAACAAGGAGCTCTACTTTGCCCAGCTTCATCGCGTGATAGAGGCTATTCGACTGGAAGGACCTAATCGACATGGTCAAACCATACTCCTTGGGTATATTCGGCACTATTTAAAAAACCGTTTCACAAACCCTAGTAACCCTAATTTAGGATGGTGTTTACTTTCTCTGTTTTCTTGATTGATTGATTTATTTATTTATCTACTTATTTTTTTTGTTTATTTATTTATTTATTTTTCATTTATTTATGCATTTATTTATCTTCGATATGCCGTCGTACATATATCTTATCTACTGAGCCTGCGTGGGTGAGTCAGAACTTACCAACCAAGCTTTCTCAATCTTCAGTTCGTCATCAAAGACATGTTGCGGTCTCACGTTGTCGTGATGGAAAATAACTCATTTTCTGTTGAACAATTCTGGTGGTTTTTTTTCTTAATCTTTTCGTGTGATCTATCCAGTTGTGAACAGTGGAGCTCTGAATAATAGTTGTAGTTCATGTGTTTATGTTTGTTTATTCATTACTATCAACAGGCCTGGACATGAGTGCCCTAATGATACCTAATAACTTAATAACTTAAAATACTTAATCTACTTAAAACTATGCCTAACTGGAAAGAGCGGTCAAGAATGCCTTTCTTAAACTGGCGCGAGATAAGTGAAAGTCATAAGATAAGTAACAGCGGTTAAATACACGAGACATACTCGATACGGGTTCGTTGTAACCGTAGTTTGTGCGAGAGTGAGGAAGGCAGTGAAATGTATGTGAACGCAGGTTACGAGGGCGTATATTAAAATCGATCGACTGAAGAAGATCAGCACAATCGATTTTCGAGGAAATTAGATCGGATATAAAGGTTGCCTTCGCTACATCTCTACGTAAGCTCAACAAATCAAGTCCGATCAATTTACAACGATCCTCATAGCTGGGTAAGTTCGAAGAATCGCTCCAGGGCAAGTTGCGTAGGGCGAAACGGACGAATTTCTGCTGGATCACCTCAATTCGCTGGACACTATTTTGGTAGTAGGGAGACCATACTATAGAGCGCACTAAAGCACAATAAAGAGCTTTGATACAATGTGGGTCTTTTTTTTTTTATATATATGTATTATAGTGATTTTCAACTCATTTGGATGGTTCGTCACTTTTACTTCCATTTTTGGAAGAATGTCGGGAGTGAGAATTGAACTCGTGACCTTTAGCGTGAGAGGCATGGATGTTACCACTACGCCAGATCGCCTCCACACAATGTGGGTCTTTGAATTGCTTTGTGCTGCGAAAAATGAAACCTAACATCCTAGATGCCTTGGTGGTGATGTATGAGATATGGTCGCTGAACGTTAGCTTTGAGTCTAAGATGATACCAAGATCCTTGATAGTTACAACACGTTTCAAAGAGATATTGCGTATTTTATACGAAAATGTTACAAGCGATCGTTTCCGCGTGAACGATAAGACTGAACACTTTGCTGGATTTAAAACCATTCTATTGGTTTCGCACAAATCAGAGAAAATATCGAGTTGTTGCTGTAGGAATATCGCATCATCGACACTATTCACAGTGTAGAACAATTTAAAATCGTCCGCATATGCAAGTTTGGGACACTTTAGACAAAGATTAATATCATTGAGGTAAAGCAGGAATATATAAGGACCGAGATGACTTCCTTGAGATACGCCCGATGTCACCCGAAAAGGAGATGAAACGGTATCGCCGATTTTCACTGACATCACACGATCAGTCAGATATGAGTGTAACCAGTTCAAAAGAAAACTATGGAAACCTAGACGCTGCAGTTTGGCGACAACGATATCGTGATTGATTTTGTCGAACGCGGCCGAAAAATCTGTATAAACAGCATCGATCTGGTTACGAGACTGCAGAGAGCGGGCGATGAACGATGTGTACAGCACCAGATTTGTAGAAGTAGACCTTCTGGGCACGAAACCATGTTGTTGGTCGGAGATGTAACTACTGCAGACGTGTGAGATTAAATCCAAAACTATTATCTCAAATAGTTTGGAGAAAGAACAAAGGCAAGCGATACGTCTATAATTTTTAACGTCCTTTTTGCTGCCTTTTTTAAAAACGGGGTAAACGAATGAATTTTTCCATGCCTTCGGGAAAACTCCACAGCGTAATGAGCGACTAAACAATAGACTTACGATTACGATTACGATAGAAGGGATGCCATCTGGTCCAGGATTCGAAGATCTCTTAAGATCCAAACACGCAAGTTGTACTTTGCTGGAACTTATAGCAGGATTAATACAGATAGCAGGTAGGCAAGGTACACTACTGGCGGCTTCATAAATTTGCTCATTGTGAAGTCTTTCGCTAACGAAAACGCTAGTGAATTGTTCTCGGAATAGCTCACGTATGCTTATTTTGTTTGAAGCATCCACATTGTTGCGTGTCATTATGGTTGGTAGTCCTGACTCCTTCCTCTGTACATCAACAAAATTCTTGTGGGTTCTTTTTCAGATTACTCTGAACACGGTCCAGATGAGCTCCAAATAGCGCTCTGTTCAATTGTTTATAGTCTTTGTTGATTTCTGAGTAACGGGCTTTCCAAAAAGCACAACGGAGATTGGAAAATTTCCTCAAAGTAGAACGTTTTTCCCTCTTCAAACGTTTCAAAAGATGATTAGACCATGGCGGATAACGGGAGTTGCAGGCTGTTCTTGGGAACAAATCGATCAATCGCATAGAGGATAACATTAGATAAAGACTGCGTGGCTACCTCTATATCGTTGTCAATCAGAATGTCGTCCCAGATGATACTTGTGAAGAAACGATTCATTGATGAAAAATTCGCTTTACGATAATTATAGTAAGTAGATTCGATGGTTTCAATAAAGACGAGTGGTGACGTTTCGAGCAACGAAACAAGAAGCGGAGGATGATGACGACATCCTAGAGCGGAAGGAGCTAGAGCGGAAGGAGCTTTGATCACCGTTGTGTTGTGAACCATTTCTGAATTGGTGAAACATAGGTCGAGCATACGATTATTATCGTTGAGGATTCCGTTCATTTGACACAAACCGGCAACACTAAAACTGTCTAGTAAACGTTCGGTTAAACAGTTCATAGATTAGCGTGAAGAATATGGATACAAGTGTTTACTTGTACTCTGAGTCCAACTAATACCGGACAAATTGAAATCACCAAGTAAAAGAATGTTGTCAGTCAGTGACATTCGATTTGTTATCCAATTGAGCGAGGAGATGTGCGAATCTATTACAGTTGAGTCGTTTATGCGATCTGGAGGTATGTACGCAATGCCAATATAAGTGGTGTGGCTATAGAACGACACGGCAACCCAAATTTGCTCAACAGTACAGCCGTCAGGAGGAAGCAACTCTCGTGATATGAATTTCGAATTTATGGCCAGTAAAACTCCGCCACCAGTGGTCTTCGTACTATTTTCAACGGATCGATCTGAACGATATACTGTGTACGGAGAACCGAATAATTGTTGCGACAACGTATTACTATTGAGCCACGTTTCGGTGAAAGCATAGACATCATATGACGCATCAGAGCATGCTAGATAATATTCGTTGATCGAAGTGTTCATTCCGCCAACATTTTGGTAGTATATAATTATGTCGTGGCTCGAGTCACAGTGGGTGAGGGAGCTTTGTATAAAAAAGCGGCTTGTGTTGTTTGGGAGCTGCTTTGATGATCAACTGACTCAAGTTGTAGGTCATCAGGTGGCAGCAGCTGAACTGCCTCTGCTGATGGTTTCCGATTAGAAAAATGGAGATATAGACACACCTTCAGGCCAAAAATCATTGGATAAAATCAGTCTAACGATTGTCTCGGGAACACTTATTTTGAATGAAATAAATGATAAGGGCGGCTCCCCTTCTCGATTTTGGCGTAACAACTTGTGACATCGAATATTTGACGAGTCACAGTTGCATCTCTTCGAAATATAATGAGTTATATTCTCTGTTGTTTCTGTTGGCATGAACCTCGTTAAGTAAAACCAACAAGAACGGCGTACAACAGGAGCGACAGAGAGTGTAGGAATAGTAGGCGTTCGGCTTACATTACCTACAGTAGACGTACTACTAGCATTGCCTGCGTTAGTTGGTAGACACATGTTTGTTGCGATGTTTAGTGAATTGGTTCCGGATCTCGGATGACGAGTGTTGGTACTGGTTGTGGGTTTCCGTTGTCCATTTTGATTGGTAGCTGGTATCAATGAAGATTGAATCAGTGGCGTAGTATCATAACCAGCTTCGGCTGGACATATACCGGAGTGTAAATTACCTGTGAGAACTGATGACGTGGCTAGCACAGGTGAACAATTTATGGCATTGCTGGTATAGCGATCCTCGGTGTCATTGGGCTTTCGTGCGGTAGGTTTCCCTTGCTTCCCTTGCTTCTGTGTTGATGACATTGGTGCAGCGTGGCTGGTTGAAGCCACTAAGTGCTGATTACCACTGATATGTGGTCTTGATGACACAGATGTAGTAGCAAGAGTGCACGCGTGATGATCGACCGTTGTAGTTTGCGGGTGCCTCAGTTTGGAGTTATCTGACGACAATGGAGAATTTGACAGAGGCGTAGCATCTTCCCCAGCAGCGGCTGGGCATATACTAGTATAAATATTATCTGTGACAGTAGAAGAAGTCACTGGCACAGGCGGAGGAAGCTGAGGATAGTCCGTGTTACACGAAGTTTCAGGATTGCGCAAACTAATTGGCGAGGATTCATTCGCGATATACATGATCGGCAGAACTGAGCAGTTGTTGTTTTCATTTATTGGAATTACGCTGTGATTCATGCTCGAAGCGAAGTTGACTGGAACCGAGCGAGAAAGTCTCTTACAAGGTGCAGTATCATCAACCCTAGTGGCTGGACATATACCATGTTCAGCATTACCTGATAAAACTGCCAGATCAGATGTATCCACCGACGCATCTACTCTGATTCGTTTTCCTATTCGGGAAGATGTTAAACGTGATGAGGACAAGCTGCTAGTCCGGTTCCTTTTGTTCAAGTTAACTTCCGCAGGGTGATCGTTGTCAGCAAAGAATGAGTTGAAAACTTTGCTAAATTCGAACTGCATATTATTGATCTCATCTTCGAAGTTTCGTAAGTTTTCTGGCGCAGTAGCCTGGAGAGCGTGGCTTTGCTTCAATAAAAAGCAACAATGGCACCGTTTATCGCTTGTGGCGATGTAAACAGAGTCCGAAAATCAGAATTTATGATGATTTTGGTACGCAGATTACACTGTATGGTATTGCACACACGTTATCGGGAATCGCGTACTACTTATTGCGGAATATTTATACGATGCGAAAAGATTTACACGGTTGACTCCCTCCTTCCAATCACACCATACAAATAACATCACCTTTTTTGGCGTCTGTCCAGGCTTTGAAGTTGTTTGGTGTAGTTTGCCGCGTTTGTCCCCTGATCTTTTGCGAACGATGAACATTCATTGCCCGTCGTGATTTGCTTCAGAAGTGGATGGATTTCGTTGCATCTTGGAAATTCGGTTAATCAGACGGCCTTTTTCAAATGAGTCCCAACTGTCACATGGTGGATTTTTAGTGCATTGGCTATCTCATGCCGGTCTGACTAACTATTGACAATATGGTAATCCACCAAAATTTGTTTACAATAAATGTAACCTAAAAGGTCATATTGAGGGCGCACGATCCTCTGACACAATTGGATTAGAGCCCCCGCAGTCTGATGTCTATTTATTGGTCGATAGTCGGCTTTTTCAACAGTACGAAGAGGTATGTATAAGAGCACATTCCACAGATTCAGATGGGTGGGTGTTTGCACTTACAGCCCTACTCGATCAAACTATCGATAAAAAGTCTGTAATCCACGGGGGCTCTTAGTGTTGCCTATTCTTAATAGCACCATAGTTCAGATTGCAATTTATAAATGTTGTTATCAATTAATTTTTTTATTGTCAAAAATTAATAATTCAGGTAAAAATCGAATTATCACAGTGTGGTGTTTTGCAGATGACGAAGTCGCAGGTGGACACAATTCATAGCGTAATTTTCTACACTCGCTCCCAGTGAAGTTAGTTAGATCACCATACCCTCATTCTTCATGCTACATAATCACTTCCACCCTGGTAGCATTCGCGGAAACTGCAAGTGTCCTCTACAAGTCTCTCGATGGTGAAAACCTAACTGATTGCGCTAGCCCAGTGGGTGTCGGATTAGCAGTTTTGTCACGTTTGCACGTCATCGTATTGCACTGTTCCATTTGAAGTACACATTTTTCCAGCCCTGCAAAACTCAGATAATCACACATTCTGCTGCTCTTCCCTCTTCGTATGTGCTGTGATTGCAAATCGTACGAGCGAACGACAGATGGTGAGATACTTCGTCACGTCTTCTTGTCATGTAGCAAATGCATTTGCGAAGGTGGATAGTTGAAATAGACGAGTTGACTTTCTCTGGTGCGAATTTGTAGGTACTTACTGCTAATTGAACACTAAAGCAAAGGGCTAAAAAAATATCGGTCAGCGAAAATTTTTTTAATGGACTTACAGTTTCTCATTACTATACAGTAATGATAATGGGTCATGTCAAATTTCAAAAACCGACCATGTACATTTTGACGACCTGAACCTTTGACCTGTGCAAAATTTCAGCTCAATCGAATATGATTTAGGGTTGCCTCAAAGCGCTCACAGTTTTGATTTTTTGATCCTCGAAAATCTTCCAAGGGGAACAAAGGAAATTAGGAAAATCGAATTTTTTTTTCGATGCCAAATTACTCAACACTCCTATACTCGCGCATTGGTCTGTCAGACCGAGAAATCAATAATTCGTTCATTTTTCAGAAAATATCAAACTACGACTTTGCGATTCTCTCTAGCTTCGTTATTCGTCGTTCGTTCAAGTTCAATTTTCGGTCTGTGACACCGTGCGCAAGTATACGTGTTATGATTTTGCACGCGAGTACAGGAGGGTTAAAAATGCATAAAACGTCGAGACCTGGTGTCATCTCGGAAAAAAATTTTTGGCCGAAAATCGATCTTCTGTCCCTGAGTGGCAATGAAGTTCAGTCAGTTTTCTTGTTTGAAGATTGTTCGGGAGCAGAATCAGATTGTTTCGTGTGTCCTAAAGCGTCAAGTTTAGCGAATCTATTGAATTTTTTTTTCTTCCTTTATTAAAGAGATTTTCAGCCAAAGGCTGGTTCATCTCTAACGATCTATTGAAATGATAAATCCCCCATCCCCCGCTCCCTTTCATACTGAATCCCTGCTATTCTTCAAAAAAATGTTCCATCTTTAGCTTCCCATATAGATGCCCCACCAATTCATTTTAATTCAAAAGTTCCCCGATCCAAGGCTTACCTTCTTGGAAGGCACCATTTTTGAGCGACAAATAACCTATCATGATTTTTTTGTACTCCTCGTAGTTATGTACTCTCCAATTGGCAACACAATTGGAGTGAAGATAATATGGGTCGCTGGTTACATACAAATATTCCCAAGGTATCGATAAACGCATGGTTCAAGAGATTGAATGTAGATCGGGACTTCATTCGCGTGATGTCCCGCCTCATGTCATTACTTGTTAGATGCACATCTGTATCGCATTGGGATCGTTGATAGTAATATTTGCGTTTGTGGTGATGATTATCATGACATCGAGCATGTGGTTTGGTCCTGTATAAACTCTCATTCTGCCAAAGCTCATCTATCGGATTCACTCAGGACACTAGTAAGGCAATCTGACATGGTTAGAGACATCTTAGCTAGTCGCGACCTCAACCTTATGCTTTCCTTTTACCAATTTCTCAAAAGAAATGATATCTCTGTTTAATTCCTTCCTTCCTCATCAAACCAAACTACCCCACTCGCTCCATCCTAGTCCAAAATCCTAATCCTGTCCAATCGATCTAGTGTTAGATTTAGTTATTACTGAATTGTTAGTCTTAATTATATAGAAATAAAGTTATATTTTAAGGTGATATTTGACTATGTGAACGTTAGATAATAAGTAATTGAGTCTGATTAATAAACGTTTTGAAAAAATAATAATAAAACAATGGATAAGTAAAATATTATTTGTTTCATTGGTTCAGAGCTCAAAAAACATCAGAAATTCGTGCCTCTACACTAGAATGTCCTCTTAAGTTAATCATATGATCGCTGTCTAGAGTGAAACGAAACGTAACTGTCACTGCCAGTCCTTGAATGAAAAAATTTATACCTCTTGCCTGATGGAATGTTACATGCTTTTTATGATGTTTTATTTTCTAGAACTTCAAACTTAATAAAAAAATATATCGAAAGCACCATTTTCTTGTACAAATACCACCAATGATTTCGAATAGGCCAAATAGATGCTATCGACGAATCGAGCCTTTGATCAGTGGTGGATAACGACATACAATGTGCTATTTGCTATGTTGATATACCTTATCACCTTCTGGTCTTGATGGCTTTTTATGGCTTTGACACTGGAAAAATATGTCACCCCAACCAAACCCAAGCCTCATTATGCGAAGAGTTATGAGTTTCCTACTACGATTTTGTACGTATTAGACAAATTCAATTACGACTCTAGGTGAATAGACTCAACTTTTTTCAAAAAAAATTTTTCGTCTAAAACGACTATTTAGACAAAAAGTGTTTCAGTGTCGAAAAGTCATTTTTTGACAAAAAAAAATGTTTGGACTTATCATCTAAATCTCGACGTTTCATGCAATTCGAGGACATTTGGCATCAAATTTTTTTTCTACAACCCCAATTTCCTTCACTCCCCCTTTGGGTGGTTTTTCGATTTTGAGAAAACTTTTGAGATTTGCGACAATAGTAAATGAAGTCCGTATGGGTTAATGTTTTGCGGAGGGTATTTTATCGTGCAAATAAGCATTTCGCAGGGAGTCCCGTACGAAAAATCGATATGACGATTTGCATTGGCACTAAACCCAAAAAAAAGTCCCAGAGTGTCGATTTGTGACAAAAAAATCGAGATGACAGTAGATCTCAACGTTTCATGCAATTTGAAGACATTTGGCATCAAAATTTATTTTTAAAACCCCTATTTCTTTTATTCTCTCCTTGGGTGATTTTTCGGTTTTCAAAAAACTCAAACTATGACCGCTGTGCGACACTAGTAAATGAAGTCGATTCAGTCGAGTTTCTTGCGGGGCCCAAATTCAACTGTCGGTGCACTAGAGAAATGAGCGTACAATGATAATAGTGAATTCGGGTTCGATTCAGGACTACTTTTCACTTGAATCCGAATGAAATCAATCGACTGCTCATTAGAAAACATATAAAAATAATTTTTCAACCAATTGTACAGTGTTGCCTATATTAATAAACAGTTAAAGTCAACCGAACGTACTTGCTCTATATACTATATTCGATGACGATGAATAACTACAATTTTATTGAAAAATACGGAATATTCTGTTCAATCGATTGCGAAGATTCTGTGAATACATGATGTATACTATGTCATATGTCACTTTTGTGGGAAAATAATCGTCATAAACTATATCACATTTGGCAACTCCGACTTTTCACGTGATTCGTTTTCATTGTTCTTTGCGCTTGGTAGATAAAAAGCTAAAAGAAGAAAAGCTAGTTGCAAGATTTTTTTTTTTGTGCAATCGGATAGGTCCCTAGATCCTTGTTTATTCCAAAAAGTTATTTCTTAGACGCACATGTGTTTCTTCATCCTAAAAATATTCACCGGACGGTGTTTTACTAGTCAAGCCTTTTCATTTGGTATTCATGTTGATGGGATTTTGAAAAAAAAACATATATCGCCATTTTGGATTTGTATTTTAACAAATAACTATGTTCTACTAGTCAAACCATTTCGTTTGTACCCATATTGATGAATTGAAAAAAAATATCGCCATTTTGTGATGGCGGCCATTTTGGATTTGCATTTTTCATAAATAACTGCGTTCTACTAGTCAAGCCCTTTCATTTGATACCCATATTGATAAGGTTTTGATAAAATATGTAGTCCGCCATTTTGTAGCGGCCGCCATCTTGGATTTTCAAGTTCATGGAAAACGCAGTTTTATAACGACAGCAGAGATAAAGGCGTGTTCCAAATTTCAGATCAATCGGCCAAAAGGAAGAGGGTTAAATTTCTATTGATGTGGGACAAACCTACAGATAAACATACAAACGTACTTACAATAGGTCATGCTCAATGGACCGTTTAAAAGTATAGTATTAAAATTAAATTTTTATGTTTTTGATTTTCAGATTGTTCTACATATCCCATATTTACATTTAAGTGCCTATTCTATCAAATTCCGATTACAAATCCTATTCAAATTGAACCAGAAAAGTGTCACCCATATCTGGGTGACGGGGCATCCCAGGAAATACACCCGTCACCCAGATATGGGTGCCATTTTAGGGTGGTCCGAAAAATCTTTTTTTTCAACTTTTTCCCAAAAATGACTTTTTTCAAAAATTCATAACTTTTGTATCACTGAACCGATTTAGATGATCGACATATCAAATTGAAGCCAATGAGCTAGCCTTTTGAAATTGGTATTAAAAGATGTTGAGCTCGCAATAACAATGGATTTTGTTTTCGTAATTATTGATTGTAGTTGGTTTTTGTTGTTTTCATGGCTTTGGACTAGATGGCACCTTTTTTTATATTTTTTCTTGAAAGCTGAACATTTTTCACATAACATATCTAGATATCAGAGATGCTATTTTTTCGTTTTTGAGATATGATTATTCAAAGTTAACCGGTGGTCCAAAAAATCATTTTTTCCTCTGATCCAAAAATGACTTTTTGCAAAAATTCTAAACATTTGAACTACTGAACCGATTTAGATTATCGACATATCAAATAGAAGCCAATAAGCTAACCTTCTTTGAAAAAATATCACACGTTTGAGAAGGCTGGATTTTAGTCGCATAGGTCTAGTCTAGTCACAAAGGAATGTTGAACGAAGACTTAAAACATGTTAAATTTGAAAAATTATATTTAAAAAAAGAAAAAAATAGCATCTCTGACATTGAAATATGTTATGTAAAAAATCATCTGCTTTCAAGAAAAAATATAAAAAAATACAACGCACACTAGTCCAAAGCCATGAAAACAACAAGAAACGAATACAATCAATAATTACGAAAGCGATATCATTTTTTTCTTGCTAGTTCATACAGGGTTTTCCAACTTTAAATTCCGAAAGTAAATTGAAATAAAACACACTTAGAATTCGAAATTCGAATTTCGATGCGTCCCTCAAATTTCGTTCGCAATATGGCCATTTTCGATCGTGTTGTGTGGCACGTTTAGGGTGTAATAAACTTAACTGTTGGAGAAAACATGCCTTCATCTAAGAGATATTACCAATCATCAGCAACGGATGGAGGCTAGTTTTTTACATCACAGTTCTGAATTCGCTAATGCTAATGCTAATGCTAATGAAGATTTTAGGGTGTAATAAATGATTCTATCGTGGTAAGATACTCCTGCCCCCTCCTATACAAATGAAACACAAATTTCTGCATAACTCGAGAACTAATCAAGCAAACGAAACCAAATGTGGCATGTGGAGGTTTTAGAATGCAATAAATGTTTCTATGGTGGTTAGATACTGCTCCCCCCCTCTCTTAGGGTGGACTGTCATACAAATGAAGAACACATTTCTGCATAACTCGAAAACTTATCAAGCAAATGGAGCCAAATTTGACATGTGAAGATTTTAGGAGGCACGAAACGTTTTTATGGTGAACAGACACTCCTCCCCCCTCTCTAAGGAAATAAGAGGGGAGAGGTCTGTTTTTATTCTATCATATTTTCTGTGTCAAACATTTTTTCCATGTAACGGAGAAACATGTTATTTGCAAGTGGTTGAAAAATCTTGAACGAGAATTGTGTCTGAAAATAATCTGATATTATAATGATGATAGAAGTACTAGGAATTTTATAGTAAAAGGTAAATTCAGTGGGGCTATTAGAAAATCAATCAATAAACAGTTCTGCGATTGGAATCATGAACCTGCGCTTAGTAAGAAAACGTGACTGTTTGAAAGTATTGATAACAAAAAACAAATTCTGGGCGAGACGAAGTTTGCCGGGCCAGCTAGTTTTTTAATAAAAGGCTAGCTCATTGGCTTCAATTTAATATATCGATTGTCTTAATCGGTTCAGTAGTTCAAATGTTTTGGATTTTCGAAAAGGTAATTTTCGGAAGAAAAGGCGAAAAATTCCATCGGTTGGTTTTGTAAAATCTTAACTTTAGAACGACAAAAATCACATCTCTGATTTTTGGATATGTTATGTAAAGAAACCTCAGCTTTCAAGAAAAAATATAGAAAATATAGCGCTCTCTAGTCCGACGCCATGAAAACATCAAAAATCGAATACAATCAATGAAAACAAAATCCAACTTTTTTGCAAGTATCATATTTTTCTAAAAACCTAATTGTTTTTAATTTGATATGACGATCATCCGAATCGGTCCAGTTGTTCAAACGAATTTTCGAAGAAAGTCATTTTTGGGAAAAAGGCGAAAAAATGATTTTTCGGACCACCCTAAAATGGAAATGAGCACCCTAATGAAAAAATAAAAAAAATGGGTCTAATATTATGCGATAAAACACAAATACACCACTTTTCACGAAAATCTGAGAACCACTATATCGGTTTGACACGGAATGGTTGTATATATAGTTTTAACAATATATTTAAAAATTCGGCTCCTTTAAACATTTGAAACTGAGTCTGTAAAAATAAACGAATTTATAAAAAAGTCACAGGAGGGTTGTGTCCGAGACAAGACCGCATAGTTGTTGGTTTTGGATATGTTTGAAGAAATACATCGTTAAACCCTTTGATAATGATTTGGTGGTCCTGAAAAGAGCCTTTTTGTTTGGTTGTTGGTTATTGTTTGTTCACTTCACCAGTGTTTACCGAGTGATGATGACAGAAGGATGGTAAATAGTCGTTGGATGTCGCGTATCAGATAAAAGATACCGAAGGGGAACGATATATGATGAAAGTCGCCCTCTGTGACCCTAGACGAGATGCCTCCTGTATTATGCATGGATGAAATAAAGAAAAAAAAATCACCAATGTAATATGAAATAATCACTAATACCGAACACAATAATCATTTTTTCTCATCAGTAAAAACATAATACTTTAATATAGAGAAAAAATATTTGAAATAGAATAGGTAATTTTATTTTATAATTTTTACTTTCCGAGTGTTTATTCAACCCAATGCGAATTTTAATGGGACTAACAACACTTAATACTATATGTAGAGTATATAGGAAATCACTACCCTCCTCTAATATTTCTTCACTTTTCCATTTTTTCTCGCCGTGTAAACTTTCCTTGGGTGAAAATGAACACAACAAAACAGACGGCTCAAACCAAACGACTCGTTCTCGAGCCGAAACACACCTTGGTTTTTACTTATGAAAATTGAAATAAATCGTTTCATATACAATTTTATGCTTACACTTGTGCTAAATTTTTCACAGTACACGATCGATCATTGATATGAAATTTCACGAAGCAACCAACTTTAAAGTTCCAAATTTAAATTCTATTTGCAAGAATTAATCGTATCACTCACCTTACTTGCAATATTAAAATGCCCCCGACTTGCATATACTTGCAATGTCGATTTCCCCCAGGCAGATTTGTTTTAATGTCTCTGTTAGGGAATACATTTCGGCGGGAGCACAAGCTCCCCCTTCTTTTAAGTATTTGCAATGACGATTTCCCCCAGGCAGCTTGGTTTTGATGTCTCTGTTAGGGACCCGTCGCATGTGTCATCAATTTCGGCCAATCAGAAGTGGGTATTTCCGTTAGGATAGGGGTTGAGATTTTTCAATTGTTCGATAGTTAGTTTCATGACATATATTTTTTTCTTCAATATAAAAAATTGTTATGGAGTGCCGAAATTGATTGACGCGAAATTTTTATCAATCCATCATGAAATGACTGAGCAATAAGGGTTTGAAATTGGACAATTTTCACGTGCTCGATTTTCGACTTTCAATTTGTACCCCAATATGTTCCCGAGAGACGTTCAACGCTTTGTTGGAAGACGTTCGAATATCCCTAATGTCGTCAAGAATGTTATTTTTATTAAGCCTTGATTCCCGAGAAAAGACAAAAGTCACAGGGTGTCAAATCGAGCGACCAGCACGCACAATCAATGATTTGAGGCTCGGCTCATTATCATGTATTATCCTGTATCCGTTTTACGTTTATTGACACACTGTGTATAACATCATTATTTTTAATCAATTAGTATTGTTTGAAAACATACACTGAAAGTTGGCGCCAAAAATTAGTGTTTTATTGAAGTTCCCCATTAAAATGTAATTAAAATTGCCTGCTGCAAATCCGAGGTTTTAGAAACGACGACGACGATATTGAATTAGAGAGACTTTAAACTCTGAGAGTTCATTACTCTCTGGTTTTAGGAACAAAAAAAAAAAAAAAAGAACATATTACATTTAATGTTTGCACGAATATAATTTTCAGAATTACATATTTTCTCACATACATACACCCTTTTTGAAAAATACTCTTTGATCGGAACATTATTTACACCAGAAATATTTAGTCACTTATCCCGAAAGCTTGAGCAACTTTCAATCAAATTGATGATTTGATGCTTAGGTCTGATCGATTCATCATTTCGCGTAGAATTGGTCTAATATAGTTTGTGAACGGAGTAAAAAATTCACCCAGCTAGATATATTCGTTCTCATTTGGTAAACATCACTAGCACAAGTTTATAGCTTTTTAAGAACTTACCTATCTCATCTCTCCTCATGATATCGTAGAATTCATACGTATCTATATCATGTATCGGAATTCACTGATAACTGTGACGAACATCATTATCGTAAATTACACATCCAAACTTTGTTTACCGGACAATTTATAAACAGACCACAGCTCCATTCGATTTTCACGGTCAACCGATTCACAAATCCATGAAATCTCCAACGATTAGGTCTCAAACTGTCATCGATAAGCAGCACACCAAACCGCTCGTTTTCCACCTGAACAGGTTTGCAACCTCCTTCTTCTTATTATATGCATACACAAATGTGCCTCAAGTTCACCGCTCAGTGTCTTGCCTCCGAATGATCCGAAGAATCCTTGATATTTTAGTCACATTAATTCATACACGGTAGATGATGAGGTAGTCAAAACACTCTTCAGTTAGCGATCACTGGTCACGTATTGCGCAATCCGAAAGAAGGGTTCTACTTACTACGCGGACGCATAACATACGCAGCACACGTTCGTATCGTAACACAGATTCCTCAGTACTTCAGTCCGCTTATCAGCGAAATGGCTGCACTGACTGCCCACGCGGCAATTGACCTCCTACCGATACCTGCGAACTGACGCGATTGGATGTGAAAGAGCAGAAAACGGTTCCTGCTACTTTGATACCGTAAAGCCCCAATTTTTCTCCGATTTTTAATGTTTTTTTTATTTGGATCGCTGAATTTCACATTTAAGCGCGCGCGCACACACACACATACACTTAATCTCGCGTTGACACGGGCACTTATTTTCTTTTCTATGTCTCCTGCGATCGGCCGATAGAGGATCGAGACTTTCTATCAACAGCGCAACCGCCCTCGGCCTCCTTCACACGTATCGGACCGTTGACTATAATTTCACCGCGCTTCACTATCTTGGGTTGGCCAAAATTTTGCACTTACACTCGAATCGGAAACTCCCCACACGTATCCAATAAAACAATCCAATCAGTGAGGTATTTGCGGCACACATTTACCTTGCGTTCTCGCAAAACATGCGTTCCAGGGCATCATGTCCACTTAACGTAAGAAGCCTTTGAAGCAATGTCCTCTCTGCCCACTGATAATAACTGGCGCTCGATAGATGATGATAACACGGCGGCAAAATAGCAAGTTACTTTTCGTGCGACCTACACCGGCAACTTGTTTTTCTTTTTTGCCTCTGCTCTCCGCGCGTTATCTACGCAGAGAAATTATGTTACCGATAAAAATTATGAGCGCGACCGCGGCTGAAGTTTCAAAGCAACAATCGCTTTTTTTTTGGTTTAGTTCCTCGGCGTATCAAAACCTGAATCACCGCGTCGTCGTCGGTGGCGGTGGCTTCTCCTCCTGCACCTGTGTAACTGCTTGCTGGTGGCTGCTATGCGATTACGACAACGAACGATTGTGACTACTAGTGGCGGCAGCGCGTGGTTACGGTCAAGCGACCGGCTGTTCCGCTGCTGCATGGATCCAACTCTCGATCCGCCTCGGCTCGGCTGAGATTCACCGCGCTGCTGAGCGGGAATGTTGCGGAGATTGAGTTACGCTCGATGAAGCGCCGGAATGCACAGGTGCTTCTTGGGTGGGAGCCCGTTCATGGCGAGGGCGCTCAACTGAGCTGAGCGCCTTGCCGGTTCGAAGCGGAAAGCTCACTTTTGGATCATCCTGAAACAGCTGAGATGACAAAACACAGTTCATCCGATTCGTGGGGTTCAGTACTCAGCATTTGGATTAAAAATGAAATAAATTGGGGTTGGTCAATGATCAAGTTCTACATCAGCCAAAAATATAATAAAAATACAGTTTTAACGAAATAATAAATTCCATAGCAGGAATCTAATGTATCGAATAATAATATTTCATCATTTTTATTACTTCTTCAAGCTGACGTGAAGGCAATTTAATTGCCCTAAAATTAAATACAGAATTTATATTATGAATTAATATTAATCTCTTAATTTGTTTTATCCTCAGTAGTAATTTGTCGATTATCCTACGATGTATATTAGGGTGCCAACGAAAATGGTCATCTCGAATTTCAAAACCTCATAAAATATGTTCATCACCTCGAAAAAAAGTCACAGGAGGGTTGTGTCCGAGACACGACCGCATAGTTGACGTAGGATTCCGTTAGGCTATCTGTTGGTTTTGGATATGTTTGAAGAATTACATCGTTAAACCCTTTGATAATGATTTGGTGGTCCTGAAAAGAGCCTTTTTGTTTGGTTGTTGGGTATTGTTTCTTCACTCCACCAGTGTTTACCGAGTGATGATGACAGAAGGATGGTAAATAGTCGTTGGATGACGCGTATCAGATAAAAGATACCGGAATGGAACGAGATATGATGAAAATCGCCCTCTGTGATCCTAGACGAGATGCATCCTGTGTTATGTATGGATGAAACAAAGAAAAAAAAACTCATCAATGTAATATGAAATAATCACCAATACCGAACACAATAATCATTTTGTCTCATCATTAAAAACATAATACTTTAATATAGAGAAAAAAATATTTGAAATAGAAAAGGTAATTTTATTTTATAATTTTAACTTTCTGAGTGTTTATTCAACTCGATGCGAATTTTAATGGGACTAACAACACTTAATACTATATGTAGAGTATATGGGAAATCACTACCCTCCTCTAATTTTCTTCACTTTTCCATTATTTCTCGCCGTATAAACTTTCCTTGGCTGAAAATGAACACAACAAAACAGACGGCTCAAACCAAACGACTTCATCTCGAGCCGAAACACACCTTGGTTTTTACTTATGAAAATTGAAATAAATCGTTTCATATACAATTTTACGCTTACACTTGTGCTAAATTTTTCACAGTACACGATCGGTCATTGATATGAAATTTCACGAAGCGACCAACATTAAAGTTCCAAATTTAAATTTAATTTGCTAGAATTAATCGTATCACTCACCTTACTTGCAATATAAAAATGCCCCCGACTTGCATATACTTGCAATGTCGATTTCCCCCAGGCAGATTTGTTTTAATGTCTCTGTTATGGAATACATTTCGGTAGGAACAAAAGTTCCCCCTACTTTCATGTATTTGCAATGACGATTTCCCCCAGGCAGCTTGGGTTTGATGTCTCTGTTAGGGATCCGTCGCATGTGTCGTCAATTTCGACCAATCAGAAGTGGATATTTCCGTTAGGATAGGGTTTGAGATTTTTCAATTGTTCGATAGTTAGTTTCATGACATATATTTTTTTCTTCAATATGAAAAATTGTTATGGAGTGCCGAAATCGATTGACGCGAAAATTTCATCAATCCATCATGAAATGACTGAGCAATAAGCGTTTGAAATTGGACAATTTTCACGATGTGCTCGATTGTCGACTTTCAATTTGTACCCCAATATGTTCCCGAAAGACGTAATCCTACGTCAAAAAACCCTGCGCAAAATTTCAGCTCGATCGGACTTAAGGAAGATCGGCGCAATGCGGTTTGAGTTTTTTTGAAAACCGAAAAGTCCCAGAGTGTCGATTTTTGACAAAAAAAAATCCGAGATGACAATAGATCTCGACGTTTCATGCAATTGTGAGACATTTGGCATCAACTTTTTAAACCCCTATTCCCTTTACTCCCCCCTTGGGTGATTTTTCGATTGTCAAAAAACTCAAACTTTGACCGCTTTGCGCCACTCTCCCTATAAGTCCGATTGAGCTGATATTTTGCATAGTGTGTTTTTTCGAGGCTGTGAACTTTTTTGTGTGGTAACTTTTTGAAATTTTAGGGTCGATTTTTTCTCATACATTCATTGGCACCCTAATGTACATACAGTAGGGTGGCAGCGAAAATGGTCATGTCAAATTTCAAAAACCGACCATGTACATTTTCTTCTTCTTCTTCTTTTTGGCTTTAAGAGGGTTTAAACTTTTCAGTTCATTCGCCTCTAGTTCATGTACATTTTGTTTATTGGCCCAAAAAATGACTTGTGCAAAATTTCAGCTCAATCGGACATGATTTAGGGGTGCCTCAAAGCTAGGGATACCATCTGGCCGGAGTTGTAAATCAGGACACCTGTCACAGTTACGATTATAACCAAATCATTATGATTCTTTGTGTCAGAAATAAATAAAAACACGTGAAATTTATTCATTTAACATATTTTTTGGGCGATCCGTGCGGTGAAAATAGTCCGCAGATGATGTATTCTGTCTTTTTACAAGCACTAGAGATTTTTTTGTGGTTTCAAAGTCATCAAATATCGAGTGCAATGGTCAGGGCTCTGCATAGTCATAGTCAACTGAGGATAGTCGGCTGACTATCTGACTGACTATACCCGTATTCAGCTAGCAATCACTTTTGGCATCTTCACGCAGTCTCTCCGCCAAAACATTTTGCATTGCCATGCATTTTGAAGTGACTTCCCCCAAAACGAATTCGTTCCTCTCTTTCTCTTTCCCATGTACGTGTGCATGCATCGATGTGTTAGTTCAACTTGGTTTGACATACGCTACAGGTGAGCTAGATTCTTTTGTATCGTACACGAAAATTACTCACACGTATAAAATAACGTGCGATGTGTGTGCGCTATTTTGCACGTCTAATACTAACTAATACTAACGCGAGGACCTTTATAGAATACTTGATAAATGTCTAAGTTCGTTGGTTTGAGTTCACGATGGGTAGACAATAAACCGTCCATTGATGGGGTAACTTCTCTTTTGCATCAGAAATCATGTTTTCGTTCCTCTTTATATGGACGTAAAAAAAATATTGCGTACGCGGGTAGAAAAATTAGTGTCAGAGGGAAATGGAAGTGTGGATTGAAGTCAGTTGAATGAAGAGGCAGATTTGTATTCATTAGTCGAGTCAGTTAAAATAACCACTGACTGGACTAGTTCACCAGTCATCCTCGCTAGTCAATGCTAGTCAATTCATTTTCTAGTCATGTCACTTTTTGTTGGCGGCGACTGCCGAAGCAGTTCTAGTCGAAGCGAAGCTGCTGAGAGTAGAGTCGGTCCTCATTTTTCACCTTCGAAGATTTCGGGCCCTGGTTGCGAAATCAATAAACTATTTGGCAAAAACAACATTTTAAATACAACGTTAAAAAATCTTATTAAATTGAGTTCAATATCAAAAATTTGTCCCCATGTTATTTTTCAAAAATAATCCATTGATTTTCCAACAACTTTGCCGAACATCATATTTTAAACAGACGTCTGGATCTCGAGTTATTATTATAGCAAAAAAAGATCAATGATTTCAGATATGCCCATATAAAAAATCGGTCGCAAATAAAAGTGGTCATTCGATAATGAAAATAACTCAGGGCCCTCAATTGAACCGTCCTTATGTTGTTATAGAAAAACTATGTCCACGCAATTCATCCATACAACTGCTCTGCTTTGCAAGGAATATCGGGCTGTTGTGCTATAAATGACACAACAATTATCATATCAACTGCCTCCGCTGTCCGGTGGTCTAACTGAACAATGGAAGAACATGTAACATGTACACGATTAAAATTTGGCTCAGTTACAGCCAGTCTTGTGTATTGTGCAGTAAAGTTCTGTTCGCCTACAGAAGAGGAACAATTTGATGTAGCGAAACTGTAAGTTTGATAACAATAAATGAAATTAATTGCATTTTAATTTTTGTTGTGTGGGGTGACATGGACACGTTTCTGTAGGGTGAATTGGTCCTACAGGTTTGAGACTTTTCTTTGGCCTAATTGATTCCAGATGCCGCTGAATTACAAGAAGAGGATGGACAGACAACGTTGGAAGAAGGAGGAGCTTGAAAGAGCAACGCAGGCCATCGAGAACGGATTTTCTCTGACCAAGCATCAAAAGTGTTTGAAAATGCTCGACCAACAGTGAAAAGATTCATGAAGAATTCGAGATGGTGTCAATCCAAATTTTCTGGTCTGGATTCTGTCCAAGATACCTGGTATCGATCCCAAAACACTGTTACTGATTGTAACATTATCCCAAAATACTTTACATAAACATAAGTATGTTTTTTTCGATGAAACACACACTGGACCAAATCACCCCACAGACGGTCCAAATCACCCCGCATCGAATTTTAATGTCCAAAAATCATCTCTTTTATTTTATGATATATTTGGTAGATTGAAGCTTTATATAATGATTAAACATTATTTATTGATAGAAAACAAGTGTAGCTCAGTATACAATGTGACATTTTTTATTTAGATCGTATTGGTTTGGAAATATTAGGCGATTTGCTTAGGTGGTCCAAATTCCCCCCTTTTCCCCTATATGCCCAATTTTAAACCGCGCTCGAATCTTGTTTGTCTGCTTTGCTTTCTCTGTTGAGGCGGTGCGTATGGGTGCGTATCACACAAATGAGAAGAAATGTTTAGTATCTGTGTTCTGCGCCGGGTACATTTTGCGTTGTCGTGCTTATGAATTTTGTGCTCTTCGCACCGAGATAGAATAAGAGTTTTCTTTGAGCGCGCGCTGATGAAAATTAAACTCAAGCGCAGCGCTGACTTTGTTTTCTGAAGACTGGTTACATCTATTATGCTAATGAACCTAAATAAATTTAAAAAAAAACAAATGGGATAAAAATAGTGTTTTCGGTTCAAATTATTCAGAACTCATACATCGATGCGATTTACCTAACTATGCTTCATCAAATTCTCAGGATACTTTTACATATCTGTGGTAAGTCGGATTAATCACGTGTTGCGTATTTGATCATCATCAGTGGCGACACATATGTATGGGCCGGTGGTTTCACTCGATTATCCCTAAGGTTAGCCTCAAACCGTGGTTCAAAAGTCTAGACTTGAGTCGGGACTTTATCCGCACCTTCTCCCGACTCATGTCCAATCACTGTTCGTTAGATGCACTACTCTTTCGTTTCAATCTTGCCAGCAGCAATCTCTGCGTTTGTGGCCAAGGTTATCACGACATCGAGCACATTGTTTGGTCGTGCGAGGTGTATCTGGTCGCCAGATCGAATTAAGAAAACTCCCTTCGGGCCCGAGGAAGACAGCCCAATGTGCCGGTGAGAGATGTGTTGGCTCGGTTAGACCTTGATTACATGTCCCATATATATGTTTTCCTTAAAGCTATAGATCTTCGTGTGTGATTGTCCCTACATCCTTATACCCTCCTTTCCTTCCTTTGCGGGTAATTCGTCCCCTTGCTATAAATAGTAGAATAAGTTGAAATGTAAATAAACTATAGATATACGAATAGATTTGAGAATTGAGTGCTCATCAACATTGTTACAATTTCCTTATATCCCATCCTTCTCCTAAAAATATGTCACCCTTCTAAACTCGAGTACACCGCGAGTAATCGGTTTTCCACCTTACTAACCATAGATGTAAGAAAATTGTTTCTATATATATATAGTTTTAAAAATATATTTAAGAATTCGGCTCCTTTAAACTTAAGTAACTGAGCCTGTAAAAATAAACGAATTAAAAAAAAAAAAAAAAAAGTGGCGACACGAATTTTCCGGACAACCCCATATATACACTGTAGAAAATTTGTTATATCTCAAGAACTACTAATCTTAGCATAAAAAGTTACTAAGGTAACGCCACCGCTGCGCATTTTTTACTATGAATTCATTTTTTCACAATGAAATTTATTCTGAGATCAATGTAATGGGGACGAAGACTCCATCTGAAGAGTATAAGGGGCCGAGACGGCCCCAAGCCGCAAAGGTGACGTAATTCGAGTCAGCTGTCGACCCGCAGACGGGATCGGCGGTCTTTTGCGGCCTCGGTTCCTTGTTTTCGTTATATGGGGTCTTCTTCCCTGTTACATTGCACTATGGTCCAGGAGGTGCATTTAAGTGGAAATTAGCATCTAGAGCTCGACAGTGATTCTCTAGACAAAAACTGTCTTCGACAAAGTTGTTACATATAATAGAGCGCTCATTTTTATGTTATCAAAAAAAGGGTGACTAAAATTTGCGATGAAATAAAAAATCTAACTTTCTTATCTTTATAGATAGAGGTAAACATAGTTCGACAATATTGTAGCTCTGGTTATTTTAAGTAACTTTGTGGAACAATATTTCTTTCTATCTCTTCAAATAACCGATATAACGCTTTTTCTCTAGGTTGAGTTAGGGTTACCATGAAAAAAAGGTTTTTTTGCTCTAACTTTTATATGTAAAATTCTACATCAAAACTGTCTTTGAATGACTTTTAGAGCTTTCCAATCCACACATTTAACGGTGCATAACTTGTATGTATCTTAATGCTACTCAAAGTTATTGATGTTTTTTCCCCGAAAACACGACCTTTTCATTTGCTTATCGTTCATTTTGGGGCAAACATAATAAAAAATTATTGATAGCATTTTAAAGAGCACATTTGACTCTACATAAAGTGAAACTTTCAAAACAGTGTTATTTTTTGTATTTGAGTAGATTAAATTTGAAATTATGAGTTTTTGCATATAAATGACCAAGTTGCAATTTTTAAATGCATATAGTAAGCGTAGACTTTAAAGCAGCATCACTTCAGTTCAGTCTTATAGCCACTCAACATGGAGGTTCAAAGAAGACACATTTTTGTTTTTGTTTTCGGTGGACGAAATATAGAAGGAGTTATACAATTATTACGAGAAAAATTTCTGACTATTTTCATTTTCTAATTTAGTTATATATTGACATATTTTACTGGCGATGAGTTGATTGATGACATTATTTTACCAAACTTTTATTGTTCCTATTGTTTTATTCAAATTTATTTTTATAATCTTCCGTATGTACATGTTAACCTGTTTTAGTTGTTATAATGGAAATTAAATTCATAGTAATAAACAAAAATCATACAAAACAAAAAAAAACTACAAAATCAAATGCTTAGCATATTCCGGAATCAGAAGATCGGAATACGCTGATGTTTGCCTATTACTAAGAGATAATACTGGATCCGAAGCTGTTGCGAAGTCCAGTTCTTCAGCAGAAAATTTTCTGTAATCTCCCGAACACGGTTACGCTTTATCCTTTGGCTCAACTCAGAGCTTCTTTTCTTGCTCAGCTTCCTTTCTTGCCTTCTAGCAGTATTAGAAAAGGTATTTTTTTGAGAAAACCAAGACTTCTTCGAGCCACGTGGCATTTTGCCGTTCAAATCGGGAGAGTTTACGAGCACATTTCGACCACCGTGTTGAGAACTTTAACTTCTCAAATTTCAGGCACTCTCTGGCACTCAAAACACATATATCTTGGCATTTTTCTCGTAATAATTGTATAACGTCTTCTATATTTCGTCCACCGAAAACAAAAACAAAAATGTGTCTTCTTTGAACCTCCATGTTGAGTGGCTATAAGACTGAACTGAAGTGATGCTGCTTTAAAGTCTACGCTTACTATATGCATTTAAAAATTGCAACTTGGTCATTTATATGCAAAAACTCATAATTTCAAATTTAATCTACTCAAATACAAAAAATAACACTGTTTTGAAAGTTTCACTTTATGTACAGTCAAATGTGCTCTTTAAAATGCCACCAATATTTTTTTATTATGTTTGCCCCAAAAAGAACGACTAGCAAATGAAAAGGTCATGCTTTCGGGGAAAAAACATCCATAACTTTGGGTAGAATTAAGATACATACAAGTTATGCACCGTTAAATGTGTGGATTGGAAAGCTCTAAAAGTCATTGGAAGACAGTTTTGATGTAGAATTTAACATATAAAAGTTAGAGCAAAAAAACCTTTTTTTTCATGGTAACCCTAACTCAACCTAGAGAAAAAGCGCTATATCGGTTATTTGAAGAGATAGAAAGAAATATTGTTCCACAAAGTTACTTAAAATAACCAGGGCTACAATATTGTTGAACTATGTTTACCTCTATCTATAAAGATAAGAAAGTTAGATTTTTCATTTCATCAACAATTTTGGTCACCCTATTTTTGATAACATAAAAATGAGCGATCTATTATATGTAACAACAACGAAGACAGTTTTTGTCTAGAGAATCACTGTCGAGCTCTAGATGCTAATTTCCACTTAAATGCACCTCCTGGACCATAGTGCATTGACCTCAGAATAAATTTCATACTAAATTGCAAATTCGAAATAAAAATCGCGCTGCGGTGGCGTCAATAAGTAAGTACCAGAATTGGCTGCAATTCAACAAAGTATTGAAATTCCATAAACTTTTTTAAAAACCATTGCACATACCATGATGTAGTTGAATTTTTTTTATAGTTACACTCTTATGTACAAAGTTTCAAAAAAAAAATCAGACACATTCGGGTTCAAGTTCACTGTTTCAGACTAATTTGGAGTGGAATTGTTAAATATGTTTTCTTGAAATTATGCGGTTACTTTTATCGGCTTCATATGGAGATTCGTAGCCAACTGTTGTGGACCGAAAATTAGTACCATTCATGCAGAGAATGAATTACTCATGGACTCCACATTCTTGCTCTGCGGCTTGGAACCCCAGTAGCAGAGTCACTCAGTAAAGTGGAACTCGCGCCACTACTATTTGCACCTGTCGTCATGATGAATCCACAACTAAACCTTAATCGCGAAGACCCTCGGTCAACCCTTTCCTTAGCTTCCGCTTGTAATCGTCACTTGCAAAGCCACTCGACGGCAAAAACTTTCCCCCCATCGAACGCGTCATTGTCTCCATTCGAACCCACGAATTTAACACCTCTGAAACTTTTCTCCAATCCGCACATCGGGCGCGCATAGCGAGAGCGTTTGTTTTCGACCTTGCCTTCGGTTGCGGCCTTTGCAACAATTCACCCCTTGTCACTCCGGTTTTCGTATTTTCTAAACTGAAATACATTTTGTGTCCAGTTTGCCTGTCATGTCAGTGAGTCGCGCGCATGAATATCTCCCATTTGTCAATTGCAGGCACCTGCATTTCTGTCACCGCGAAACGATATCGGTGGGGCTGATCGGGTACTGCGATATGACACACTAAAATTGTGCCAAATCAGCGCTCACTCGTTAGTCAGGTTTTAGTGTGTAACGTGGCTACGTCAACAACAGCGAATATAAAAAACTCGTTTTACCTCTCATTGCAAAAACGAAAAAAAGCTCAAACACGGGAAAAAGTGCCGTGTGACTCACTTTTTGCGTCCTTTCGGCATGAAAAAAAAAATGAGCAACAGAAGAGCCCAAGCGAAGAGTGAAGCGTATTTGCGTACGCGATTGGATCTTATTGTTGTCTCGCGCGCGAAAGGTATGCGGAACTTAACAAGTTTGCTGAATTCGTTATGAAGCCCGCGCAGAATTCCAAACAAGCCATCTTCAAAATCGGATAATTTCACTTGCCCGATGACGCCAGTGTCCTCGTTGTACAATGTACTCTCGAAGTGGTGTGATTTATACATGCTTCGCCTGTTGGAATGTTTATCGCCTTTTTCGGTTACACCCAACGCTAATTCCCTGAATTTATGGATATGATAATTGAAGGTTTACATTTTGTAAATGTTTTAGTATGTTGTATGTTGTAGTTTCCGCTAGTGATGTCTAAATTTTTCATTTATTCGATTATCGATGATCGTTGGGGCATTTTTCAATATTCGATTCATTCGAATAATTGTCTTTCAATATTCGATTAATCGAGCGAATATTAATTTTTTGTAATAATCGTGACAACGCGACATTCTGGTCGCGTGGTCTATCGGGTTGTCGATGTTAGATGGTTGGATAACAAAATTATATAGCCTAAAAAAGCATTAGTCTTGAGAAAGATTCCTTCCTCCATTAATCGCGATTACAGCGATAATTATTCGATGTATTCATATTTTTATTTTGAATTATTCGATACAAAATTACTCGATTATTATTTCAGATATTCGATTATTTGAATTAATCGAACGATTAACGAACGATTAAGTCTCTAGTTGTCGCGATGTGAGTTTTGTTTGGTTTGAACTGTAACCTTACATATTAAAATTATTTTGCATTATAAATCCTACGAAAGCCAATGTAATGAAAGTATGTATCCGCAATAATTTGGACAACCATGAATTATAATAAAATAAGCATTATGCTCTCAATTCCCAATGTAACTATTTATTTCATAAGTATGGGATATGGTTTGCAAATTCACATATTTGAACCAAAACCATTCTGTATTCGAATAAAAATCTCGAACCATGCTTTTGACTCCCAGATCCCAATATGTTTCGATTGGGCATAACTCAAGGCAATTGGAATGATTGTCTTGAGAAATTGGCAAGTTTTGGTACAACATTGACCTCATGGGCTTCATACCACTCCATCTCGGGTTAAGTATAGTGACATGCCAGGTCGGTCTAAACCAAAGGATTTTTGTCGTGGCTTTTGATGAAAGGTAGCGACCGTTTTTGCATTCGGTCTGGCAAATTTCTTTGCTTACAGTGGTTATAAAAGATAGACTCTTCACAAGACATTTTTCAGGGAATTTTACCAACTTTTCCACCCTTAACCCTTTATCTACAGCGGTGTGCTTCTTCGGAGTGCTACCGATGATCGGAACACTGCGCCGAAAAGTATGCATATCGCGCTTATGTGATC
This sequence comes from Toxorhynchites rutilus septentrionalis, assembly GCF_029784135.1. NCBI lineage: Eukaryota > Metazoa > Arthropoda > Insecta > Diptera > Culicidae > Toxorhynchites > Toxorhynchites rutilus. The sequence continues at coordinate 127,994,667 of NC_073744.1, forward strand.
GATGTTCAGTATCACCCTGACGCCGTCTATAGACGACGCTCGTGCACACAAGTCAGCGCGAGGATGTCGCCTATAGACGACGCTCGTAGCGAAAGGGTTAAGTATTCTGCAGTTGCCAGCAGTTGCAAAAGCCTCCAGGACTGGCTTGTTGTTTAAAATCTTCCAGCACGTAAGTTTCATCTTCCATAACATCATATAAAAATAAACTTCGTTAAATAATTGCAATACAGTCGAGCACGTTATTTCACCAGTTTTCAATATAGAATGTACCGATACCGTTTTTAACACACATCGAAATCTAGCTTTTTTGCAGGTTGACGTATCGCAAGGTAGGGATTCGCACTATGGCTAGACAAGATCCGTTCGCGAAAGTCTTTATCATTCGGCGCCATCCTGAAACTGCATGTAGAATGTAAAAATCAAACAAAAGGGAACTGTGGGTAAGGCCGGCACTGGGGGTAAAATCGGCACCCTTGAGTTTTACTAACAGTTCGGCTGAAAAGTTCATAAGGTTGACGTCTAGATGGTGCCTCTTGCAAAAATCTACTTGACTATCACAAAGCACTATCTTTCAATGGATACATGTCAAAATTTGACAGCAATCGGTCGATTGGTTCGTGAGTTACAGCATTGAGAGTGAAGCAACTTTTGTTATTGTGAAAAAATGGAAAAAATCAATCAAAAAATCAAAGAAATCAATGAAAACGATGGCAAAATTGCATGAATTCGAATTTCTTCTGCATCCACCGTATTCTTCAGATCCGGCCCCCAGCGACTTTTTTTCTGTTCGCAGACCTGAAGAGAATGCTCGCTGGCAAGAAATTTAAGACCGATGATAAAGTGATTACCGAAACTAAGGTCTATTTTGGAAAAACCGAACAAGTGCTATAAAATGGTATCGAAAAGTTGGAAGATCGCCATAATGGCTGTATCGCCCTCGGAGGCAATTATGTTGAATAATAAAATTGAATTTTGCAAAAAAAAAAGTTTTACTTTTCAGCCGAACTATTAGAAAACTCTGATTAATTGATCCGTCAAGTGTCAAGATAACAATCAAAACAAATGCGTTGAATTCCCGGCCCCGTTAGGCTGACGCCATATGATCCTTAATAAAAATATATATTTTGGATAAAAAAAAATGCGAGTGCCGGAGATGCGCCACCAGATGTAATTTGATTAGTTTTATTGTTATCATAATCACAAAAAAACCTGAATAAATTTACCTACGGTCATGAATTCAATCTTTTCTGTGAATTGAGATCCAATCCTAGCGTGATTAAAGGCATCATATGACGGATGTTGATTTAAGTGAAAAAATGACCGCCTGGGGTATCCGGAACTTTCCCGGAAGTATCCAATGTGGTCCTAAACTCCATCAAACTAGTTCCATACAAAATTGTGGTGTAGCATGAAGTGTCGCACGATAGATTTGCCTAATTTCAAATTCCTTCTTTTCCATGTTCCATGTTCACCTGAGCTTGTCCCGATCATATCTCCGGAATCGATTGGGCGATTCGAACCATATTCGACAGTGACTTCTAGAATTAGAATACCTTCCATTTTACGCCGTCCCCTTGTGCCGGGGCCACAGCCTTCTGCAGAACCTCGGTGTTATAGTGCGTGCCCTTGATTTTCACGTTTTTCCTCGATATACATCAGTGGGAGCTTCCACGCCTGGATACGGCCCCCAAACCATCACCGACGCGGCGCTCTGGAACCGCGGGATATTTGTGTGGGACGGGAAGATGCTGGCCAACGTCAGCGCCCACAGCCGATCATTTTGGACACTGTGCGACTGTTACGAGACAAAGAGTTTCTTATCAGAAAACACAAACTCCTGACCTGTAAGCCGCGAAAGTATTAGGTTGGCTTTGTCCAGTCTCTTCTTCGTAGTAGCATTCGATACCCCGTGAACCTTACGTTTCTTGTAAGGCTTGTATCCCAGGTCCTTCGTCATGGACCTCCCACCGTCCCACACCATGGGCAGTCCCGATTGACACATCCAGGTCAGCTGCGGTCTTCCGGATCGAGCAGTTCATTTTTCGACGAACGCACTCGCGCACCACCTTGATGGCTGCTGGCGTCCTCGCCGAACACGGCCGCTCGGATTTCGCACGGTTCTTGGTCCAGCCCGTCTCCCGGTACCGACGGATGGCGGTATAAATGAAATTCCGCTTCATCTCGTGGGATTTCAACCGCCGGAATATTTCGCCGGGTCGCTCACCTTTCGCAAACAACTTTCCTACAACGTTGCAGTACTCCTTCATAGTGATCCCCGATAATCGTTTAATAAATCGATTAATCGAATACTTCCCTCAGAAACCGATTATTAATCGAACGAATATGGCACAATCAATAATCGAAGCGAACGAATATTTTACGTCGATTAATCGAGAAAAAAAATCGTACGGCCGCTGCAGTTTTATCCTGAAAAACGATCAATATCTTTGACGCTCCCCTAAATTCGTAAACGTAGTACAATGTTATCAACGCGAATTGAGCTTCGTTTAGGAGTTTAGGGGAGCGTAAAAGACAATAATTGATTTTCAAGCGGAATGAACACTTTTTTGATTCCAGATAGCTTTCTAGCTAATGAGAAATATTAGTCTAACTAATTATTTCTCTCAGTGTGACGATTAATCGATTTATCAATTATTTGGGGCGATTAATTGTATCGAATAATAAACTGCTGAAAAGTATTCTATTAGCTGATGAACGAATAATTTCAAAAATCGGTGATCACTACTCCTTCATCGTGCGCGGTAAACAAACAACAAATAACAGCAAGTCGGCACCGTGCGCATCGGTTAGCCTATATCTATCCAATACCAATACACAGAATGCACGTGGTGCGCAGCTACACAACGATGAAAAATTATATTCGGACTTATTGAACACACTGCAAATGTCGGTTCGGATATATCCAGCTGACACGAAGAGCCTCAAGATGTCCAATACTTTCGCTCCAGGGTGGAGCTGGCATTACGAACAAAATATCGAACCATGTTTTCTGTTTTCACCATGGCTAGTGCAAATCATCTGATATGGGCGTAGAAGCATTTTCGTAGAAGGCCTAATGAACATAAGGAGCACGTGCAACGCTGCAGCATCGAGCGACTCGACAAAACGTTGAACTATACAGACTGAAGTGAAGGTTGCAAACACATCTCTTTCGGGAAAAAAGTTTGGCATGAATGCGTCTAAAACTAAATACATGCTAGCAGAAAGGACTGATCGCAACAGAATTCTTCTTGGTAGATGTGTTGTGATCGACGTCAACGTGCTCGAGGTGGTAGAGGAATTTGTCTACCTTGGCTAGTTGATAATAATTGACAATAAAACAGCCGTGAAATTCGAAGACGCCTAGACAACGGAAGATCTACTATGTGCTCCGCAAATCCTTAAGGTCCAACAAACTCCGACCCCGTACGAAGTGTACCATGTACAAATCCTAATTCGACCGGTTGTTCTCTATGGGTACGAAGCATAGACAATGCTCGAAGAGGACTCGCATGCACTTGGTGATTTCGAACGACGAGTGCTCAGAACAATATACGGTGGTGTACAGGAAAACGGAGTATGGAGAAGGAGAATAAACAGAAAGGAACCCCAGTTGTTGGAGAACGATTCCTAGAGCTCGTTAAAATGATATAACAACGTTTGCAACGCTTCTGTTGAATTTAAATTCTGAAGATTTGGCTCCAACGATTTCCAAATTTTTAGCGAATAGCAAGAAATTAGATCAATACAATTAGAATTAACCAATTTGTTAGTAACAATCCGAATGTCATCGATTCTGGTCTCTACATAAACCTACCATCAGCTAATAATATTTCAAATTTAGACTTTGTTTGGGTTGTTTTTCATATTTTTTCCTCAATGTCAAAACGATTAGTTTCAAATCTTCCATACTACTGATTGTATGAATGATTGGGTCCCAAACTCATAATTGGGTCCCAAACTCGTTAGTGTAATCTCTATCAGATTACAAGACACTATGCCGGTTTTTAAACTTTAAAATTTGAATGAAAATTTTCACATCATGTTATTTAATTAGCTGAAACACGTATTTCTGACTTTCATTCAACCATATGGCTACACACTGGAGTCGCTTTTTACGCGGAGGATACGTGCCGCGTAAACAAAAACCGCGTAAAAGAAAACCGCGTAAATTCCGAAATCCGCGTAAAAAAACGCGTAAATTCCAAAATCCGTATAAAAATAAACCGAGTAATTTTCAAAATCGGTGTGAAAATCTAACAAACAGTGAGTTATTAGTTTAAAATTCAACCCATATTCTAACAACTGATTACCTGAATTTTTTTGCATGCTACAATTCTGTTATCTGTATCTTCTTTTATTTTTCAGCTACTAATCAGTGATACAATACTGAATTATTTCGGGAAAAGTCACATCAATTAGCACATTGATTTTCACGTGGTTACTACGTGCCGCGTAAAAAAACCGCGTAAATTTCGAAACCCGCGTGAAAAAACCGCGTAAATTCCAAAAATCGCGTAAAAAGCGACTTCAGTGTACAATTTCAACATTGTTGCTGAACTTTTTCATTATAATATAAAGATGTCTTCATAAACAATTTTCGTATGAGACTTTTTCACCACCTGCAAACAAAAATGTTTTTTATTTAAATAGAATACTAATTTGATATGGATAAACTAGTTTTCACTCACTGAAAATCAGCTATACTTTGACGCTCTCTCAAACTAGTAAACGAAGCTCAATGCCGTCAACGCGGATTGCTGTTTTGAAGAAAACAAATACTTCTGACGTTTGAGATGTTGGCACCAACAAAATGGCGGGTGTCATATAGCTGATACTAACGCTTGCATTAAAAATGGACAAATTTTATCAATTTTTCATGCGTTCACCTCAGCACTTGGTCAATCATAGTAATCCATGAGTTTCCAAACCAAATTTGACAGCGTTATCAGTTGAACTGCAGAAGATATGGCGATAACAGTAAAGTAACCGCACTCCGTGGATGCGTACTGGGAGCTCCATCCCGTTGCGAAGAAAGTATACATCATCAAGTACTTTGAGTCCGCCAGATACGCCCGTTCTAGTATCTATAATATCCTTACACTTCCGGAGAAGAATGAAAGCATTGAACGGAAGCCTGGTTTCGGTCGTCCGACGGTGCTATACGATCGTAAATTGCAGCTGAGGGCTTTGCGCCGGGAGATCGGAGTAACGGGCAGAACAGTGAAAAAATACCTAGCGGAGATGGACATCATGCGGAAACGTAAGTCAAGATCGGTCACATCGGAACAGCAAACTGTGACCCAGTAACTGGATGGCAACGACTGGCAGGGTTCCGAGGTGAAGTACATCTCCCACACCAAGTTCCCCTGCTTAATTCAAAAATATCATCCGGTAGAGGATGTAGTTTTTTGGTCGGACCTGGCCTCCGCCCATTACGTAAATAAGTCGCTGGAGGAGATGAATCGCTTGAAGAGAGATGTTGTTCCGAAATTCGCTAACCCGCCGAACGTCCCCCGCTGTATCCCGTCGTGAATTTCTAGACGAACCTGAGGGAGGAAGGTCTACTCCAACCATTTTGTTGCAAAAACGGATGTGGTGAAAGTTCCGACCAAATGCCGAAAGGCCGCACAGTGGTCCCAGACAAAATTTAGGCGGCCAAAACTCAGATTTTTTCTAGCTAAAAATCCAATTTTTGGTAGACTGGGGTTTTCGGATACGCTGAGTTAATTTTTCAACTTGGTTTCACCAAAAAACCAAGAGGGGGGGAAAGGCAAGGTGGCAAAGTTCAAAATTTTCAGTTTTTATCGTGTTTGGTCAAAATGCATGTTTTCGGATACGCAGAGTTCATTTTTTAACTTGGTTTCACCAAAAAACAAAAAAAAAAGAGGAAACCATTGATTTTCCGAACCATCGGTTAACTTTGCAAAATCATAACTCAAAAATTTCAGTTCAAATAGTTTTCAAAAATTATTCAGTTTCGACATATGCTTTTCAGGAAAAATATGAAAAAATATTTTTTTTAATATAGTCCCGAGACTATGAAAATAATAAAAAACGAATACAATCAATAATAACGAAAACAGATTCCAGTAGTATTTTTTTTTTCAAAAAAGACCAGATGATTGGCTTTAATTTGATATGTCGTTCATCTGAATCGGTTTAGTCGTTCAAAAGTTATGAATTTTGATAAAAGTCATTTTTGGAAAAAGAGGAAAAAGTTGATTTTTCGAACAACCCTTAAATGGAAATGGTCACCCTACTGAAAAAATAAAAAAAAACGGGTCTAATGTTTTGCGATAAAGAACAAAACTACCACTTTTCACGAAAATTTGAGAACCACTATATCGGTTTGATATGGAATGGCTAATTTCGGGTTAATATTGAGAAAAATCTAAAAAGGGGAATTTCGGGTGAAAAACTCAAGTGCTGAGTGATAAAAGACACTTTGAGGAACACTTTCATTAAAAAAGTTTTGCGGAGAAATGCGGGGCAAGTTTTATAAGTCCATCCGAAGCAAAATTAAACTTCCAAAATAGCAATTACTTTGTGCGGTTAACTCCGCATACTACAACTAACCGAATTTTTAAACTTACAACAAATTCAAATTCTCCGTTAAAAATGCTTCAAGAAACATAATGAGCCAAAAAAAATCGTTTAAAAACTTCACCCAAACACATCTTATGGCGTTCCCAGAGCAATGATGCGAGCGCGGAATGGGGTGAAATACGTGATCCTAGATGCCTTGAACATCCTAGAATAAGGGGCTGTAGGGTTTTTGTGTTTTTATGCAGCTTCATTTTTTGGGTTTTGGCCGCCTAAATTTTTTCAGGGATCACTGTGGGCCGCCCCACAGGGTGTACAAATATTTTATAACCAGGTCATTCAAATTATTTTTCATGGGATTAAATTATCATTTGTCGTTTGTTTTATCGTCATCTGAATATTGTTCATTTTTTAAATGCAAGCGTTACCGAACACGTAAGCGCCTGGGTGATGATACTATCGAACTCATATCGATTCGTTTTCACGCACACAATGTGTTCAATATCTTATTACAAGACTGACGATTTGTGCAAGTTGTGTAAGTTCTTAGGACATCACATAGTGTTCAAAAACCCCATAAGATTGTCAATAGTAACCCATCGGCCCAACCGAACAGCGTTTGTCCATTGCATCGAACTAGTAGAGCATTAAAAGTGAAGAAAAAAAAAACTTTCGTTTTTAATTTTTTGGACCACATTTGTTCGCGCTGCTAGCGTGCAGTGTGCAGTGATCAACAAAACTGCTCAACAATCAATCGAGCGAAAGGAATCAACGGCCAAAACAAGCCGCAAAGCATGAAATCAATTTAAGCATCATTCCATCAGCCATTTGGAACATTGGACCGACCGTCGGACCGCCGCAACATGTTGGACATTGTTTGTCGAGGATAGTTTAAGGAGCGCAAAAAATCGGACATAATCGATACAGTAGTGGTGATGGACATATCGGGGCCTTGGCAGGGCTAAACCTTCCAGAGAAAGTCATGCATCGCTTGATGTTGGACAAGATTGTTGTTGTTCATGCGGCATAAATTTCCTGGTATTGTGAACTATAAGCGAGACGAGCTTAGCATATGGAAGGATTATGATTTATTGTTTTCGTCTGGTAATCATTACAGCATAAACTGTGTGTGTTTTTTCACATAATTTTTAGCATGAATTGAATGAATTAAATTGCTTAACATTTCCGACCCAATCAAAATTAGTGTTGAACATTCCATGGTTAGTTTGAAAGCAAAACTAAAAACGGTGAAAAATGGTAATTCATACACACCGATTAACAAACAAGAAATACAAAAGAAGCATTAAGAAATATTCAAACACCGCTAAAATATGTGAAATTCTACGACAATTATTTCAATTTCAACTGCAAGTTGCCGCATGCAGAACATTGTCTCATCGTTTTCCCTGTCCCAGTGACAGCCAGCGCGATCCATTGTGGCACCTGAGCTAGGTCAAGCCGCGACCGCACGGTTCACACGGTCATTGCTAAACTTGATCGCGAAGAAGAGATTGCTAAATGCTCTCATCTCTTCAAACGCCGGCCCGAAGTTGACCCTTTTACCCGTGCTTCGCTAGCATCATCACCTTGGGTTGTGTTTGTTCATTCAACTTGATCTCAACACCATCCAAAGGTAGTTTAGTTGGGTAGTTTAGTGAGTACTCCGTCGCAATTTTAAACATTACATCAAACACAGCTATTTATTGCCCTTCCCGTCCGTTCCACAGCCACAGCTTGCGGAGTGGTGCAGCCACCTCTAGCTCATTATGCCCTTTACGTGAATCCCTGCATTTCGCTGCTGATTGGCTTACCCGGGTGTAATGTTCATTCAACTAACCTACCTTGCTCCCATCACATCTCCGCACATTGTAGGGCAGAGGCACCGAAACGGAACGAAACCAGTGTTTGCCACTACTGAATTCGCAAACGGTGCGCGCGTCTTCGGTGTCTGTTATTATAATTATGACATTTGGATCGCAACCGAGATTTTGTCGTTGTGCGAAGGTTACCTTCTGCGTTCGCAACTGGTTTTATGTTTATCGCTTCTTGATATGGATGATGTATTTTTTTTACTGTGTCTTCGAGACGTGGTGTACCGATTATGATTTTTTATTTGAATGATGGTCACTGTGAGCTCAAGAAAGCCAACGAAACATAAAGAATGGAAACCAGTGATAATCGATTAGATGTACCTTTAACCAATGAACATCATTCAAATGATTGTGTTGCTAATTGCAATGCAAAGGTCAATTCACAACGAATGTAGAAATGACCAACAAGCTGATCAGAATGATCTCATAATTGCTGAACACGCTTATCTCACTTCTATAGTTCTCCAACCCCGCGCGACATCTATTCTTCCCGAGTCTTGCTCCACTTGGTACAACCATTTCGATCGCTGGATTCCTCTTCTTCGTGATACTTCGTGACGGGTTCGATGCGAACGCCACCTTTGCGAGGCTGCTGTCCGGTATTCTAATAACATGTCTTGCTCATCGCACTCGTCCAGCAGCCTTGACGACTGTCTGAACTCTGGGTTCGTCGTAAAGTAGAGTGCAGGTTCGTGGTTCATCCACCTTCTCCAAACTCCGTTTTCCTGTACACCACCGTATGTTGTTAGAAAGTTAGAAGTTAGAACAAGATAGTTCTTAGAGGATCATTAGGGTGCCTGTAAGACACGCCTGTAAGAACATCCGGGTGCTGTTTCACATCGTGGTCGCTACAGACCGGTCCACAAGGGCGTAACCCAATGCTAGAAATGTTTTATGTTCGGGCATGACACTCCACTGCGTAGATTACAGAAAAACCTACGACGCATGTGAACACATGGTAGACGTAGGTCCCTGTTTGCGCAAACTGCGGAGTCGATCACAAACATACCAGCAGAGCATGCTCAAAGAGGCAGAGTACATCGAGATCCGAAAACGTGTCTCCACCAACAATTAACCAGGACGAAAAATTTTTTTGGCGGTCCGGAACGTTCTCCGTCTTCCAAGTCAAAATTACCACTTTTAAACCGTGCAAACCACATCTGACACGTTCGCTCGGTTGGAGTAAACTTCTACCAAAATGCGATGACTTTCCGCAGAATGAAAAAGGTAATTGTTGGTTTGAATTCAAAAGAACGGTTTGATAATCCCAACACTGGTGGTGAGGCACAATTCAGTTTTGGGCCAGCGATATTGAGCGTAGAGAAAATATTTGCATTTTAAAATATTTTGTTATACTGTGGTAGAAATGAAGTGAACGTGATTTGTCTATCAAGAGCATTGAAAACTAAAACTAGCACAGTTTTCGCCCGGAAAAGTTCTTATCCAGATCGAATCGTGAAGACGCGTCCACATTACGCCAATCGGCCTTGGCCGCCCGGTAAAGCCGAATAAATGTGGCCGTACCGCCCGGGCTTGCCGACGTGCCGAAACCGACTCGAATCAAACCGAACCCAACCCGAAACAAGTGGGTCCGGTTCGAAAAAGTCGAACCAAAACAGAACGAAATAAATTAGCGTTGACGACATTGTGCTTCGTGTGTTCGTGACGGCTTCGTGCATCCGATGGAACTTCGGCTTCGTGCACCCGATGGGGCGTCCACATTACATAACGAACCGAATATGCCGCCTGGTACAGGCCGATCGGCATCATTCGGCATAATGTGGATGCGCCTTGAGATCATCAACTGCTCTGCCACAATTGTCGTTATTCAACCGATCCAGAGACGATTTGTTCGACAAAATACGTATTTCGTTATTGGTTATCAAGTTGCTAATATCCACGCTGTCTGTCAAATACTCTGTCTATTGTTCTTGGTTCGTCGATGAATCAACTGTGTCTGCGGAGCAAAACAATCAATATGTCGGTGAAGCAAGCCGAAACAAAACCGATATCTCGTCCGATTCGCTCCACCAGGACATTTCGAACAACGAGTTAGCAAGATTGATGGCTGCGCAAAACAAAGCTACTCAGGTCCAAATCAGCCAATTGGGTACTAAGCTCCGAGACGAATTAAATAGAGGCCTGGAATACAGTCGAACTGATTTTGTGAACATCAGCACGGAATTATCGCAAGTGAAGCGGGATGTTATAAACAACACAAATGCAATTGCAAGAACCCAACTCTACAATGATGTAATGATCAGTGATGTTATACTCAAGATGAGGATTTGATGAGCTACTTTCGGAGATGGTGTCTGGCGCTAGGGTATTCAACTGCATCGGTTCCGCTGGTCGACATTCGAAGGCTATCAAAATCACCTATTCGAGAAGATGCTAACTGCTACATATTAGTGCAATTTGCCTTCACCAATCAAGGCAATGACTTCTTCGGAAAGTATCTACGGCATCGGTCACTTTCGTTAGCTCAAATTGGATTCAAGTCAGACAAACGCGTGTACGTGAACGAGAATTTGGTTCCGGAAGTCAGGAGAATAAAATCCAAGGTACTCGTATTGAAAAAGGAGGGAAAGCTAAATCGTGTATCTACCAGAGGAGGAATAGTCTACGTTTCGCTGCCCAACAATAGCCAGGAATGTGCTGTGACATCGGAGGATGAGCTACGTCAAGTTGTCAACAATATCTAACGAAAATAAAATCAGCGGTGGAGCATCTTCCCAAGGACAAGGAATTTCTGGAGACTAGAATTCTTATTTTTTAATGCATCGTTTGTTAAAGTTCCTGTATTGAACTTGTTGTAGTTGTACATTGTCAGTTTTTGTGTTTGTAGATTGTAGTCTTGTGAATTTTTGTGGCTCTTGCTGTTTGAGTTTTTGTATACATATGAGTAGTAGATCTGGTCGTAATGTCTCTTCAAATTTGGGTATCGCGGGTGTTGTGATGAAGTCCGCTCTAATTCCAAATAAATTGTCGATATGTTTCATGAATAGTCGAAGTGTTTGCGCTAAAAACCTATCTAAGCTCGATGAATTGAGAAATATTGCTCAATTTTTAAAAGTAGATATAATGTGTGTAAGTGAGTCGATAACTATACAACAGTAAGGAATGACCGGGTTGGTAGACTTGGAGTTGGTGTTCTAGTGTATCTGAAGAACGGCATTAAGTTCAAAATAATTGAAAAGTCATCAAATGATATATATGCTCAAAATATTGATTTTATTTTATTTGAAATTGAGGTGAATGGGGTCAAACTATTGGTGGGTGCTTTTTATAATCCTCCCATGTGTGATTGCCCGCATGTTTTGAATGAAATTTTGAGTAATCCCAGGTATCACTATTACAAAGTTCTTTTTTTGGAGGATTTCAATACCAATTTGCTAGATGGAAGGTCTGACAAAACCAAACGTTTTCAAAACAGTTTGTCCAACTTCTCGTTCCAGTCGGTTGGTTACGAGCCAACTCATTTTCATAGAAATGGTTGTTCACAAGTTGACCATATTTTAACTAATGACATGAACAATACTTTGCGCTTTAATCAAGTCGACGTCTCGTTTATGTCCAACCATGACTTGCTATTTGCTTCTGTTAATATAGACACCGTTCTAACTACTGAAAAATTCCGTTTTCGTGATTTTAACCGAATAGACCCAGGGCTAACGATTTAATTATTCAATCAAACGGTAACTAAATGCCCCAAGTTCGAGCCTTGGTTCAATTCTGACATTTCGAGGCCAATGGTAGATCGTAATTTAGCATATCGTTCATGAAAGAGATCAATGCGAGTAGAAGATCATACCATGTTCAAAATCTTAAGAAATAGGGTAACAAAATTAATAAATGATGCTAAGAAAAAACATTTCAATGAAAAGTTTGCAAATGCAACTTCAAGTAAAGATGTTTGGTTTCGCCTTCGTGCGTTAGGATTTTAAAAAACAACCCTTGGAGGACCAACCAATTTCAGTGCCGATGAAATTAATCGATTTCTTGTGAGCAATTTTACGCACAATGATCAATCTCGTGGAAACGTCGGATCCTTACCACAAGTGTTCAGCTTTACGGATATCGAGGAGTGTCATGTCATCAATGCCGTCTATGGTATTAAATCCAATGCAACTGGACGTGATGGAATTCCAATCAAATATATAGAACTAATACTTCCTCTCATAATTAAACCGATAACGCCCACACGTGTTGATCACATGTTTAATCTTATAATCAGGACAAAAACGTATCCTATGGCATGGAAAACTGCAAAAATTCTACCAATCAAGAAAAAATCATCAGATAGTTCTATGACTAATCTTCTACCAGTGAGTATATTAAGTTCATCATCAAAAGCTTTGGAATCAATAATGAATTCCCAAATTTGTAGTTATGTTGCGGATAACGGTATCTTATTCGAATATCAGTCGGGCTATCGCAATGGCCATAGCACCAAAACTACCATGCTTAATATTTGTGACGATATTGGCCTGGTATTAGATAAAGGTGGTTCAGTTGTTTTGATATTGCTTGACTTCTCTAAAGCATTTGACACGATTTCACATAACATGTTTTGTTATAAGTTATCACATCAATTCGGTTTTTGCTGGGATTCAATGCAACTAATCCAGTCATACCTAGCTGGAAGATATCAGTGGGTTTTTCATGATAATGTTCTTTCTGACCCTTCACCTGTTAGCTCTGGTGTTCCTCAAGGTTCAGTTTTGGGACCCACACTTTTCTCGTTATATATCAACTATCTTCCTTGTGAACTCAGCGGGTGCAAAATTCATATTTTCTCTTTTAAATAGAAATTTGACGAACATTGCGGCATTGGCTGAACAGAATTCGCTATCTTTAAATGCTGATAAAACATAAGCAATTTATATCAATCGTAAGAGCAGAAGTTTTCAACCCCTTCTTCTAATTAAGGATAGATGTATTGAATTTTTCGACAATGTTACTACTCTCGGAATAAAAATCCAAAATAACCTGGAATGGGATGCATATATTTTGAAGCAATGCGGAAAAATTTATGGATGCCTAATACCAGGGACAGACATACAGCTGTACTTGCGTTGTAAGAGTACAGCGTTTTTTTTTTTATTAATTCGTTTTTTTACAGGCTCAGTTACTTAAGTTTAAAGGAGCCGAATTCTTAAATATAATTTTAAAACTATATATATATATATATATATATATATATATATATATATATATATATATATATATATATATAAACAATTTTCTTAGATCTATGGTTAGTAAGGTGGAAAACCGATTACTCGCGGTGTACTCGAGTTTACGAGGGTGACATATTTTTAGGAGAAGGATGGGATATAAGGAAATTGTAACAATGTTGATGAACACTCATTTCATAAATCTATTCGTATATCTATAGTGTATTTACATTTCAACTTATTCTACTATTTATAGCAAGGGGACGAGAGTACAGCGTTGTATAGGTACTATCGTACCATGACAGACATACTTTGGTTGTACATTGCACCGTATGTCAAACTGACAATCAGAATTTTTCCAATTTTCACCACATATTTCAATGAAAAAGTTTTTTATTTAGCGTCTGAACTATCAAACACAACAAACAAGTTTCCAATCTGAGTTATTAACTCAAGAGAAAGCTAAAGAAAAGAATATTTACCAAGTGTTTTGACTCAGTTTGTTCATGCTACCCACCACTAACCGTTTGTGGCGCTGCGCACCGTACAACTGTAGTCATGTACAAAGTGAAACAGGTCGGTACAGATACAGCGATTGTACCGAGTTGCTTTCATGGTTCTAGCGCTGTTCATGGTGACAGACATACAATTTTCGAAGTACAGCGCAAGTACAGCTGTATGTCTGTCATAAGTATAAGATCACTAGGTTTGAAAGCCAAGTTTTTGAATTCATCAACTAAGCTCACATTATTTAAAAGTTTGATTTACCCTCATTTTCTATACAGCGATTTCATACTCTCCCAAGCTTCTGCATATGCCCGTGGAAGAACAGTCAAATTTTCTCACCGCTTTAGATCAAATCGTATTTTCCACAAATTCAAATAACGACCAATTCATCTCGCGTGGAACATTACATGAATCGGTCCCATTACTATCTGCAGAAAAATGGATGTATACAAATGCTAATACACGGGCAACACGAGTGTTGCAACACAATTTCGATAATAACAAGCGCAAATTTGGACTCGAAAGAAAGAAAAAGCAATACTATACACTGTCTTAATCATGTGAAAAATCATATTCGTTTCTATTTGGCTTTTCTTCACTCGCAAAAATACTGAACACACCTTAAATAATAACAGGTACTGACATCAAACCAAGAGGAAATATACAGACACGGTATAGGAAGTAATTATGAATAATTGAATATAATTCAGTGTTATTTTCAGTTTTCTTCTCTTCTTACAAAAGCCATCGACATAATTTGCTAATTGTGAGAAAAAATAACTCATCGATTATTTTGCTGAAAAGCCAAAAAAATCAATACGTCGTGACCTGAAAATTATTTCCAAAATACATGTCAATGTTGGACTTTGGGCTTCGCACGTTTAAATTTCCAATAACAATGTTACCGCAAAAAACAATGAGTTTGGGTGTGTTTTATAACTGTCCAAATCCTTGATCAAAGTGTCAAATTAATCAAAGGATTATAGCATCCATCTCAACGAACAGGAAGCTGCCAAATCATTAAAACTGCACGAGAAAACAATATGGCAAACTGGAAAATCAACTATCAACTCTCAGCGCAGCGCGGCGATCGTTGATCAATTCGCGATCGATTTGGCAGCTAAAGGTGTGTGACATAATGTCCAAAAGTTAAACACCCGTAAAAATTAGCGCTGCGAATTTGAGGGACGCTAAGCTGGCCGCAAAGTCGTACATTGCATCAGCAGACCACAGCCGAAGCCCATTATTTCTCAAACCATTTCGGCGCGCACAGGTTTTTGGTGTTTATTTTGTTATTGGTTGAGCCATTCTCTTCACCTTGGGTTTCGTAGGGGGGTTGTGTTCGATCATAAGCCCGTTTGGTCATTGACACTAGGAACGCATCAATCATACTGATTTTAAAGAGACGCTCAGAGTCCGGTGGGTGAGTGTGAACGGAATGGACAACAAGCGAAAAAAAAGAAAAGATTGTAATGTGGACAAATTTACCCGGCGGGCTTCGTTACTTTCACTGGTCGCCATTAAACATGAATTAATGGAATGCAATAAAATTGAGACATTTCACCAAAGCTGGAATTTGGGTGATACAATGAACATACGTTCCAGAAGGGCAATTTTAAATTACTTTATTACATTAAATTGCATATTCGCTAAACGCAGTAAAATAATAGATTCAAATACCATTACTTCGCCAATGAAAAGTTTTTAAAAATGATCACATGAAAGATATGCTTACATCACTTATTTTATTTTAGTAAATTTCTTGTGCCAAGTCCAGAATAGTTCACCAGACGGGTCAATATTGAGCGTTTATTTGGCAAAAATGTCGCTGAATTGATGTGTCCTATATCTACATCTTGGTGACTTGGTGACTTGGCTCGGTAGGTATACTGGAGTGAAGCAAAGTAGACGACTCACATGGAAGCGAGCATTATCCGATTTCAATCATCCTCAACGCTCCAACGCCTAAATCCACCAGTAGATCAAAGTGGATCATCGACAAAGCTGACTGGGATTTGTACAGGGCTTCCTCCAGTCACATGATCGCCCGAGACAACCCGACCACCATGCAAAAGCTCAACGAAATCATCACCGGGGCTAAAACAAAGCCCAACCCTGGGAATAGAGCGCTCATGGTGGTCTGATGACATCAGAAAAGAAATCAATAAACGGAGGAAGCTCTTGCGTTCGGCAGGACGAATCCGGCACGATGGCTCGGAGAAGGAAACGGCAATGAAGAGGAACCGAGCGCAGCACTTAAGGGTGAGGTGATTAGTGAGACTCGCCCTAGGCTTCCTGGAATCCATCAACGAAAGCCAGTCCTCGGCGGACCTATGGAGACGTGTGACCACGCTGAATGGGAAGCGAAGATTCCAAAACCCTATTCTGCAAGCGAATGGCACGACCAGAAATGCCAACCTTCCTGATTTTTCAGGATTTCCCAGACTTTTGACGTAGGATTACGTCTTTCGGGAACATATTGGGGTACAAATTGAAATTCTAAAAACGAGCACAACCTAAAAATTGTCCAATTCCAAACGCATATTGCTCAGTTATTTCATGATGGATTGATGAAATTTCTGCGTCAATCGATTTCGGCACTCCATAACCATTTTTTCTCTTGAAGAAAATAATATATGTCATGAAAATAACTATCGAACAAATGAAAAATCTCAACCCCTATCCTAACGGAAATACCCACTTCTGATTGGTCGAAATTGGCTACACATGTGGCGGTTCCCTAACAGAGATATCAAAACCAAGCTGTCAGGGGGAATCGGCGTTGCAAATACATGAAAGTAGGGGGAGCTGTTGTTTCCACCGAAAAGTGTTTCCTAACAGAGACATCAAAACCAAGGTGCCCGGGGGAAATCAACATTGCAAATATATGCAAGTCGGGGGGATTTTTATATTGCAAGTAAGGTGAGTGGTACGAATAATGCTAACAAATAAAATTTAAATTTGAAACTTTAATGTTAGTTGCTTCGTGAAATTTCATATCAATGACCGATCGTGTATTGTGAAAAATTTAGCACAAGTGTAAGTGTAAAATTGTATATGGTAGCAGTTGTGTTAAAAATGATTTGATATATATATATATTTGATATATTTGTTATAAATATAAAACCAAGATGTGTTCCCGCTCGTTAGATGTGTTCCGGGTCATTAGGTTTAATCTGTCTGTGTTGTTGTGTTCATCTTCACCCAAGGAAAGTTTATACGGCGAGAAAAATTGGAAAAGTGAAGAAATATTAGAAAAAGTGATTTCCCATATGCTCTACATATAGTATAAGGTGTTGTTAGTCCAATTAAAATTCGAATTGGGTTGAATAAACACTCAGAAAGTAAAAATTATTTAAGAAAATTACCTTTTCCATTTCAAATATGTTTTCTCTTTATTAAAGTAACATGTTTTTACTGACGAGAAAAGTTGATAATTGTTTTCGGTATTGGTAATTATCTTATATTATGTTGGTGTTTTTTTTTCTTTATTCCATACATACATAGCACAGGAGGCATCTCGTCTAGGGTCACAGAGGACGGTTTTCATCATATCTCATTCCACTTCGACATCTTTTATCTGATACGCACCATCCAAAGACTGTTTAGCATCCTTCTGTCATTATCACTCGATAAACACTGGTGGAGTGAACAAACAATACCCAATAACCAAACAAAACGGCCTTTTTCAGGGCCACGAAATCATTATCAAAGAGTTTAGCGATGTAATTCTTAAAACATATCCAAAATCAACAGATAACCTAACGGAATCCTACGTCAACTATGCGGTCGTGTCTCGGACACAACCTTCGTGTGACTTTTTGGTTCGTATCCTGACATCCTGACAATCACTCGATTTTGCCTGATTTTTCTGAAATGATCCTGATTTTTCCTGATTTTTTAGTTTTTTTATTTTATCACAATAAAAAGGATCCGTATTATGTATACCGGGATTCCTATTAAAGTTTTACTGGTTGGAAATGAAAACTGTCAAAATAGCCTACATAAAAAGCTCTGCGGTTCTCCCTTGTATAGTGATTGCTCTTTCTTTCGTTTATTATTCATTATTACGTATTAATATTTATTTGAATGCTTAAAACGCGTAGTGCGTTTATTCCATCCGAAAATCTATTATGTTTATCGTTTCACAATGACAGAAAATGAAACCGTCAACGCCAATTGAATGAATGAACATAGAGGATAATTTTGCGGGATCTTTTTTTCTCTCTGCCTAAAAAGGACAGGAGAAAGTTTGCTCAAGTATAAAATAAATACAACAAAGATTATCAATAGACTGGGTACGGAAATAACTGAAAAAAGAAGATAAAGATTCCCTTATGTTTCTGCAGCAAATAACAACTAAATACAACACATCGACGTATAAAAAGTAAGAGAAGTAAAACAATGTAAGCATTTTTCTATATAAAATGTATTTGTTTTATTTATTGAAGAAAATATTATGTATTGTTCGGAAAGTTCGTTTCACTATTGATGATGAATAAATCGAGACGTTGATCAAGAGTAATTCTCAGTATACGACAAATTAATTAGCAAATTCAATACAGACATCTAAAGCCACCGTTGATGAGCATCTGCTGAAGTTTGGTTACGTATATCGAGATAATGGGCCTGATCACGAACGTCACTTCACGGTGAAAACGAAGTGAATTGTATACACCGTTATTACGGCTGCCACCGTGTGTGTAGAATCCGGAAGAGTTCATCCGTCGTGACAACTTTGATTAACTCGGTGTTATTATGAATATCACGATACTGTCACGTCACGGGGAAAAACAAGTATATTTGTCACTTGTGTTTTAGATGGTGAAAGCTAGTCATGCGGAATGGAGTAAGTTTATTTTCGGATTTATTTAGCTTTTTTGCAAACATTTTGAATCTTGTCTTGCTTTTTAAGAAAGAAAAGATAAACAAACAGCAATTTACCTGCTTGGTGGCATTTTTAGAACCAAATTTAGAATGTAATTGAGGACTAAAATTGTAGCTCTCGTAGACCGATTGAAACATGGCGAAAGGTTTAATTTCGAATGTCCTAAATAAATAGAAATTTTTCGTTTCTATTTTAAGGATTAGACTAACAGAGAGTTGCAACCCCATAAAATGGTAATGGAGGCCACTGGCCCAAAACGATCATTATGATTGATTATGTATAATATTGATTTATTGATATTTTGAATATAAAATAATAACTGTAATGTTTTTCCAACAGTGCAGAGCTGGTTTTTTGTAATTCAAACATTCGCAATTGGTGGACAAGACCCGAATCAGGATGATAATTACATCGAATAAGACCATTGATCTGTTGATAGGAAGAATAAGGCGAATAAACTTCAGAATCCCATATGGGAGTAGCTCAGATTATACTGATCATGGGATGGATAAATTCAGGTTTATTCTGATATATAGAAGATATTATTATTCATCAAAATTGTAGAAACGGTTCATAAAAAATAATTTTAACGTTGACTTACACTGAATACTTCTCACTATTCAAACGAAGAAGACAGAGCTGAGTACAAGAGTATGCGAGATATCGATTATTAAAGTCATGATAGTCATGCTTTATCTCTAGAGTTATTTAAAAAGAGGAAATAAAATTACATTCCCATATGTTCAACAACTACATTATTCAAGAGCAACCAAGTATTCCTCCTCATCTTTGAACCACCGTTTGATTCAGCAAACTAACGCACCAAGCATGGAATGAGTCCGAATAGTAGGTATTGAAATACCGAATCATCGATGTATAATCGCAAACTTGTCATTCTAAAACACATTCTTTGTGTGGACACCGACTGGACAACATCGTTGCTGGACGGGCTGGACGGCGAGGGATCGAGTGCCTTTCTCAAGGCAAGAGGGCGGAGGTGGTAGCGCTGGAGTAGAAAAGAGTAGAGTTTTCAAAGGGCCTTTCTCAAGGCTAGAGACGAATGAACTGCAAAAGTTTAAAGTCTCTATAATACAATACCTTCCTTCCTTCATTCTAAAACATGCGTTCATTTTTCCTACATATCGTTCAAACGCCCGAATTATGCAACTAACATGTCTCTTATAAACGGGAATGAACTCTTTCACTTCACGGAGTTTTTTTTACCCAACTGTCCGTGACAATGATGATAGACACAAAAAGATTAAGTGAAGTGTAAGTGACGTGAAAGCGTTTGTTACAGTGATGTTCGTGATCATGCCCAATACGCGTTCGCTTAGTAAGCGATCGATCGTGAGTTCAAAACTCAGGGCCCTCATTGACCATCTTTGTGTTGTTACAGATTAGCTACGTCCACGCAATAATCATCAGCGACGGAGATCGATCCACGGTCGAAATTAGATCGATTCATCCATACAACTGCTCTGCTCTGCAAGACACATCGGGCTGCTGTTCTATAAATAACTCAACAATGATCAATCAACTGTCTCCGCTGTCCGGTGGTTTAACTGGATAATGGAAGAACAGAAAGAATACTCTTACACCTAAATGGCTACTGTGTGAATGTACCATATGTAATGGTATAGAAGGAATACAGGCGAATGGCAACTGTGTAATGTGCTAATTATAGATATGATAACCATGTGACATGTACACGATTAAAATTCGGCTCCTTTACTGCTAAAATGCTAATGAGCCTTAAAAAAATAAATGGGATAATCATGCCCAATATGCGGATTCCACACAATTTGAATAAAATGCCTTCAATGGATTGTATTTCAATTTGCGGCTCGACGAAAATGCCGTTTTGAAGCAAATCGTCTACGTGATAGACGTCGCCTTTCTATCAGGCCAACGCCAAAATGCATGTATCGATAAACTACACAATAAATTATTTTGGAATCATAGTAGGTGATCCTATATCACCAATTCTAACACTAACCGGTTATTACACCCTCAGATTATCACAGGTTCAGGTCACTACAAAATTCATTTAAGGGCAGGAACTTCGATTCTATGGACAGGATAAAACAATACCTTGAACAGTTTTTGCCAAGAAAGCGAACATGATCTTGTAGGATACAATTTTAAAGCTGCATGAAACATGGCGAATGTGCACCCGTGGCCGAGTGGTTAGCGTCTCACATTATCATGCCGGGTGTTCGGATTCGATTCCCGTTCTGGCCGGGGGATTTTTCGTCAAAGAAATTTCCTTCGACTTGCACTGTGGTCACGCGTATTCAAGAGCTTGCCCCTCGGAAAACATTCAAGGCGTGTTATTTGGCTTAAGAAATCTTAACTAAGTATTAATAAATGACGCTAGTTAATGCATACGTTGAGACGGCAAAAGTTCCACAAGGGAACGTTAAAGCCATCAAGTAAGTTCAAGGGAAACATGGCGAAAGATTGTGGAACTAAACTGTGCATATAAAATTTAATGAATGTATGTCTGCCTGTGAAAACGATGCCTTTGTTCTCCTAATAATCGGCACGTACTTTCCGGACATCCCAAAATGAACTATCCTGATTTATCCTGATTTTTATTTTCATTTTCCCTGATGTTTGAAAAAATTTTAGTTGGCAACCCTGGGCACGACCTACTGCGATCCAGCCAACACCGCGAACATTCTCTGGGAATACCTCGCTGAACTGTCGAAAGTAACAAGAGGAGCGCTATCGCAAAGGGTTGAATAGCTTCCGGCATCCGGAATGACAGATTCGAATTATGTTTTCAAAACCGCTAAGCTAGGGTTTTCCAGCCATCTGAGTTGGTTTATTGAACGAATGCTTCATAGGTCAATTTTCTGACTTCCATCGTGGACTTCCAATTGAATCTCCTCTCTAGGTCGAGTAAATATCGATACTTACAACGATTCTGTCACTTCCATTTGAATTTTCTGGTTTCCGCTGCTGACTGAAAACTGTTGGAAGTGGTCCTAGCTGTGGTGAAAAATTAGAATTTTTGTGGTGCCGTATGAGTGTTTCTCTTGGAATGTTGGAATTCAACGCAGCTGTGTTCACGGGGGACTCTCCTTTAATAGTTTCTCCCTTTACTTCCGGTTGCTTTTGCAGACCGGCAGTTAGTGGGCATCTGTTAAAAAATCAAATCGTTCAAAACAACATGTTCGTCTTTCCCTTCGGTGGAGTGTCCGTCTTTCCCAACTTGATTAGTATTTTTTAACATCAATATTTCTGGAGTGAAAGCGAGAGAAATTACCGCTGATTCGATAAAAACAAAGGGAGGTGATGGTAAAACACTCATAACGTTCATTGCATCTTTGCTGAGCCGATTTAGAAACTTATTTTCGTTCTGATTACATTAAGAAAACAAAAATTGCCGAGGAGTGACGCATAGTTTCTCAAACTGTGATTTCCTTTCGGATTATCTACCTTTAGGGTACGAAATACATTCTCCGGATCTTTATATTCCCATCGTAGAACCCTGAAAACGTCTCTAACACAACGAATTTCATCCTTATGAACTGATCGATTCTTGCATTGTAAATGCTCTTATGATCAACCACATCAAGCGTACTGTGGCGTAAAATCCGTCATTACTGTACCAATCTGTACTTTTTGACGAAAATCTGTACCCTGTACCGTACAGAATCTGTACCAAAAATAACGAAAAAATCAGCGTATTTGTACTTTTCAGGTTTCCAAAAATGTTCGATTTTTCGGGAAATGGATTATCAGAAAGAAATAATTCTTCAGCATTGCGTTACTTTCTGTGTATTAGAGATAGGAAATTGCGTTACGTAGGGTGGAGGTGGTGCAAAATCCGGGTTTTTAACGTTACGTAATTTATGCACGACCCCCATCTGATAAATGCCTATTATCGGCAAATGGAGAATATTTCATAATTCGCATCAACTCACATTGTGAGCTAACGCCGATTTGTAGGCAAAAAGATTGCACGTTGCGTCGGGGAGGAAAGTAATCGTAAAAACATACCCTTTTTAATCGTTAAAATTTTTGACGGTCACGTTTGTCAGCCTTGGGAATAAATATAATATAACAATAACGATGTTGAGTAATATGCGTTTGAAAACTCTTAATAAATCGTTACATTTTTCGATTCCCCTATATAGAAATCAAAGACATAGTCCTATGTCAAATACATTCTAAGGGGTTTAATGTGGAAACCAGAGTAGCTCAACCGGAATACTCGTAAATTCATCTTCTCAACAGATAATTATAGCATTTTCTGTGTTGTGGCAGATCTCATTGCAGATTCACGTTGATACGTTTATGCTCCAGAGTAAATGTAGGACCTGAAGTATCGACTGGAATTAGGCTTAGGTTTGCTCAACTGTTTGTGCCCGAAAACGATCGCACAGTAAGCAGGCACCGATTAATGCATCTCGAATTTCGCGTTAATCTTCTAGATCATGATTTTTTCGTTGCTGCTAAACATAAGCTTATTCCACCGGTTATCGCAGATGCAGAGAAAAGCTAAGACACTTTGGTCATGCTGAAGCAGTTGGATGCATTCGTCCAATGTAGGTTGTAGTTTGTTCAGGGAGTCACTGTTATTCGAACGCATGCAATATGCTTGATGCAATATTCGTTGTTACAAATGCTCCAGAACGTAGTGCTTTTAACCGAGTTGAACGTCGGAGGGCTCTTCTTTCCAGGTTTTATACTTCCTCATGATAAAGTCTGCTTCATTTAATATTGGAACAAATTCTTTTGCTCATTTTGGCGCTCCTAGTGGACGGATTTGGAAACTTTTTTCACCCACGTGTCGGGAAATTCATTACCTTTCACCATGTATTTATGTCATAACACCAAACGATAGCATTTTGTAAACAACCGCCATGGAAGCCGAACGGAGAGATAAAATTGTGCACAGTTTTCTTGAAAATCCATTGTTGACGGCATCTAAGCTAGCTAAACAGCTTAAAATGCCCAGAAATACCGTATGGCGTGTTATCAAGCAGTACAATGAAACATTGACGACGGCTCGGAAGCCGCATTCGAAGCGTCGGAGTGGAACTGTCGACCGGAAACTGCGTGGGAAAGTCATCAAGGCCGTCAAGAGGAATCCCAATCTTTCAGACCGCGATTTGGCCAATAAGTTCCAGGCCGCTCACAGTACGGTGCGACGAATTCGTCTCCGGGAAGGAATAAGGTCATTCCGAGCCAGCAAACAGCCAAATCGGACGCTGAAGCAGAACAATGTGGCCAGAATCCGTGCTCGAAAACTGTACGACCAAGTGCTGACCAAGTTCGACGGATGTATTCTGATGGACGATGAGACCTACGTGAAGGCGGACTTTGGGCAAATCCCAGGTCAAAAATTTTATTTGGCGACGGCTCGGGGGGATGTACCTGCAAAATTTAAGTTCGTGTTTGCGGATAAATTCGCCCGCAAGTACATGATTTGGCAGGGGATATGCAGTTGTGGACAGAAAACCAAAGTCTTTCTCACTGACAAGACAATGACATCAGAAGTCTACAAAAAAGAGTGCCTACAGAAACGGATTCTGCCGTTTATTCGTGCCCACGACCGTCCAGTAATGTTTTGGCCGGACCTCGCAAGCTGCCATTACAGCAAAACGGTTATGGAATGGTACGCAACGAACGGGGTCAGCGTAATACCGAAAGACCTCAACCCCCCAAACTGCCCCCAGTTCCGGCCGATAGAGAAATACTGGGCAATCACGAAGCGGAGGCTTAAGGCAAAGGGAAAAGTTGTTAGGAACATGACTCAAATGAAGAACTGGTGGAATCAAATCGCCAAAACGGTGGACGAAAAGGGTGTGCGCCGCCTAATGTGCCGTATTACGGGAAAAGTACGAGAATTTCTTCTAAACAGCAATGAATAATTTTTTATTTTTTTTTTTCATGAAAGAGTAAATAAAATGCTACATTTGTATGAAAAACAAATTATGAATTCGTTAATAAATGACTGAACTACACGCAATTGTTTGTGTTCCAATATTAAATGAAGCAGACTTTAATTAAGAATCTCACTTGGATGAAAAACACAAAACAGGAGATCCGAAACTGGAAGCGAAGCATTTTGTGTATGCAGCGGAATCGTTAGATGATCTGTGGAACAACTCCCAAATTAATGAAGCGGAATTTGTAGGACATTCAGCCGAATGGTTTGCTTGTCACGTGAGAACATCCCAGAACTTTTTGCAAGTTGTGTAACGAAAGGAAAGGAAATTGTTTAGTCCCGATGAGAACCAAATATAACTCAACCTGACCATCCCCGATTTTATCTATTAGGGTGAGTTTAGACTAGTGATATATTCATGTGAAGAAATATGATGAGATTTATAGAAATCGCATCAACCGTTAACACTAGCGTGAACTTATATAATGAATATATTCATATTTTCGGTGAATTTATTCACCTGAAGTAGAACTGCATCCAACTTATGTAATTTCTCACCAGTAAGAAATTCACAAGCGTTTACATATGCTGAATTTATTCAAGTTATATACACCTCGAATAAGTGTATCATATTTATTCTCACCCGTTTACATCTATTTTCAGGTGAATAAATCCATCTATAGCTATAGATCTCCCTAATGTAAACCCGCCATTATACTGCCACGCACACACATCCACATACAAGATTAGGCATCTCAATGCGAATACAGCGCAGATGAGCTTATCTGAAACAGAACCCATCAGTATCAGTGAATGTAGAATTCAGTCAAATATAAAGGAAAAGGCCCTGATCCGACCCGCTAAATTGCAACGGACATTCATCACATAGAAGTCTTAGGTTTTGGCGACTTCGGCATAGGAATGTTAACTCTATGACTATGTTTCCTACTGGTTAATATGGTTCTTGAATGTTAAAAAAAAAGAAAACAGAGGCCAAATTAGAAGTTCCTTTTCAAAAATTGTGGTCTTAAGCCGATCTGCCCATGGTCCTGAACCGCTCATAGATGTTTTTTTGCAGCGAATCTACTCCAAATTAGCCGAGAACGGCATACACCCCTTCTTATATAGGAAATAGGAGAAAATAAGTGACGAGCGGAAATCGAATAAAGTCTTGTTTTGATTTCCGGTTTGTTAATACCAGGGCTCTGCATAGTCATAGTCAACTGAGGATAGTCAGCTGACTATCTGACTGACTATATCCATAGTCAGTTAGTAATTACTTTTGGCTTCTTCACGCAGTTTCTCCGACAAAACGACTGAACAGTCAGTCGGGCTTTTAGTCGCTATCTCCCTCTACCGACTCGACTATATCATTTCATTCTTCCCAATCAAATTGTCCTCATTGAATTTTGAAGTGACTTCCCCCAAAACGAATTCGTTCTTCTCTTTCGCTCTCCCATGTACATGTGCATGCATCGATGTTTGAGTTCAACGTGGTTTGACATACGCTACAGGTGAGCTAGATTCTTTTGTATCGTACACGAAGTTTACTTACACGTATAAAATAACGTGCGATGTGTGTGCGCTATTTTGCACGTCTAATACCAACTAATACTTACTCGAGGACCTTTATAGCATACTTGATAAATGTCTAAGTTCGTTGGTTTGAGTTCACGATGTGTAGACAATAAACAGTCCATTGATGGGGTAACTTCTTTTTTGCATCAGAAATCATGTTTTCGTTCCTATTTATATGGACGTAAAAATAATATTGCGTACGCGGGTATGAATTTGTTAGCAGAGCGTGAAATAAAACAACTGGTTTCTATGGAGTGTTACAGTGGAATGAAATTTTTTCTTTATTCTATTAGAACAGACTACTTCGATCTCTAATTAAATTTTACTGGTCTACTAGATTGTTCGCCGGTGATATAATCATGGATTCGTCGCTACAACACTCCTCCTCGAACGGTCCAGGTAGTACACCAGCCATTTCACGGTGCTTTGATAGTCTCATTTTGTTCAGTGGTTTTGTGAGCATGTCTGCAACCATATGCTCGGATGGACAATAAATTACAGACAGCACACCTCGTTGTACCAGGTCCTTGGTGAATTGGAATTTCGTATCCACGTGCTTAGAACGTCGTTCAAGTTTCTCCGATTCCAGTTGCCGGATGGCACTTTGATTGTCCTCGTAGAGCAAGATCCTGTTTGAAGGCTCGCGAAAATCTTCCATCAGTTTCCGGATCCAGAGAAGCTCTTGGCAAGCTTCCGCAGCTGCAATGAACTCGGCCTCTGTCGACGACAGTGCAACGCATGTTTGTTTTCTTGCTGCCCAGCTAATCGCTCCGCCGCCAAACGAGATTAAGAAGCCGCTATTGGATTTACGATCCCGATGATCACCTGCCCAATCTGCATCCGCATACGCTTTAAGACCACCTTTCGCGTCGCCCAAGTTCAGCTGAAAGTTCTTCGTTGCCAGCAGATACCGCATCGTACGTTTAGCTTCAGCCCAATCAGCAGCATCAGGAGAACTCACCTTTCTCCCAAGCAAGGATACACTAATTGCCACATCCGGTCTCGTATTTACCGCTATGTAAAGCAAACCTCTAACCAAACTTGAAAAAGAATCATTATTTGGCAGCTTGTTCTCCTCCTTTGCTTGAAGATAGCCTGGTTCCATTGGAATGGATGATGGTTTCGCTTTTTCCAAACCGAATCTAGAGGCCAGTTTCTCTATATAGCACTGTTGACTTAGCAGGAAACGTCCATCGCTTGTGCGATCCACCTGAATGCCCAAATATTGTCGGACATCGCCAAGGGGCGTGGTATTGAATTGCTTAGACAACGCTCCTAATATTGTTTCGTATTCTGCCTCAGATTCGCAAACTATCAGCATGTCATCAACATACAAAAGGATAAAAGAATGCTTGTTATCCTTGGTCTTTACGTACAAACACGCGTCAGCGATTGATTGCACAAATCCCAACTTCTTGAAACAGTCGTCAATCGTCTTGTTCCAAATTCTTCCGGATTGTTTTAAGCCATAGAGGCTCTTCTTCAAGTGACATACTTCGTTCATACCTCCATTTTCGTAACCTCTAGGTTGGCGCATATAAACGGTCTCGGAAAGTTTTCCATATAAATAAGCCGTTTTAATATCAACATGTTTAACCAAAAGTTGACGACGAGTTGCAATGGTTAACAAAAAACGGAAAGTAACCTGTTTCGCCACAGGAGAAAACACCTGGTCGTAGTCAGTGCCATACTTCTGACTAAAGCCTTGAGCGACCGGTCGCGCCTTGTATCGTATAACGTTGCCATGCTCGTCCAACTTACGCTTGTACAACCATTTAGAGCCGACCGCTTTTCTTTCTTTCGGGAGAGGGCCGATTGTCCACGTGGAATTTCTCTGATGACTTTGGAGCTCCTCCTTCATCGCTGCGATCCAAGATGCACGTTCTGCTCCATTTATAGCTTCTTCGTAGGATCTTGGTTCACTACCGTACGCCAGATTACTTGCATCTTCGTATCGTATTGGTGGGATGCCTTTGGTTGAACGATCAGATCTCCTTAGTTCGATTTCCTCATCACAAGTGTCAAACTCGTCGGTCTCATCATCTGAGATGTCTTCAGGGGTATCACCTGTTTCATCACGTACAGGATTTGTAATTCCTTCAATGACATTTTCCTGATGAATATCACGGTTCACAACTTTTATCGGAGCCAACGGCTGGAGAATTTCGTCAACTGATTCAACTTGCTCCGGATTCAACAGGTCCTGTCCAGGGTGGACTACCTCCTCCTCAACAAAACGGATGTCACGACTAATGACCAGTTTATTTGTAGTGATATCAATGAATCTGTAGGCTTTATGGTTGCTGGAATAGCCCACAAATGTCATCTCATTTCCCTTATCGTCTAGCTTTCTCCGTTTCTCCTTTGGCACATGGACAAACGCCTTGCAGCCAAACACTCTCAAGTGTGAAACGTCCGGCTTGCGTCCCCACCAATGCTCGTATGGCGTCGAATTCACAGCTCTCGAAGGTAAATAGTTTTGAAGATATACCGTCATAGCAGCAGCTTCGGCCCAAAATCTCGCTGGCATCCTGGCGTCAACTAACATACATCGGCACATTTCAATTATGTATCGATTACGTCGTTCGGCCACTCCGTTCTGCTGTGGTGAATAACCGGCGGTAAACTCGGGATGAATTCCCTTTTCACGATAAAAAGCTAGCAACGCTTTACTCGAGTACTCCCCTCCCCTGTCAGACCTGATGCGCTTCGGGTACTTTCCAAATAGCGTGTTGGCGTAGGTAGAGTATTCCATTATTCGATCGGCCACCTCGGATTTTTTCCTCAAAAAGAAAATAGTACAGTAGCGGCTGTAATCATCCACTAATATTAAGAAATAACGATAGCCACTTACGGAGGACACTTCCAACGGTCCGTACACATCCGAGTGTACGAGGTCCAGAGGCGCATTAGTCTTCTTCTCGGAGGTCTTGGGGAAGGGAGTTCGAGCCTGCTTTCCTTTTAAACAGCATTCGCACCCTTCACGTACTCCGCAGTCGGCGATCTTCATGCCCGTAACAAGATTCTTCTTCATGAGTACTTCCAATGCATCCGGATCGCGATGTCCAAATCGTCGATGCCACGTATGTTGACAACTGGCATTCAACTTTCGTGACGAGCAGACGCTCTTTGTTATCGCTGTCGCGAAAGCCGATCTCAAACTACATCAAAAGCTATTACAAACGTTTTGATTTTCGCTGCAACGGTGAACCGTTCTGTGTCATCGTGCGCAGCGACTCCGCGATGAATCGTCGCGAAAACACGTTCCGCATAGGATATGCGGGTCTACCAAAAAAACCCGACTATTCTAAAATCCACGTGTTTTGTGGAACTGTTCTCGGTCTAAAACAAGGAGAAGTGACGCGAATTCAGTGTAGCAGAACACTTGAATGCGCGTTTGTTAAAGTTTCTACCCCCGAGCTCGCGAGAAAGGTGTGTGAAGAGCACGACAACAAACACGAGGTGAACCACGATGGGAAAATATACCGTCTGCGGATCACGATGGAGGACGGAGCAGTCGAAGTGAAATTATTCGACCTATCCGAACACGTTACTGACCAAAAAATCGTTGATTTTCTATGCGCTTACGGAGACGTTATCTCCGTACAGGAGCAAATTTGTGGCTCTGACCTATTCTTCCCAGGTATCCAGGTATCGATACACAAGGTCAGCGCCCCCCTGCTAGCAGTGGAGAGGTTCGCAAAACTGCTAGTGGTAAATCCGATGGCAACGAAACAGATTCGTCGTCAGTCTCGACCGCTACCCGAACACTTCGCACAAGACCGCCGGGTAAGAAACGGCGAGAGGATAGCGATGATGAGCGTGGAGAACAAACACTCTAATGGATCGTTTCGCCAGCTATAACATCGCTACTATCAACATTAACACCATCACAAATCCGACCAAGCTAAATGCCCTCAGGACTTTTATACGTACGATGGAGCTCGACATCGTCTTCTTACAGGAGGTGGAGAATGAGCACCTTACTATCTCCGGATATAACGTCTTGTGTAATGTGGACCACGCGAGGAGAGGAACGGCAATAGCGTTGAAAGAACACATCCAGTACTCGCATGTCGAGAAGAGCCTGGATGGTCGCCTGATCGCATTGAGAGTGCAAAACACGACACTCTGTAACGTCTATGCTCCTTCAGGAGCAGCGCTGCGTGCCGAAAGAGAGCGTTTTTTCAATGGCACTATCGCCTACTACCTTCGACACAACACCGAACATACGATACTCGCCGGAGATTTCAACTGTGTGCTTCTACCGAGCGATGCTACACACTACAACATGAGTCCCGCTTTAAATGCGACGGTTCGGCAACTACAACTACATGATCTATGGGTTAAGCTGTACCCATCAACCCCCGCACCAACGTATATCACCCATAATGCGACATCCAGGCTCGATCGCATATACGTCAGCAATGGACTTTGTGCGCATTTGAGGAGTGCCGCTACACATGTGTGTTCTTTCTCAGATCACAAAGCACTAACAACACGAATTTGCCTTCCTCACCTCGGTCGCGCGCCAGGGCAAGGATTTTGGTGCTTACGATCACATATCTTGACACCACAAAATATTTATGAACTTCGGATCCGGTGGCAATTTTGGACGCGTCAGCGAAGGAATTACAGTAACTGGATGGCATGGTGGCTTTTTTTCGCAAAACCTAAAATTTCTTCGTTCTTCCGCTGGAAATCTCGAGAAGAATACAACGATTTTCACAATGAACAACAACGATTATATGGCCAACTCAAAATGGCATACGACAATTATTACCAGAATCCTGTTATGCTAACGACCATCAATCGATTAAAAGCGCAAATGCTCGAACATCAACGACGTTTCGTGCAAAAATTCATGCGCATCAATGCCACGATAGTGGCCGGCGAAAACATTTCCACATTTCAGTTGGGAGAAAGGAGACGGAAAAAAACAACTGTTACGAATGTACGAACTGAGAATGGAGAGCTCTTGCGAGATCCTGCAGAAATCGCAAATCACATGTACGAATATTTCAGGGGACTCTACTCAGCGACGGAGCGAAGCGATGAAGTTGTGAACACGTTCGAGTGTGATCAAGTAATACCGGCAGACGATGAAACAAACGCCTCTCTGATGAGAGAGATAACAACGGAAGAAATATGTACATCGATCAAAACAGCAACAGCGAGAAAATCGCCAGGGTCCGATGGTCTCCCAAAAGAGTTTTACCAGAAAGCCTTTGACGTCATACATAGAGAACTCAATCTGGTAATAAACGAAGCAAAAACGACACATTTCTATCCCGAATTCGCAAGGGGCACTATAGTACTAGTGAAGAAGAAAATCAACGGCGACACCGCTCGAGCTTTTCGGCCGATCACGCTCCTTAATATGGACTTTAAAATCCTCAGCAGAATTATGAGAGCCCGTTTGGAACACGTGCTACGAAACAACCGACTACCGAGCGAAGCGCAAAAGTGCTGCAATCCCGGCCGTAACATTTTCCAAGCCACTCTCGGACTGAAGGATAGAATAGCAGAACTAATCGCCAGAAAGGGGAACGGAAAGCTCATCTCCTTCGATCTCGAACACGCGTTCGATCGGGTATCGCACTCATTCCTTCACCGTACGATGCTATCGCTCGGTGTAAACCCGTGCTTCGTCGGGCTTCTGCAGCGTATTGCTGAGAGATCTACCTCTCGGTTCCTGATGAACGGGCATCTATCGCGTGTCTTCCCCATCGAGAGATCGGTGAGACAAGGCGATCCGCTCTCAATGATGCTATTTGCGTTATACCTTCATCCACTTCTTACACGACTCGAGCGCATTTGCGGCAGTGACCTGTGCGTGGCATACGCGGACGATGTCAGTGTGGTGGTCACATCCACCCAGAAAATTGATCTTATTGATGATTTGTTCCTCCAATTCGAAAACGTCGCAGGGGCGAAACTGAATCGACAGAAAACGATTTCAATCGATGTGGGAGTGGTGGATGAAAATCGATTAATAGTACCACGGATACAAACAAGGGAAACGGTTAAAATCCTTGGCATTGTTTTTGCAAACTCCATACGGGAGATGGTTAAGCTTAATTGGGATGCGCTCGTCTCTCGAGTAGCGCAGAAAATCTGGCTTCATTCACTCAGGAGCCTTAATTTGGTGCAGAAGGTAACACTATTAAATATATTCGTCCTTTCGAGGATGTGGTATGTGGCATCGGTCATTCCACCGTATACTGTTCACACAGCTAAAATAACATCGATAATGGGGTCGTTTCTGTGGAAACGATTACCAGCACGGGTACCAATTCAGCAACTTGCAAGAAATGAAAAACAGGGCGGACTGAAACTACAGCTTCCAGCATTAAAATGCAAGGCGTTACTCATAAATCGACATCTGAAAGAAACCGCTTACATTCCGTTTTATAGTTCTTTCTTCGTACAAACAACTCCTTCACCGGCAGATTTCCCGTGTCTGAGACAAATACGGGAACAATTACCGCTATTAACACTTCAAATACAACGAAACCCATCCAGCGTGCTGATTCATAATTTCTTCATTGAGCAGACAGAGCAGCCTAGGATAGAGCGCAAGCACCCAGCGTCAGACTGGCGACGAATATGGCGTAATATCGCATGCAGACAAATTTCATCAAGCCAGCGCAGTGGTCTGTACCTCATCGTGAATGGAAAAACACAACATCGGAAACTTATGCATACTATACAGCGGGCAGATGGAGCAAACTGCCTCCATTGTAATATAGCTGTGGAAACAATAACGCACAAATTCAGCGAGTGTCCTCGAGTAGCGGCATCTTGGAGACTAATACAGCAAAAACTTGCAGTTATGTTAGGAGGATGGCAACGTCCCTCTTTCGGAGAATTATTACGGCCGTCATTAAATAACATCACAAAAAGCCAACGAATTCAAGTACTGAAAACCTTCACGAATTATGTGGAATTCATAAATGAAACAGAAGGGCTGATAGATACTGCAGCCTTAGAGTTTTATTTAGATGTAAACATATAATGACAACTTTTATACAATGAATAAACTTGACATTGGAAAAAAAAAATTCTCGCGTATGAGATACGGTTGCCTTCGAGGTGATTTCTTGCTCAACTTTGTTCAGAAGGTACAGTCCCCTATGTTTCGTTGCGGTTGCAATTATTTTCCCACCAACAGTAATTTTGCACGTATATTCGTCAAATTGTATTTTCGCTTTTCTTGTGGTCATAGTATGCACTGACAAAAGACTGGCTGATAGCTTCGGGACATACAACACATGATGAAGACGAATTTGATTTATGTTTCCCGAATCGTCCGTACACTTAATCACACCATTACCAGCAGCAGCAACAGCTACGACACGACCATCAGCTAGTTGAACCTTACCCTCAGCTGGCTTCAAATCATCGAAGAAATCCTTATTCGATGTCATGTGTGAACTTGCACCGGAATCGATGATCCAGTCATTTGCAGAGCATCCAACGGTCAACGCAAACATGTTCCCGGAACACCCGTCCTGAGCAGCATTCGCATTTTGCTTCTTCGGTACAGCTTGTTCCTTATGCAACCTACAGTCGCGTTGTTTGTGCCCAGGCTTTTTGCAAAAATGGCACACTATCGTTTTCCGTTTAACCGATTTCAACGCCGACTCACCTTTTACATCGCGATTGTGCTTATTCTGCTCGTCCAGCAACTTTTCTCGGATTAAGTTCAGTGTCAGAGCATCATCCGCACGCGTCTCCAGAACTGTAGTCAATGCGTCGAACGATTTCGGGAGTCCCCGCAAGATGAAAGCAACCATGGTGTCTTCTCCCAGGTCCTTTCCAGCACTACACAGCCTTGTGTACAGGTTTTCCATTTTCGATAGATAATCTTCCATATCTTCTCCTTCCGTGTAGCGGGTCTCACACATCCGTTTCAACAAAGAAACTCTCGTCGATAGGGTGGCCTTCTGATGATGTTTGGCCAACGCTGCCCACGCTTCCTTCGCTGTCTTCGCGGCTCGAATAACACCAAACTGGTTATCTTCCAGAAGCAGCAAAATCGTTGCTCGCGCCTTTTCATCACCTTCGGCCCACACTGCCGGAACACCAGCATGACCTTCTCCAGCTGCCGGTGCGTCGTTCTTGACATAGGTCCACAAACCTTCACGAATCAGCAACGCTTCTGTGCGAAGTTTCCATGCTTCATAATTTGTGTTGTTCAGCTTCGTGGAATTCTTCAAATCCATCCTATTGCAGAACTGGCTCGCCGTCGATCTTCCAGAAACTTCTAATCTTCCAAGTGAAAAAACGGTACGTTGCTAAAGGCCCATAACCTGTTAGCAGAGCGTGAAATAAAACAACTGGTTTCTATGGAGTGTTACAGTGGAATGAAATTTTTTCTTTATTCTATTAGAACAGACTACTTCGATCTCTAATTAAATTTTACTGGTCTACTAGATTGTTCGCCGGTGATATAATCATGGATTCGTCGCTACAACAGAATTAGTGTCAGGGGGAAATGGAAGTGTGGATTGAGGTCAGTTGAATGAAGAGGCAGATTTGTATTCAATAGTCGAGTCAGTTAAAATAACCACTTACTGGACTAGTTCACCAGTCATCCTCGCTAGTCAACTGTAGTCAATTCATTTTCTAGTCAAGTCACTTTTTGTTGGCGGTGACTGCCGAAGCAGTTCTAGTCGAAGCGAAGCTGCTGAGAGTAGAATCGGTCCTCATTTTTCACCTTCGAAGATTTCGGGCCCTGGTTAATACTAGCTTCAAATGACCAGCAACGATGGATAACATCTACGATATAGGTATTGGATCAAAGGGCTTTCACAGCGGAAATCGAACATCGTATTCCGATGACAATTTAGAAACGAAGATGGTGGCTATTCTCCTCAAATTATTTTTTGCTATCGACTTGGTAACGAAATAGGTTTATCAATTATATTTTTAATTTTTGTAATTTATGTATGATTTGCTTCTGATTGTCGTTTTTATGACATGTTAGTTTGTTGCCCTGCGTTCGTTTATATATGTATATAACACGTAATTTTCCACCGTCGCATTTATAAACGGACATTCGCCATCGGATATACCTCGCTTAACTTAAAACTGTATTCGAAATTACAAAGTCGTCGTTATAAGATTTTTGCAGGATATAGGCCATGCGCTAGTCAAAAGAGAATACTACCCGCGAGAGACACGATTTGCTTTATTCTCGATATATTCTCCCGGTTACCTTCTCAGGTAGCCATCGAATACCTTTCAGCGTCAGGTATCGATATATGTGAAGAATTAGATGATCGCGGGACGAATATTCCTAGAGGAGTTCTCTCGGTTACCTTTTCAGGTTTCCCACAGTTATCTCTCCACCGTCGCGAATGAATTTCGATCCAACGTGCATGTGATGAATAATGTGCGATTCACATAGAACGTTACGGAGAAGAACGTCTACGTTCCGTCAACGTCTTCACCAATTTACACATGCAGTCAATGCTTGCACCAGCACCGTCACGTCATATGTCAAACGAATGATTTATTTAATGTTACTCATGGTGTCGCCACCCACAACAATTTTAAATTGCAATGTCCTCTTTCAAATCAGCATGCCTAGAATCAGTTCTAAATTTTGAAAAAATCAATGAAAATCATTGAATTCAATTATTTAAATGCTTAAACCCCCTAGTCCCGACCATTATTCAACAATAATTATATATAGACTATATCTCTCAGCTAGTCGCGACTGATTTTCACTCTGAAATTTGGAACTAAGAGATATGTTGGCATAAAAAGTACAGTAAGTTACTTATAATGCAACATGCCGAGGCACCACTCAGTGTCGCATTGGAGGCGATTTTGACCAGTAATTGGACATTCGCCACTGGTGGCGACTTTCAATGTGGGGTCATAATTTGGGCCCCAAGCTCAATGTTTACAAAAACGTCCAATTAGAGGTAAAAATGTCCAATTCAACGTGTTGCATCACAGGTTTATCCAATTAGTTAAATGTCGAATTAGATTTAAATTACTGTACAAGCAAAATCAAAACAAAAGCCGAGACACAAATCCCAGACAAAAACCCAAGGAACCGTCCCTCTCCGTCAATTATTCTTTTCTACAAATCGTACCGGTCGTTTTCGTTGAACGTATGCTGACGGGGACCGGCAACGTAACGCCGGTCTATGTGAATGTTTTCATAATAATTGCATGGTAGAATAACTGACGTAACGTGACGTGACGGTACGTGAACGTGACGTGGATGTTGTATGTGAATCGCACTTAACTCAGTATATAACGGGTCCAATTAATGTGCGATTCACATAGAGCATTACGGAAGAGAACGTCCACGTTCTGTCAACGTCTCTATCAATTCACACATGCAGTCTATGCTTGCAGCAGCTCCGTCGCGTCAAATGTCAAACGAATGATTTATTTTATATTATTCATAGTGTCGACATCTACAACAGTTTTAAATTGCATTGCCCTCTTCCGAATCTGAATGCCTAGAATCAGTTCGAAATTTTGAAAAAATCAAAGAAAATCATTGAATTATATTATTTAAATGTTTAAAACCTGTAGTCCCGACCCTTATTCATCAATAATAATATGTATACTGTTTTTCTCAGCTAGTCGTGACTGTTGTCACTGAGAAATTTTAAACTGGGATATAAGTTGGCATAAAGAATCCAACCAAAAACAGGAAGTGGGTTATATCTATGGTATAACCGCAAGGGTGACGTAGGACTATCGTTGATTTAGAGATCATTTGTTTGAAGTTGAATCTAAATCCATCCTGAATGAATGAATAAATAAATATTTGGGTGACTTAAAAAACGAGAGTGTTACGTTGGAGACTCAAGGTTTTATGCATCCAATATTGGATACAAAAAACCTTGTTCTGAAGAATAATCTTCAGAAGCTTTTCCTGCTAACTGCACTTGATTGACAAATCACAAAACCAAATGTATGTGGTCGCAGTATTATATGGATAGAAAACATTAAAATAAACTCGCTTGAATGTAATTTTCAATTCCAAGGGGAACTGGCAGATTATTTTTCAGCAACGATCATTTCTTTACAGGTTTCCTCTCGATAACCAGCAAATGAAAAGAGTTGCGCGCGTGTATGTGTGTGGGTGTGGCGGCTGCTTCTATGTCTTCCCGAGGAACCGTATTTCGATGCTGATACTCTCTTGGTCACGAGAGTATCAGCATCGGCTTTTCTGCGCTCCCTCACAGTTAAAACAAACTGATTGCATTTCAGGTCAGGTCAGGCCAGGTAATGAATCCCTCGATCCCTCGCCGTTCAGCTCGTTCAGTAACGATGTTGAATATCATTTCAGTATGCTTTTCGTGCGTGATTGAATCGAGAGAAGGTGTGGTTTACGATGGCAATTTGGAAGGCAAACTAGAGGAGAATGAACTCTCTGAGTATGAAAATTTCGGCGACTGAGCAATAATCGATTGAAAATTATATAATTTTCGCAATACGAAACATTTTCCGTTTTTCATGTAATGCATCCAATATTGGATACGAAAATATCCTACTGATGGGAAAGAATAATCTTCAGAAGCTTTCCAGCTAATTACACTTGATTGAAAAATTACGAAATCAAATGTATTTGGTCGCTTTGTTCGCCATATAATTTGAAAACATTAAAATAAACTCTTTCGCATGGATGTATTCTTCAATTCCCAGGGAACTGGCAGATTATTTTTCAGCAACGATTAGATCTTTCCGGAATTTTCTCGATGCTGTATGGCATCCAAACGAAAATTCTCGTTTTAGTTTGGCCTGTAAAAAACTTTTCTAAACTCTAATCCATCAAATTTGCAGCCCTGAAAAGGGCCGTTGATTATATGCTAAGCTAATATAGTACCCTTTCCTTGGATTCGATGGGCCAGCTGAATGTCCTTGGGCATGATGTGACGCGTTTTGCGTGGATAGCACACAAATTTGTATCTTCGAATAAGCCTCCTGCAGCGTCATAACCGCGGAACTTTGGAAGCGCAAGTCGGTTTTGAAGTCCTGAGCAATTCCACGATCCAAAAGCTGCAAAGGTAGCTTGCGGATCAGCAATTCGGTCGACTTCCGATAGCGATGAATTTCACGCAAAGTTCCCGGTCGATAGCGATGTGGCTTCTTCACCTATCCTGCGGCTGGTGCGCTTATCCGAGCTGCTTTCGTGTGCCTTACCACTGAAAGACTAACTATCTATCTGCTTGGTCCCAAACAAACGAGTCGTCACGGTGCGAGAGTAGAGTAAGAAATGAACGAAAGCAAAGGAAGCGTCATTTTATAAACCATAAAAGTATAGAATCTAAATCCCACCCTTATTATATTCGTGAGTATACAGTAAGCTTATACAATAAAGAGGGTGGGGTTAACATTCGATTCTTTCATGTTTTATAAAACGACACTTCCCTTGCTTTCGTTCATTTCTTACTCTACTCTCGCACCGTGAGGACTCGTTTCATCGGGACTAAGCAGACAGCTCGTTAGTCATTCGGTGGTAAGGCACACGAAGTCAGCTCGGATAAGCGCACCAGTAGCAGGATAGGTGGAGAAGCCACATCGCTATCGACCGGGAACTTTGCGTGAAATTCATCGCTATCGGAAGTCGACCGAATTGCTGATCCGCAAGCTACCTTTGCAGCATTTGGTTCGTGGAATTGCTCAGGACTTCAAAACCGACTTGCGCTTCCAAAGTTCCGCGGCTATGACGCTGCAGGAGGCTTATTCGAAGATACCAATTTGTGTGCTATCCATGCAAAACACGTCACATCATGCCCAAGGACATCCAGCTGGCCCATCGTATCCGAGGAGAGCGTGCTATATTAACTTAGCATATAATCAACGGCCCTTTTCAGGGCTCCAAATTTGATGGATTAGAGTACAGAAAAGTTTTTTACAGGCCGAACTGAAAGGAGCATTTAGCGAAAATCGTGGTTTCGATAATAATTCGTTACCGATAGGTGCCATGGATATCGATTTCTTAATGAAGAATATGAAATACATGACATGATGTAGTGAATATATCCGAAGAAATCACTTTGGTGAAACTGCATTATAAAATTATTTGTGTACGAATGCCGCAATCGATAGTCGACTCTAATTTGCGCTGGGTAATTTCCTCGGAGGACTCGATTCCTCCTTTGAGCATTAATAATCTCTTTCTGGCAATACGATGTGGTATGAATCACATTATTTGAATGATAGAATGAAGAAGTTTTCTGCCAATTTCCTTCAACCTCCAAACGTATCTTTCTCCCGTTTGTCGTTTTCGCGTTCGCTAATCCTCTCTCACAACACTCATTTCTAGTTTGAGAAATTGTTGAGTAAACATTGTTTGCCAGTGCGCGTAGAGCGGGAATTCCTAAATATTCATTGCACCTCTAATAAATAGCCGAAAGACGTGGTCTTACGTTGATCGCACTTGATTGAAAAAATCCAAAACGAAATGTATTGGTCGCAGCATTATATGAGTAGAAAGCAAATAATCGCTCGAAAATGACTTGATTTTCGCGATGTAAAACATTTTCCGTTTTTCATTTTATGCATCCAACATTGGATACGAAAATTTCCACTGATGGGGAAAAAAATATTCAGAAGCTTTCCTGTTAATTGCGAT
The DNA here is from genome assembly GCF_029784135.1 of Toxorhynchites rutilus septentrionalis. Classification (NCBI taxonomy): domain Eukaryota; kingdom Metazoa; phylum Arthropoda; class Insecta; order Diptera; family Culicidae; genus Toxorhynchites; species Toxorhynchites rutilus. The sequence goes on from NC_073744.1 coordinate 128,034,757, forward strand.
TGATTGAAAAATAACAAAACCAAATGTATTTGGTTGCAGTGTTATATGGATAGAAAACATTGAAATAAACTATTTCGCATGAATGTATTTTTCAATTCCCAGGGGAACTGGCAGATTATTTCTCAGCAACGAGAATTCCGCGCGTGTATGTGTGTGTGTGTGTGTGTGGCGGCTGCTCCGATGTTTCAAGCGGAACCGTGACATCACTCTCCTCCTGATGGATTCCCTTTTGGCCTTAGGTGCACAAACAGGCTCTTGGTGACACCGTTCATCAGCGCTTTCATGATAAACGAAATTAGCTTCACAACAACAGCGACAACATGCTCCAATCGCTGTTCAATCATAACTGAGTGGGTTTACGAGCGGCGCTCGCTTATATACCGATTGGTGATTTCAATAGCCTGTTTTGAAAGCAATTTTAAGTCTATTGAAACAAGTTTTTGGATGAATAAGTAACAAGTATATGACGCGTAGACATTTTATCTTTCAAATGAAGTGTTTATCATACCATTTCGTTCAGTTGTTTAAGAGCTATTAACGCTCAAAATCTCGGTCTCCGGCGTAACGCTTTCGTTCTCGAAACTTTGGTTTTACACCCCGGTATAGAAATGAAAGACGTAGTCCTACGTCAAAACAAAACAAAAGCCGAGACACAAAACCCAGACAAAAACCCAACGAGCCGTCCGTCTCCGTCAATTATGTGCGATTCACATAGCACGTTACGGAGAAGAACGTCTACGTTCCGTCAACGTCTCCACCAATTCACACATGCAGTCAATGCTTCCACAAGCACCGTCACGTCGAATGCCAAACGAATGATTTATTTAATTTTTTTATGGTGTCGCCACCTACAACAATTTTAAATTGCAATGCCCTCTTCCAAATCAGCATGCCTAGAATCAGTTCTAAATTTTTAAAAATTCATTGAATTCAATTATTTAAATGCTTAAACCACGTAGTCCGACCCTTATGCAACAATAACAAAAAATAGAATAATTCTTTCAACTAGTCGCGAATGATTTTCACTCCGAAATTTGGAGCTAAGAGATATGTTGGCATAAAAAGTACAGTAAGTTACTTATAAAGCGATATGCTGAGGCGCCACTCAGTGTCGCATTGGAGTCGGTTTTGACCAGCTTCATGTTTGGACATTTGCGACTGGTGGCGACTTTCAATGTGGGGCCATAATTTGGGCCCCGAACTCAATGTTTACAAAAATGTCCAACTAGACGTAAAAATGTCTAATTAAACGTTTTGCAACACAGATCTGTTCAATTAGCTTAATGTCGATGTAGATGTAAATTACTGTACAACCAAATCAAAACAAAAGCCGAGACGCAAAGCCCAGACAAAAACCAAACGAGCCATCCGTCTCCGTCAATTATTCTTTTCTACAAACCCTGCCGGTCGTTTTCGTTGAACGTATGCTGACGGGTCGTTACGTTACTGGTGTATGTGAATGTTTTCATGAGAATTCGCGTTGACGGCGGAATGGTGTCGACATCTGGATACGATATTAGTTTGTATGAGGTCAACTATTCTCTATCAGATTAGTCGACCCTAAGGCAGTTATAAATTGCTAAAATTTGAATGAAATTTTTTTCTTTGCGTTATTTGCCTTCTATAAGTACGCTGTTCTGACCCCAATTTAAACTATTTTCTATCAATTTTCAGATATTCTCACCAAAACTTGCCATTATAATACAAAATTATCTTTAAACACAATTTGTGTATGATATTTTTTCACTACTTGCAATCAAAAGTGATTTTAGTTTACCTAGAGTACTAATTTGGTTTGGTAAAAATAATTTTCATTCATAATTTTTATTTTAAAAGCACGTTCATTTCTTTTGCAAACCCATATTGTCATGCCTGCTCCCCCATTTCGTAATACGAAGCTCAATGCCGTCAACGCGGATTGCATGGTAGAATCATTGACGTATCGTGACGTGACGGGACGTGAACGTGACGTGTATGTTGTATGTGAATCGCACTTTATTCTTTTCTACAAATCCTGCCGGTCCTTTTCGTTGAACGTATGCTGGCGGGTCGTTACGTTGCCGGTGTATGTGAATGTTTTCATAAGAATTGCATGGTAGAATAACTGACGTAACGTGACGTGACGGAACGTGAACGTGACGTGGATGTTGTATGTGAATCGCACTTAATTCTACTGGTTTACCTTACTTAAAGATAAGCTCCCGTGTGTGGTGACATATGAGATTTTCGGAATTTCGTGTGGTCGATAATTCGCGTTTACATAATCACATCACTTACCACAGTGAATCCTGATTCTTACCTCTTCCCACGCTACAGAGGCGACCTTTCTGGCCTTCGGGCGGCTAATATCATACTAACATTCCTTTTCTTCCCCTGGTGACTGTAAGGACGTGGCCGGCGTCGTTATTGACCATTTAAAGCTCGAAAGCACCGAAAATTGCACAACGATAATGATTTGCTAGTCCCATGCGTCATTCTGTGTGTTCTTTGTGCAATTTGGTTGGTTCAGGTCAATCACGGAGAGCAACTACGAATTGTACAGTCTACCCAAGCTCAAGCTCAAGCTCAACATCAATTTGTACCAGCTCCTGTTTCTCTCAGCCAAATACTAGATGATAATTGAAGATTGAAACGTTATTTAAATTAACAAATTAAACTAATTGTAAGCACAAACAACATTGGATTACATCAAACATGGAAAATAACATGTATTCACATTGAAACACATAAAATTAGTAAAAGTTGCAGAACAGTCCGACACAGATAGCGAAACACATAAAGACGACTATAAATGTAAATTTACATACGAGAAACATAATGTTATAATAATTATTGAATAAAATTTCTAGCTTATTAACACTCTCCAATATAACAGCGAGTTTGCTGAAAGGAGTTCCGAAACGCTTGTTGTCACGACTGGGTCGCAACAATAATCCTAAGTCCGATACGTAAGTAATCGCTTATCAAATCTTGAGTAATTTGGTTCAATATTTGGTAGATTTTAAACTATGATAGATATCTTATTGATGTCTAGCATTGCCGTATTTTTACCATCGGAAGACGACGAGTAAAATGGATAACACCCATAATTGCTGAATGTGAAGAAACAGGCATTGCAATTGGAAACCTGTACTAATCAACCAAACTGGTAAACACAGTACTTGTTATCATCTATGATGAGAAATACACAGTTTTTTTTTTATTCTTGTTTTATTATATTGATGATTCGGTGATTATTTGATGATCAGAATTATGCTGCTTATCACAGAATAACTCTCATCGCCCGGAATGATTACGATAATTATCGGGCCCTACTATAGAAATCGAGGCGATAAGAATTTTTCTCGTTAGCTCTATCTTACTATTATAGAAATCGAGCAATTCGATAGCACCGAGCAAGTGATAGCTATCGATGCAAGTGTTTGTTTCGCTTTTTGCATATCTTCAGAGAATTATTTTGTTTTGGTTTGCGTCCCTGATACTTTCCTTTGGGAAGCATTTCAGAAACGCTTAAATATATGCAATTTTTGAAGGCAGTTCAAATAGAATCCCTGTTAAGGAAAAGTGGGAGGAATTCAGTGAGGAGATTGATGCACTGAGAACATCAATGCATCTTGGTTCAGAATGGCAGAAAGTAAGTATTTCTTCTACGATACATATAACTTCATAAGTAAATTTTATCATATTCTTTGAATTACTATCAACCGTATTTCCTCCCTCAAAATTGCTTATTCCCGCTAGCGTACATTAGTACGTGTTACTTTTGTCAGTAATTTTCTTTTTTATTGCTATACTATACCAAACTTTCTATACCATATGCTAAAGCTGAAATGTCTTGCAAAACAATAATGATTTTTTTAATTACAGGTTTGGATTGACATGAGGTGAAAGGTAAAGAAAACATTAGCACACAACAAGCGAGAATTTAGCGCCACAGGTGGTGGCCCAATACAATAAAACTATTGACGCCACTACAACGAGAAATCGACGCTAAAAGAAAATTACATGCAAAAAAATTGTTTTGCTAAAAAAAGTGGAATTCATGCGTGACTCCCTACGGAATTCCATCGATTGCAGTTGTGAAAATACATAAAAAAGTTCATTTTCTAATAATTATACTTTTTGTACAGCAAATTGTTCCATGAAGTCGTTTTTATTACACATCCATGCATGCATTACACCCATTAAGCTTCATTCGTAGAGGGAATATCAGTTTTCTCCAAAACATAACCATATTAACACTTTTGGAAATATAGATATTTATCTAGAGGCGAATGAACTGCAAAGTTTAAAGCCTCTTAAAAACAAAGAAAGAAAGAAAGAATAGATATTTATTATTTTCATAGCCGATGTCTCAAAAAAACATTTGGCATCCTTTCTATAGTGCTTTGTGAAACATTTACAACTCGTTTCAAAATATTTCATTACTGCCGCTGAAGTCCGACCAGAGAAACGAATCGAGCTGTTTTCCTCGATTTCTATAATTCCAGATTTTACTCGGTGTGATAGTGATAGTGATTGTATCGAATCCTCGATTCGATTTCTATTATAGGGCCCATCGTTTGTATTGCTCAAGCGCTCATATGATTGCATATGTGAGCCAAGTCACTAAAGAATAGGTAATTGAATTTCATTATGTATGAGGATCTCATCTATTCTCTCGAATGGAAAATCATAAACTGAGTTTTTGTGCTTCTTTATTATCATTAGTCACACTTCTTTCTAGAACACGTTGAAAGTTCAATCACCGAACTTAGCTAAATCTCTTCAGCGTCACTACCTTCTCCGGAATCTTCGTAGCTATAATATTCGATGACTTTTTTGCGCTCCCGTCGTTTATTCTTTGCCTTTCCTCCGCTCGCAGGTTTTCCAGCTGATCCGGCCTCACCTTCCGGATCTTCTGAATGGTCTTCCACTGCCTCCTGTTTCCGATTTTGCTTCCCGTTCGAATTAGGCTTCGCTTCGTCCGCTCGCTCTTCCTCAAGTGGCTGCTCCCCGTTGGAAGCAGCAACCGTCTCCGCAGTGTCCTTCTCCTTGTTTTCTCCTTTCTGCTTCTTGACTAACTCGACTAAATATTTATATCGTGCCATACATTCCTCCTTGCTCTTACCCGGCACACTGTTGGCAATCTTCTGCCACCGATCCGAGGAACCACTCTTCGGATACTTCTGAATTGCCGACTCCAATGCCGCTTGCTGGGTTTGGCTCCAGTTTGTGTTCGCTTCCGCTGCAGCCCCCTGCTCGGGTTTTTTCGTTTTCACCTTCAACTTGACAGCATCCTGCACGATCGCTTCCGCCACGCTCTCCGTTTGACCAGCCACCTTATACCCACCATCCTTCATCTTGGCAGCCATGAAGGTCACTTCCGAAACCGATCGGCCCATCATCTCCGCGATGATCTCCCACCGATCTGTGGTTCCCCCGGGATACTTTTTCACCAGCCTCACCAACTCGTTCAAATCATCCTCGGTCCAGAGTCCACCGGTGACCAGGGGCTTTGGTTTCGAGCGACCGGATGCTTCATCCGCTTGGCCGGAGCTTTTGATGATACTCTGCGTGTAAGCTGCCAGCTCCTCGTCGGTCTTCTCGGGAGCCACGAATTTCTTGTTGCGCTTGCGTAGTGTACGGTTCTCCTTCTCGCGAGCGCGCTCCTCCTCTAGCTTCTGCTGAAGTTCCTCTTCCTCCTTTTCTCTGAAATTGCAAATTTATGACTTGCATCCCGAAAACGATAATATTCGCAGAAACACTCACTTCAGTTTGCGCTCCTCTTCCAGTCTTCTCTGTTCAACGTAGAAGCTGACTGCCGACTTCAATGCACCCGGAGTTCCAGTCACAGTTCGCCACAAACACAGCGGAATTTGAAACGGTAGCGTATTGAACACGCTTGGCGTAGGAATTTCGCTCAGAATCGTGTCGATGTCTACATTGGTCTTATTTTTCTTTTGCAGCTTTTTGAGCTTACTTCCAAAAAGTTGTTCCTATTCAGGGAAATAAAAAAATGTGATGTTTGCATTGCGAAAAATGCGAATTCTCAATACTCACAGCGGTATACTTCTTCTCTGCATACGCAGCCCAAGCAATGAAATATTGCATCACCGTTGCCACGATAAGCAAAATAGCGGCTCCCTCGGCCAGTCCAACCTTTCGCACCCGTCGATAGTAATACAGTGCGGACTTCCAATTGGGAAGACCCTCCTTCAGAACCTTATCGTAAATCTCTCTCTTGCCCGAGTCCTTCAATATTTCGTAAACTGAGACCAGATTCCTGAACTTGATATTCGCATCCTCAGCGTCGCTCTTGTCCGGATGCAGCACCACCGATAGTGTCCGGAAGGCTCGCTTTATCTCCTGACTTGTTGCGTTCTGTGGAATGGGATGAAACCATTAATCTTATTGTACCTTAGTTACGTGCGTATTCCGAACGGTGCTCACCTGATTGATCTTCATCAGATCGTAGAAGTTTTCGTTGACCTCCTCAACGAGATCAAAGATTTCCATGTCCGCGGAACCCCAGCCATGTGCCGAAACGGCACACAATGTTACTGCCAGCATCAGCAAAACCACGGCGAAATGGCTTGACTGCATTTTGTCTTTTTTTGCTGACTTTGTAAATTTAAATCCTTTCGTCACTGTTCAACTTCATATGGCCATGTCTGTTCGAAGGAAAATTCTATTTCTACGCGACAAAATAGTGGTTAAAATTTCCGAAAGCGATTCGTCGTCCGATCGCGGGTAGACGTGGTAATTTTGCCTTTTTACCGATTTGACGTTCACTTGTTTATGTGTCATTTCATTGAAGATAAAGTGAGAGTTACGAATTGTGCACGCTGTTTTGATACGCTCTTCTGGGAATGAATCGATACCACTCTCTCCAGTTCAGGCTATTTCTGCTCTTTTCAACAAATCTCTCTCTGTTTACATGCTGGTTAACCTTTTCGACTCTCACTTTACCGAATGTCAAAATGTAGACGGATTTTGATGCAAGCAAATAAATCAGAATTTATGGGGGTGTCAAACTTTTTTTTGTCAAATCAAAGATGCCAGGTTCGAGGACATGTCATTATGAAGACATTTGTTTTACTATGAAGACATTTGGTTTTGTGGAGAAATTTTGAACACACCGTCTATTCGCGTTGACGGCGAAATGGTGTCGACATCTGGATACGACATTAGTTTGTATGAGGCCTATTTTCTATCAGATTAGTCGGCCCTAAGGCAGTTTCGAATTGCAAAAAAATATGATTTTTGACGTAGGACTACGTCTAACCGGAAGATATAGGGGGTGAAATGGAAATCTAGGCACTGAACAAGTAGGAAAAAATGCAAGATTTGGAACGCTTATAACTCGAGCATTTCTCAATAGATCGCAAAGGTTTTTGCATCAATTGATAGGAAATATATCTACGCATCTATCATAACGAATAACATTTCATTTTTCTTGAGATAAATAATTGAATAATTGTGAAATATCAAGCATTGTCCAAATACACTATGTGCCCATTTTTGATTGGTCCATTTTGTGCTCCTCAAATCGTACCGACCAAAACGGGCAACCAGAGCAGCAGCGAAATAGAATGAAGCACGATTGGAAAGGAAAAAGAAAAAAATGAGGGAAACATTGGTCGCAGTCTCACACATGCGTAATTCTCGAGCCAGCCAGTCAGCTTAAAAATCCCCTCTCCGCTGCCGTAACGATCATTCTCATCCGAACCGTACACCACATCGTTTCGCATCACCTCACATCAACAAACCAACACAAGCAGCCATGGTTGGATATGGCAAAGGAGGAAAAGTGAAGGGAAAGGCAAAATCCCGCTCGAACCTTGATCTGGAGTTCCCGCTCGTGTTGATCTGGAGTTCCCCGCAAGGGTAGCTAGGTAGCTAGGTGCACCAGTCCACCTAGCCGGCGTTATATAGCTTCGGCCGCCGAAGTGATCGAGTTAGCTGGCAAAGCTGCTCGCGACGATAAGAAAACCTGCATTCGGAACAGAACACATTCGGTTCGGCGGACATCAAGACAACAGGCAGTTGCAGCGAATGGCGAGTGGCAAACGCAATCGCAAAACGGCATCAGGTAGCAGAAGAAAAAAGTTTGTTCTTTATACAAACTGCTTTGGCGGCAAATCCAGAACAAGGCGGCATCGAGGGCGTTCGAAATGGTTTTTTTCAAAACCACGAGTACTAAGTTTTCTAAATTGGAACCATTCCATAAAACAAGGCGCTTTTCAGGGCCATTAAACCTTCCAAAAAAGAGTTTAGGAAATAAAGTTCAATGCTTTCTAAAACATTATCCAAAATAATAATAAAACACAAATTGATGTTTTCATAATTTGTTTGCCAGGATTTGATGAGTTTGTGAATTTGGCAGTTGTTCTGAGCTTATTGATAGTTAGGGACTTTCCTGATTAATCAATTTTCACCAATTCTTAAATTGTTTCCATATTTAAAGTACAGTAATCTATAATTAGTTCGACATTTAGCTAATTGGACGGACATGTAATGCGACTTATTTAGTTGGACATTTTTGTAAACATAGAGATCCAAATTATGACCCCACATTGAAAGTCGACACTGTACCACTGTCATCGCAAATGCAAAATTCAATTACAGGTTAAAATTACCTCCAATCCGGCACTGAGTGGTGGTAATGCGACGTGCCATTGAATGTTATTTACTGTAAAATATGTCACAAGCTGGATGGGAAGAAATTTTCCAACTGTGAAAGCTGTGGCGAGTGACAACAAATCGCTAAACAGGAAGTTTTAGCCGAACAAGATGGGGATATCGAGTGATAACAAAACAATAAACTCTTTAGACTTTTTGTGATCCTGAAAAGGACCCTTTTTAGTCTGTATGTGAATCCAACGAGTGAACAAATCGTAATGAATGTATTTTTTTGCCATCGCTCCCTTTTAACGCTCATTCGTTCGTCTCGTTGGACCCGCCCCTTTGGCTGAGTCTGCCGATTTGTCTCTATCCTGTGAGTGTGTACCGCTAGAGTATGAAAGCTGTCCCCTTTGTATAGTCCTACGTCACTCCGGTTATGTCCCCGACATTACCCACCCGTCTTTTTTTTTTGTCTTGGCTTTATTTTATTTGTTTACTTTTGTCCTTCGTAAGGCTGCTCATATACTATTTGACCGAAGCAAACATTTGCCTCTTTTTGACAGACAAAATTTGATCAACGTGTACTGATCAAAGGGTCTGTCCACATACCACGTGGACAACTTTAGGGGGGTAAGGGGTACGAAAATTTCCACGTTTGTCCACGGTGAGGGGGGTGGGGGTACAGATAATGTCCACGTGGACGCGTCAAACAAATATTTGTTTAAAGTGCATTCAGATCTGTTTTCAAAAATAAATGAAATCTGTTCTGCATTTTCAAGAGTGTTGAAACTTTCCGCCCATTTTGAGTACTCCATATTTATCCATAGAATGGTCATGTCGAATATTTTCCCATATCATCGAACTTCTTCGCTGAAATATGTATTCTGAATGAAACTTACTCAAACGGTGAGTGATCAAGCTTCCATTGGTAGTGGAGGATCATCGTTTTCAACTTCTAAGCTACGTCATATTTGAGCATAAACAGAACTCTGTGTTCTAGGTCTAGGTATCCACGAGAGTAAATTTGACATGGCGAACTGCTGATACATTTTTATCCGCAACGCACATGTGGGATGTTTATAACATGATGAAATGACCGGAATATTTGGAGGATTTTCCAAATAATTCGAGAAGGACTTAGCGAAACGAGTGCTATCCAAATCTCTATAATACCTGCTCAAAACAGAGTTCTGCACATTTGTATTGAAAGAAGCAGATTCAGTCCACCTTTTCTGATGGGCAGTGCTCTCGTTCCCGAATACTTCCCGAATTTAGCGTCCATTTGGCGACGTTATCTTTGATACAGCTGAGTTAGGTATGCTTAGCACCGGAGAGCAGCTTTTTAATACATTGCGGAACGCTGTATGTTTTCTACACTTGAAGGTTAAATCCTTGGTTTGCTATGAATCTAATGAGGCCTACCGATGGCTCGCCTTCGTCTCATCCACATCGAAGGAAACGATCTCATTCGTGGAATCCAGACAAATGAAGCGTTCAAGTTTGCCCCAAAACGTGCGGTCCTTAATGTGTTTAGAATCACTTTGTCCTACCGAAAAAAAGATTTGGGTGCTACAAGTGAGATTCCCGTAATCAGCATATGTTATAACGACATTTGTTTTTTGACGTAGGACTACGTCTTTCATTTCTATACCGGGGTGTAAAATCAAAGTTTCGAAAACGAAAGCGTTACGCCGGAGATTATGAGCGTTAATAGCTCTTAAACAACTGAACGAAATGGTATGATAAACACTTCATTCGAAAGATAAAATGTCTACGCGTTATATACTTGTTACTTTTTCATCCAAAAACTTGTTTCAATAGACTTAAAATTGCCTTCAAAACAGGTTATTGAAATCACCAATCGGTATATAAGCGAGCACCGCTCGGAAATCCACTCAGTTATAATTGAACAGCGATTGGAGCATGTTGTCGCTGTTGTGGTGTAGCTAATTTCGTTTATCATGAAAGCGCCGATGAACGGTGTCACCAAAAGCCTGTTTGTGCACCTAAGGCCAAAAGGAATCCATCAAGAGGAGAGTTATGCCACGGTTCCGCTTGAAACATAGAAGCAGCCGCCACACACACAAACACGCGCGGAGCCCTCGTTGCTGGAAAATAATCTATCAGTTCCCCTGGGAATTGAAAAATACATTCATGCGAAAGAGTTTATTTTAATGTTTTCTATCCATACAACACTGCAACCAAATACATTTGGTTTTGTGATTTTTCAATCAATCGCAATTGACAGAAAAGCTTCTGAATATTATTTTTCCCCATCAGTAGATAATTTTCGTATCCAATATTCGAAGCATAACATGAAAAACGGAAAATTTTTCACATCGCGAAAATCATGTAATTTTCGAGCGATTATTTGCTTCCTACTCATATAATGCTGCGACCAAATACATTTAGTTTTGGATTTTTCGATCAAGTGCGATCAAAGTAAGACCACGTATTTCGGCACTTTATTAGAGGTGCAATGAATCTTAAGGAATTCCCGCTCTACGCGCACTGGCAAACAATTTCTCAAACGAGAAATGGTGTTGTGAGAAAGAATTAGCGAACGCAATAACGAAAAACGGGAGAAAGAGATGTTTGGAGGTTGAAGGAAATTTGCAGAAAACATCTTCATTTTATCTTTCGAATAATGTGATTCATACCACTTTGTTTTGCCAGAAAGAGATTATTAATGCTCAAAGAAGGAAACGAGTCCTCCGAGGAAATTACCCAGCGCAAATTAGAGTCTACTATCGATTGCGGCATTCGTATACAAATAATTTTATAATGCAGTTTCATCAAACTGATTTCTTCGATAAGGGGAAATATTCACTACATCATGCCATGTATTTCATATTCTTCACTATCAAATCCATATCCATGGCACCTATCGGTATCGAATTATCATCGACACCACGATTTTCGCTAAATGCTCCTTTCAGTTCGGCCTATAAAAAACTTTCCTGAACTCTAATCCATCAAATTTGGAGCCCTGGAAAGGGCCGTTGATTATATACGAAGCTAATATAGCACGCTCTCCTCGAATACGATGGGCCAGCTGGATGTCCTTGGGCATGATGTGACGCGTTTTGCATGGATAGCACACAAAATGGTATCTTCGAATAGGCCTCCTGCAGCGTCATAACCGCGGAACTTTGGAAGCGCAAGTCGGTTTTGAAATCCTGAGCAATTCCATGAATCAAATGCTGCAAAGGTAGCTTGCGGATCAGCAATTCGGTCGACTTCTGATAGCGACGAATTTCACGCAAAGTTCACGGCCGATAGCGATGTTTCTTCTTCACGCTTCCTGCGACTGGTGCGCTTTTCCGAGCTGCTTTTGTGGTGCCTTACCACTGAAAGACTAACGAGGTGTCTGCTTGGTCCCAAACGAACGAGTCCTCACGGTGCGAGAGTAGAGTAAGAAATCAACGAAAGCAAAGGAAGCGCCATTTTATAAACCATAAAAGTATAGAATGTAAACCCCGCCCTCTTCATTATATAAGCTTGCTGTATACCCAGCAAACATTAAATCGTATAATTTTGCACGTGCCAAGTGCCAATATCAATCAAAGTATGTATCGTGTATATTTGAAATCGCATAAAATGTAAAAACTCGATTTTATATACCATTATCAAATTAAATCGCAATTCGGTATAATAAACATCAATTTTATAATGTACATTGTCGTAAAATATATTTAATCCGCATCATATGCGTATATTACGTTGCTGCAGTTTGTGTGTCGTATGAGCGTATAATTTGAATCAATTCAGTACTGTAGTAAATCGTGTTGCATGCTGAAGAAAATCATGAAACAGTAAATCATATTAGATCCTAATAAAGAACATATTACATCATATTGAAATGTCAATGAAATACTGATGCACTCGAAAGTTTTAACCGCTGTTTAATTAAATTTCAGATAGCCTCGCGAGTTAGCTGGTGGATGATAATCCAGACGACCGGAGTTCGAACCCACATCGGAGCAGTTTTCACCAAACATCAATCTGTGCCATTTTAAACATTCATATTCCACTCCCAACACAAGTCAATCAAACAATTATTATTTCTACAAACATAAATACTCATATATAAAAATGGCGATTCGTGAGGCTATAATAAACATTTCACGAAAATATTTAGTGGCATTTGTTTTTTTTCTATGTCTGTAATGAATCGTATATGAGTATGGCAAAAGTCGTATTTGGTGCTTTGACAATTCTCGCGTAACTTTTGAAAAGGTCCTATGTAACAAATGTAAACAAATCGAGTTAATGGATGCACGCTATTAGTTTTCAATCATTGAATGTATTACAAAAACAATCGTTCACGTATCTATTTTCTTCATCTTTTTGTCGCCGATACAAAAAATATCCAATGTACAGATTCGAATTTCAAGCACCCGGCTGTTACTTCGGACGCCACTTTCCTCCGACGGCCGAAACGTCCGAAGTAACAAAGCAGTCAAAACAACTCGCAGTCGTACTTCGGTCGTTTTGGAATTTGTTTCTTACATGTGTTGTTATCGATTTCAGTGCAATTCAACGAGTGATAACAATAATAATCAGTCTTTAGAACGAAATGCTGATATTTGGATTGTTGTTTATTAGTTAGTTTCAAATTTTTATAGTGCAACGTAATATGTCCAATGTGCAAACGCGGGCAGTCAAAACGTCCAATGTAACATTTTTCGCTCCGAGGCTTCAACCTTAATCTCAAATCACGGAACAATAGTTACGATTGGTTTTACGAAGTTATTCTTGACAGCTAGTGGTGAAAACAGTGATAAAGATTGATAGCTTTTAAGACAATTCGCGAAATAATGTTCGGGTCTTCAACTACGTTTTTCTCGAGTTGGCGAAAATGTTACATTGGACCTTTTCAAAAGTTACGCGAGAATTCATGAATATATCCATATTAGATCACATTTCAATTTCAACATAATCGCTATTATAGCCGGTCAAAGTTGCATATTCATCCAAACAAATTCGGTAAGCATTTGCCATGTAAGTATATGGCCTCCACTTTTGCATGCATATGATGTTATATATATATATATATATATATATATATATATATATATATATATATATATATATATATATATATATATATATATATATATATATACTTGTTATGCGATTTAATGTTTGCTGGGTACTTACTTCGATGTTATTCGTTACTCTCTCAGGGTAAGCTACGAATATAATAAGGGTGGGGTTTACATTTTATACTTTTATGGTTTATAAAATGGCGCTTCCTTTGCTTTCGTTCATCATTCCACTCCGACCGTCGACAGAGACGGACGTGTTTGGAGCTCCATTCATTACCTGATTTTTAAAAAGCTATTTATTTCTCTTTTCAAATTGTCTACCTGCGATTCATCAACTACCTGGCTACACTTGAGGACTACAATAATGGGGAAAACCCGGTCAACCGACCAGGCATACCACATGGCACCAACAACTGACATCGATCGGACACCGGCAAGGAGCCAATATTAGAAAGAAACCGCTATGCTTTATTGGATGGCCATACCGAGGAGGAATCAACTACCGAGAAAGTTAATGTTGAGAAAAAGTGAAAGTACCACCTTATTTCACAACATCGAGAGATATAGGGACTTTGAGGTCTGAACTGCTGGCGCTGAAATTGCAGCCAGTTTTTCAAATATGCAGCATCGGCATTAAAATTACTAGTCCCACTCTGGAGCAATACAAAATCATTGGTTCATACCTGAAATCAAAAAATCATGAGTTTTACACTCACGAAACCCCATCTGAAAAACCATTTAAGGTGGTGCTGAGAGGTCTTCCTGCTATTGAGTTGGAGAACAATAAAAAGGATCTGGAACAATCACACAATATTCATCCGTTGTCTGTATATCGGTTGACTCGGCATTAAACACCAGATAATGGGTATTCCAATGTCTTGTATCTGATCCATATCAAGAAAGGATCAGCCAACATAACTCGCCTGAGGGAAATCAGTACTATCTTTAACATCTCGGTACAATGGGATCGATACAAACCTCAACATCGGGATGTAACGCAATGTTCGAATTGCCTTGGTTTCGAACACGGAACAAGAAACTGTCACATGAAAACTCGTTGTGGCAAGTGTGCTGCTAACCACCTAACAAGCACTTGCAGCCTTCTAGAGGAAGCACCTCGCAATTGCGCTAACTGTGGCGAAAGTCACCCAGCCACCAGTCGTAGCTGTACAAAACGTGCGGGTTTTAAACGCATCCGGAAGCAAGCTACTGATAAAACACAGAATAAGAAAGAAGGTTCCAGAACTTACTGACAAAGAGTTCCCTCCAATGGTTTATCGTACGATTCCTGTTCTTCTTATCTTCCACTTCCTACAGGTCCCCCCAAACTGCCTCTTCTAGCGAAAAGCCAAAAAAGGAGCAACCGAGCTATAGTAAGGTTGCAGCTATTGGTTTACTACCTACGTCAACACCATCACCTCATTCTTCTACTGAGGATCTTTATAGCATGCAAGAACTTGCAACCCTGTTTCTTGAACTAGATCGACAGACTTCCTGGTGACAAACAGCATTGACGTAGCTATCGTTACTGAGACGCATCTTAAACCGAATATTAATATTCGAGTCCCGAATTATCGTCTATTGAGAATGGATCGTGCTGGTTCTGGTGGAGGAGGTGTCGCCTTAGCCATCAGAAATAACATCAGATATCGACTTTTGCCGTGCCGGAAACTCAACATCATCGAAGCGGGCGGAAATTACAACATCGATTGGACCTATTATCGTGATTGCGATCTATTATCCCAAACAAACGTCAATCAGGGATGGCTCGGCGTTGCTTCTTAAAAACGATATCATCAAGCTAACACGAAGGCAGTCGAAATATGTCATCATCGGGGACATTAATGCTCGACATCAGTCCTGGGGAAACCAAAGGAGGAATCAAAATGGAGTGACTCTAAATGATGATCTACAGTGTGGGCACTACAGGATTCTTAGTCCAGCGATCCCCACTCGCATTTCTCGTTCTGGAGTACATTCCATAATTGATTTCTTCATTACCAACATGGATCGCCACATCGGTGATCCTATTGCCCTTAACGAGTTGAGTTCGGATCACTTCCCAGTGATGGTTGAATTGGGAGTGAATGTCGTAGTCAGGAGGCCACAATGTAGACGGGACTATCATCGTGCGGATTGGGTGGAATTCCAGCAGCTTATTGACAACAACATTGATCTCGATCAGCCTCTTGAATCTCCCGAAGATATCGAAGCAACAGTCAGCTCTATTCAAACTGCGGTTATTCAGGCTCGCCAAAACCACATCCCAGAAACGATTCAGGTGAGTGACTCTGTTCAAATTGATTCCATTACTAAACATTTGGTTAGGCTATTCGAGAGAGGAAACGACAGTATAATCAGTTAACCAAGGTTATCCAGGCCAGAATGATTGATCTCCGTAACGAAAAATTCGCAAAAGATATTAGTAAACTTCCGAATAACTCCAAGCCATTTTGGAGGCTCGCTAAAATTCTCAAGACCAAGTCTAATCCTATTCCTCCTCTTCTTCAACCTGACAATTCAGAACGATTGATAACACCTGCCGAAAAGGCTAATGCAATTGGCAACCATTTCGCTAGTTCACACAATCTTGACCAGAACATTACAAGTCCATTTGAAGCTTCGGTGAATGATACCGTAAGGGCTATTGGAAATATCCACTCTGCACCTCAAGAGAATGAAATCATCTCGACTGAAGAGGTTATCTCGGTTATACGCTCGTTGAAGAATGTGAAGGCCCCGGCTTCGATAGTATATTTAACATTGAGTTGAAACATCTTAGTAACAACTTATATGAAATTATGACTTCTGTCTTCAACAGATGTCTATCACTTGGCTACTTCCCCTCGAGTTGGAAGTTGGCAAAAGTGATACCCGATACTAAAACCTGGAAAAGATCCTTCTTCTTCAAAGAGCTATCGACCAATTAGCCTTCTCCCAGCATTCTCGAAAGTATTCGAAAAAATTATATTAACGCGCATTCTTGCTTTTGCAGATGAGCACAATATATTTTTGGATGAGCAGTTTGGATTCCGAAAAGGTCACTCTACAATTCACCAGCTTCGTAGAGTACACAATATAATCAGACGAAACAAGCCAGTTTCAAAATCATCTGCCATGGAACTTCTTGATGTTGAAAAAGCATTTGATAATGTTTGGCATAATGGTCTCATTTACAAGCTTCAGAACTTTGGTTTTCCTACATACTTGAAAAAAATTATCAAAAATTATCTTTCTGATAGAGCGTTCAATGTTTCTATAAACAATATTTCATCAGAGAAATTCATTGTGAATGCAGGTGTTCCTCAAGGATCCATTTCGGGACCAATTCTTTTCAATATCTACACTTCAGATATTCCCGCACTCCCATCTGATGGGAAACTGTCACTATTTGCAGATGACACTGCCATCATTTACAAGGGCAGAAGTATCACAGAACTAAGATCTAAACTTCAAAGAGGGTTAGACTCTTTGTCTGGATATTTCAATAATTGGAAAATATGCATAAATGTAGCAAAGACACAAGTCATATTGTTTCCCCACAAGAACACTCCAAAGCTTGTTCCTCCTCAAAATATGACAGTCAGTCTTAATGGCAATAGCATTGAATGGTCTTCAGAAGTAGTGTATCTGGGTCTAACTTTCGATCGATAGCTTACCTTCAGAGCACATATTGACAAAACAGACACAAGATGCAACATTTCAATCAGGTCATTGTATCCCCTGATCAATAGATACTCTCGATTATCTCTAACGAATAAACTTGTAGTATACAAACAAATGATATTTCCAGTTATCGCATATGCGATGCCCGTTTGGGAGTGCTGTGCTCCAACACACAAATTAAAACTTCAACGCATACAAAACAAAATTCTTCGTATGATTCTAAACACTCCTACTAGAACGCGAAATTCGGGGATACATCAGCTGGCCGGGATTAAAACCTTGGATGAAATTATCAATAATAATTGCATGAAATTTGAACAGAGTTGCGCTCTCTCAATACACGGAATAATTCAAAATCTGTATGATGATGCTACCTGACTTTCTAGTCGTTACCTTTCAAGGTAACGGCTTTGGATTAGGGTAGAAATATTTATTTCCAGTTAGATAAGTAGATTAAGTTGGGACAATGTAAATATTTTGGGGAGGGTATCTTATAAGTTAGATTTAGGTATAAAAAAAGGTAACAAAAAATAAATAAACTAGAAAAGTTTTGGCATGATTTTGCAATAGGAATATGAAACAATCGGATTATGTGTATGATGAAAATCATTACAGAACTTGACATTGCAACTTAAAGATGTAGAACCCTAGGTTGATCACTTGAAATGTAGTATTATATTATAATGTAAACCAAATTAAGAAATAAAAAGAATTTAAGTTTAAGAGAAAAAAGTTTAAGAGAAAAAAAAAATTATTTCGTTCATTTCTTACTCTACTCTCGCACCATGAGAACTCGTTCGTTTGGGACCAAGCAGACAGCTCGTTAGTCTTTCGGTGGCAAGGCACCACGAAAGGAGCTCGGAAAAGCGCACCAGCCGCAGGAAGCGTGAAGCTACATCGCTATCGACCGGGAACTTTGCGTGAAATTCGTCGCTATCAGAAGTCGACCGAATTGCTGATCCGCAAGCTACCTTTGCAGCATTTGGTTCGTGGAATTGCTCAGGACTTCAAAACCGACTTGCGCTTCCAAAGTTCCGCGGTTATGACGCTACAGGAGGCCTATTCGAAGATACCAATTTGTGTGCAATCCATGCAAAACGCGCCACATCATGCCCAAGGACATCCAGCTGGCCCATCGTATCCGAGGAGAGCGTGCTATATTAGCTTAGCATATAATCAACGGCCCTTTTCAGGGCTCCAAATTTGATGGAATAGAGTTCAGAAAAGTTTTTTGTAGGCCAAACTGAAAGGAGTATTTTCGTTTGGATGCCATTCAGCATCGAGAACATTCCGGAAAGATCTAGTCGTTGCTGAAAAATAATCTGCCAGTTCCCTGGGAATTGAAAAATACATTCATGCGAAAGAGTTTATTTTAATGTTTTCTAACCATATAACACAGCGACCAAATACATTTGATTGTGTAATTTTTCAATCAAGTGTAATTAGCAGGAAAGCTTCTGAATATTATTCTTCCCCATCAGTAGGATATTTTCGAATCCAATATTGTATGCGCGCGCAACGGAAAATGTTTCGCATCGCAAAAATTATATAATTTTCAACCGATTATTGCTCAGTCGCCGAATGTTTCAAACTCAGAGAGTTCATTCCCCTCTAGTTTGCCTTCCAAATTGCCATCGTAAACCACACCTTCTCTCGATCCAATCACGCACAAAAAGCATACTTAAGCGATATTCTGGTGGTGAATCACATTCATTTTTCGTGAGGACATCGACAAGGTAACATCATAATTGAACGAGCTGAACGTGCTGGACGAGCTGTACGGCGAGGAATCGAGAGATCGAGATATTCATTACCTAGCCTGACCTAACCTGAAAGACATGCAGTTTGTTTGGAACTGTGAGGGAGGGCAGAAAAGCCGAGCCATCAGGAGGAGAAGAGATAGTGACCAAGTGAGTATCAGCATCGAAAAAACGGTTCCCCGGGAAGACATCGAAGCAGCCGCCACACACACACATACACGCGCGGAATTCTTTTCGTTTGGATGCCATTCAGCATCGAGAAAATTCCGGAAGTATCTAATCGTTACTGAAAATTAATCTGCCAGTTCCCCTTGGAATTGAAAATTACATTCAAGCGAAAGAGTTTATTTTAATGTTTTCTATCCATATAATACTGCGACCACATACATTTGGTTTTGTGATTTGTCAATCAAGTGCAGTTAGCAGGAAAGCTTCTGAAGATTATTCTTCTGAACAAGGTTTTTTGTATCCAATATTGGATGCATAATACCTTGTGCCTCCAACGTAACGCTCTCGTTTTCGAAGTCCCCCAAATATCCATTTATTCATTCATTCAGAATTTTAGATTCAACTTTAAACAAATGATTTCTAAATCAACGATATTGCTACGTCACCCTTGCGGTTATACCATAGATATAACCCACTTCCTGTTTTTTTACAAGGAGGTTTTGAATCCGGTGTTGGATTACATATTCTGTACCACGACCAAGAGGAAACTCTTATCAATACGATCAATGGCATGGTTGAAATCACAAGCGATAAGTCTTCCTGCTCTATATTTGTAATTAAGCTTGACAATTCTACGTTTTATGGAATTAGCCGCATTGAAAATATTTTCTTCAAATTGGAGCATTTTAGGCATTCAAAATATTGTTTTCTTTGTTCTAATTATCGTTTCAATATCTTAACTAGTATATCGCATCCAAAGTTCAGTAAAGAAGTATGCATAAACCAATTGGTTGTTTTTATTCGAATGCAACAGTTTTCAGTTGTGCTAAATCACTTGAGAAGTCTTCAGAAAAACTCTTTTCCATAGATACTCGTTTTTCGGAGATTTTCTGCAGGCGAATTACATTTCTTCAGATGTTATTTTATGCGTCGTTTGAATATAGATTATATATTCCGCTGTGATCCTTTTTTTTCTTGAATGTGCAGTGTTTACAGTTGCTACTACTAATTACAGAAAACAATTGCTACTACTAATAAAGCTTATTTGCATTGTTTTTTTTTCAAAAAATGTTATTTGATTTAAGATTATAGTCAGAATAAAACGATTTCAATGTTGCAGGCCCCGAAAGTGCACCCGTGGCCGAGTGGTTAGCGTAATAACTAACATGCCGGGTGTTCGGGTTCGATTCCCGTTCTGAACGGGGGAATTTTTCGTCAAAGAAATTTCCTCCGACTTGCACTGTGATCACGCGTATTCTAGAGCTTGCCACTCAGAATGCATTCAAGGCGTGTTATTTGGCATAGAAATCTTAACTAAGTACTAATAAAAATGACGCAAGTAATACTACGCTGAGACGGCGAAGTTCCTCTAGGAACGTTAGTGCCATTGAAGAAGAAGAAGAAGAAGAAGAAGAAGGCCCCGAAAGTAAAACAGTTTGCGTTGCATCGAAAGAACGATGTGCTACTTGAGTCGAGAATAGTCTAGTATAATTTTGCCTCACGAGCACTCTGGAAGTCATCTGGATATTCAGTGCAGATTGGCCGCTTGGAATTAGTTGATAAAACCAAGACGGGTCTATAGTACTAGGTGAGGCCGTTTCGTCACTAAGTTGATTAGGAGAGCGGTATATGAAAACAGTACGGAAGAAAGCAGAAGGGGAATTATTTCCTTGAAGCGTGAAAGAGACAGACTGATCAGGAGCGAGTTTCGGCACTAGCGTATTGTGTTTTGTTTACAAACAAAACACAGTAGACTTCCAAGATGGCTGAAGACTGGTTTCAGCAAGTTGGCCCACCTTAGGATATACTTCTATGCGCCTTGGATAAAACATATTTTCAATGCGCTGGTGTAATCTTAACCGATATATGAAATGGAACGCGTCCTCTAATAATCCCCCAAACGGTGACGGAAAAGGTTTTGTATTGCACTGACAACAGTCAAGTTGAGATACTGGAGCTGGATAAAGTACAGTTGATAAGTTTTAGAACGTTTGCCTACTTAATTTTTTTGAATATATAGTTTTATGCGACGAATGAATCGGAAGATTTCTATTCACCATTAATAAAAAAGGGAAATGTGTTTTTTCTTAGATTGTTTTTTTTGTTCTTTTATCATTAAAAAACACCAAATATGAAATAAGACTGATTTAAAATTGAATATAGGCACAATGCAATTATTTAATATATATGAAAAAATGTACACGTGGACAACAGGGGAGGCAAATAGTCAATATCCACGCTCGTCCACGGAGGGAGAAGGGGGAGTCTAAAATCGTGCTTTTTCTGTCCACGTGGTATGTGGACAAACCCAAATATATTCAACACAAAATACGACAGGCAAATATTCAGTTATTGGATGACTAAAATATTTTTTTTCGTCGAATCTGACGGTACTTGGTTAAGTTACCTTAAATATTTCAGTAATTTTTTTCCACATTCGATGTTTATCATTGTTTGCCACTGTCGATAAATGAAGAGTGGCAAACAAAATAGTGTTTGCCACTGGTTTGTGATCAAACCAAACTTTATCTGTCAAAAAAGTATCAAATATTTGACCTCTGGACAAACAGTTTACGGCCACCTTAATCAATTGAGACTTTTGTCTCGGTGTCATTCGCTCGTTTCATTCACGATAACCTCAAGATTCGAATATTTTTCGGTTACATACCGCTTCAATAATTGGTTTTATAGATGTGATTGAGGTTACAACCAAAAATTCAAAGCTGAAATAAACAAATTGAGTTATTTATTAAAATTGTTTGACAAATGAGAGTTATCCATTCCAAATCCAGTTAACATTGTGAAGACATTTGAACACATTTTTTCGTACCATGTGAAGACTTCTGCAAAAATCATGTGGCATCCATCCATGATTCATTTAAATTTTTTGTAATTGTTCCAACGCTATTCTCTCCGCAACACCACAACACAATAGATCTGGTTTAGATTTTCTTTTAGAGAACTACTGAGATATTCAAGAAGTTCAACATTTCTCTTTTAGTGTTCTAGACATCGAGCAATAAACAGTACATGTTAATGCTTAGAATTAATTTGACAATCTATTCAAATTGCGTTCGCGCTCCTCACTCAGTGAAAGCATTCATTTAGCAGCCTTTGTCATTGCTATCAAATATTTGTATCAAATCAAAATTAATAATTTTTTTCGATTATTAATTTCGAACGATTTCGTAGTTCGGCAATAATTTTGTAGTTCTATGTTAACAATACGGTCGTGTCTTGGACATGTCACTTCTTTATTTATTTCTTTTTGCGGCCCGCGACACCCTGACTGAGACCGAGGACATAGTAAACGAGATGCGGTTATTTGGTTACTTTTTCTCAAGTGTTATTTTTTATACACACAATGAACGGCTATTTTAATTATGATGTGCATGTATTTTCCTAAATGCTTTAAGATAAGCCACGATATTGAGGATCGTTTTTCTACTTGCATTCACTCGTGGCAAAACACTCTAAACACTAAACATCTTCGCCGCATTAAAAACCGCATCGCGTTTACTATGGTTGATGTCACATTAGGCGGATTCGCCGCCGCGGATATAGCGACGGTTTTTTCTCGATTTGAAATCGCTTC
Source organism: Toxorhynchites rutilus septentrionalis (assembly GCF_029784135.1). Taxonomy (NCBI): domain Eukaryota; kingdom Metazoa; phylum Arthropoda; class Insecta; order Diptera; family Culicidae; genus Toxorhynchites; species Toxorhynchites rutilus. The sequence continues at coordinate 128,057,604 of NC_073744.1, forward strand.
CAAAACCGCCCCGGTCTGTGTGACATGGCTCATTCACAATACACTGTAGATCCTCCGCTGCTCGCGGAATCCGCTTAAAGCGGACCTTACACGGTCAACTTTATTGACAATATGATGACATTTGTGAGCATAATGACAGCTGAACATGGCCGACGACGCAGAAATCCGGATTTTCTGATTTTCGAGCATTAATATCGTGACATTTCATCTGGATGCATGATGTTGACGTTTTACCTCACGGACTTCCAGTCTGAGTTGCTGATATGCAAGCGCAAATTTAATTTTCGTTAGTCTTTTTTGCGATTGCAATTAAAATTTATAAACTACTGAAATTGTAGGAATCATAAATGGAAGCTTTTGGTTTGGAAAACCGATACTTTTCACGATACAAATCAAAACTTCAAAGTAAACTGACAATGTGATGGTGAGAGAGAGGATGAAACTTAACAACGTTTTAGGAATTTTTTAACGTTGAACTCGATCATTCTTTGCGCTAGTGAGCGTGTTGTGTATTTCTTCACACTCCGCTATAAAATTTGGAGAATGAGAAGATCTGGGAAAATCACAGATGAAAAAACATCATGTGTTAATTCAAGCTACAGTAGAATCCCGATTATCCGCGGAATAGTCGGGCAAACTCACCGCGATTAACGAAAATCGCGGATGACCTATTAAAGGACAAAAAAATGCAAACACGAAAAGAGATGTTTCAACATAAAAACTATGTTCTATAAATACAGAAATCAATCAACTATCCATCTATAAGGTCGTGTACACCAGTGGCTAAATAATGTAAAAGCCATGACCACAACAAAAGAGCATGGGCCTACCACTCAATAACAAATTCCGGAAAGGCCTATTGATTTACTATGGAACTCGCAGTCACGAATAATCCGCAGGCCTCGCCGCTCGCGGGTAATCGGGGTTCTACTGTCATAGTCTCATTTATGGAATAAAAACATTTGCTTTCAGATAAAATAACTTGCATATATTTTCGCAAACTAAAAGAATCTGGCATCTCTGAAACTGAAAGGAACAGTCTGTATTTGTGAAACGAGTATTATGATGTATTTTTGAGAAGAAAAACCGAATTCTAAGGTGTAAATTATGAATGAAAATTAACTTTTACGAATCAAATTAGTATTCTATGTGAATGCAAATCACTTTTTTTCAGCGAGTGGTGAGAAAATCCCATACAAAAATTATGTCTGAAATTGACGTTATATTATAATAATACATTTTAGTAGGAATATCTGAAAATTCAGGGGAAATAGGTTATGTTAAGGTTAGGACTATGCGCTTCAACTAATTAAATAATACCAAGTAGATATTTTCATTCAAATTTTACCAATTGAAAATTGCCTTTTAGCCTTCTAATCTGATAGAGAATAGTTTGGATCCCAAACTCAAATGTCGCCACTAGCCATCGCGGATATTTTCGTTGTCTCGGGTTGAGGGCGATATTGACCGTGTAAGGTGGAAAAATATTGATTGAGGTTAGATCAGATGTTGAAAGCCTAGCTGTCACGATATTGAAGACACTTATTGTCAATCCGGTTGATCGTGTAAGGTGCCCATAATGTGACATCAGCCATTGTCAGGTCCGGGCCAAGGCACCTAGAAGTATATCCTAAGGTGGGCCAATGTGCAAAAACCTCTCTGCAGCCATCTTGGAAGTCTACTGTGTTTTGTTTGTAAACAAAACACAATACGCTTGTACCCCAAAGTACGTGGAATAAGAAGGTAGTCTACTCCCTGCTTTGTTCAAGTATGGTAGGCAAAGGAAAGAAGCAAGAAATAGTAATAAACCATCGATCGATGGTTTCCATATAAATTTGAAATTTTTTTAATTTTTCAAATTATAATACAAGAACTGTCTCAAAAATTGTTTCGAAATGATGAAATAGCAGTTTACTTAATTATTTTAAAATTTTAAACTGTAAAATTATCGCACCTGTACTATAAAAATAATGCAATCCGATAAACAAATGTGTTGAGAGGTTATATCGAAGCAGTGTCGTTCCCGTTCCCGATCCATGGAGCGAACGCATGGGATAGCTGAAAATATCTCCGATTAGTTTATCTCATTCGAAATTATTCTGTTCCGGCATTGCGGGACGTGGTACTTTAACATTTCGCTGAAGTAAACAAAACCTGTTCAGTATAAAATCGATAAAAAACCACATAAAAACTTACTTGCACTGAAAAAGCGGTATATTATCGTGTTTACCGTCGGCACGACTTGCGATTTTGTCTCTTTTCAGGATTTTTCGAACTTTTAAAATCGAGAAATATTGAAAAAACTTCAGTACTTCGAACTAATTGAGGATTTGTTATTACTAACTTCGTTGTGTGTGTAACACATGCGCTCTCCGTGTGTATACACAGGAGATATCCCTTACCTTCTATTCTACGTACTTTGCTTGTACCCAAGCTCGCTCGTGATTAGTCTGTCTCTTTCACGCTTCAAGCAAATAATTTCCCTCTGTGCTTGCTTCCGTACTGTTTTCATATACCGCTCCCCTGCCAACTTAGTGACGTAACGGCGTCACCTAGTACCATAGACCCGCCTTGGTCTGGGCGGTTTGCATTTGATTTCCGCATTAGTGCACGTAGTGATGTCTAATTTTTTCATTTATTCGATTAATCGTTGGGGCATCTTTCAATATTCGATTCATTCGAATAATTGTCTTTCAATATTCGATTAATCGAACGAATATTTATTTCTTGAAATAATCACGTATCACGATGTCATTCTGGTCGCGGGGTCTATCGGGTTGTCGATGTTAGATGGTTGGATAAAAAATGTTGGATATAGAAAATTAAATAGCCTAATTCTTAGCCTAAAAATGCATTAACCTTGAAAAAGATTCGTTCTTTCATTAATCGCGATTACAGTGACAATTATTCGATTTATTCATATTTTGATTTCAAATTATTCGATACAAAATTAATCGATTATAATTTCAGATATTCGATTATTTGAATTAATCGAACGATTAACCGACGTCTCTAAATGCACGAAAGAGCTTTCATGTCCGCACCCGCGCCGCTTCGCATGGCGTTCCCTATGTTCTCGGCGATGCGATGCGGAAATGTGACCAAATCATTATCATTCCTTTGGGCTATAAATAAAAAGAAACACGTCGTATGTGATTTTGCACTTCAAGTGATCAAAATACACAAATCTATTTATTTAACACTAGCTGACCCGGCAAACTTCGTCCCGCCCAAAAATTGTTTTTTGTTATCAATACCTTCAAACATTCACGTTTTCTTACTACGAGCAAGTTCATGGATCCAATCGCAGAACTGTTCATTGATTGATCTTCTAATCGACCCCGTTTAATTTTGTATGGCAGCTCCCCCTTAGAGAGGGGGGGTGGAGTGTCTAACCACCGTTAAAACATTTATTGCACCCTAAAACCTCCATATGCAAAATTTGGTTCTATTTGCTTGATCAATTCTCGAGTAATGCAGAAATTTGAGTTTCATTTCTATGGCAGCCCCCCTTAGAAATAGGGGGGAAAGTCTAATCACCACAGAAACATTTATTGCACGCAAAAACCTCCATATGCTTAATTTGGTTTCATTTGCTTGATTTATTCTCGAGTAATGCAGAAATTTGTGTTTCATTTGTAGTTTCCGAGTCCATAAGAATCAGACAGACAGAAATTCATTTTTATATATACAGATGTTTCTCGGACGAAATATTCCATGCAATTTGATTTTTACACTACACAATTCAGCATGAACTTGAAGGTGGATTCCAATTAAATGTTCTTGTAATGTATCCTTGTTTGGATATGCTTTTCCAAATCAGATCAGATCAGAAATGGGGGGAATTCGGACCCCCTAAGCAAATCGCCTAATATTTCCAAACCAATACAAAACTAGCCTGGATAATGCCTGGTGGCAAGAAGATACATTGTCAATTCCTGGCAGTAGCTTAGTGATTGTAATACATTCATCTTCTCATGTTCCTGTACAACTTCTTGGGATATAGGGTTGGTCGGAAAGCTCGTGTCGGATGTTTTAAGGATGAATTTAAAAGCATAATTTATAAGTGTAACAACAGTGGTGGAATTCCCGTCAGTGGTGTTTTGGCATATTTACACACTTTCGCAAGAACTCAAGCGCAGCCTCAGCGAGTGCGTCTCCAATCGACGGAACCAAACTGCAATCGGAAGGAGTCAAATTTGGTGGAGAAGCTGCATGCCTTAATTGATCCCTATTGTGTAGCTCAAACGTTTTCCTGGCTGTCTTACTTGGTGTGACGGGGCATTGTAATCATGAAAAAATACTTTGTTACGGTCTCAATGAAAATTCAGAAAAGTGTTTTGCGATGCGTTCTTAAACTGCCTGAAGGATGAGAAAATATATAGCTTCCAATGACCATTACATTGAATATTCTATCTCAAACCATTCAATAACAATAAACGTGTATTTTAGATGAATAATAAACCTGGATGTATATGCATACACTTGGTATTCGCGGAAACATTGAGCATATTGTCAGAAATGATAGTAAAAACTGAAATTGTTGAAGTTTTTGTGAAACACTATGCTTTTCCATTCATTACAATTAATTGTTAACTTAAATCGTTTAATAATAATCATTTGCTTAATACATTAAACACACAGCTTCAAATATCTTGGATTGTAGGGAAAAAAGGAAACATAAACACGAAACTGAAATGCGGAAACAACTGAACATTTCATTTCAAATTCCTGATCATGCGTAATATTGCAACATTATACCACCCTTTTTCTTCCAGCCCGTATAACCTCTCATAAACCCAAAGGAGGCGAGTACATATCCTGTGTATGTATGCGTGCTAACGCTTGCCAGAAGGATTCATTTCCACCCAAATAATCGAAGGAAAAACAAGTGAACCAATTCGCGAAGTGTATCGAGTTCTTGGGAAAGAAAATAATCATAAATTTGCATTCTCATTCGTTCGCCGAAATGGACAATGTGGAAAACAGTGACGAATTTGCATGCCCGGCGTAATTAGGAAGTGAATTTTCCTTCGTATAATCACTTCCGAGATTTGATAGAAACACAAAGTTTTCTTCCTGTCGATTTGCAAGTAGCGACAAAAGGGCAGAAAATAAAGAAAAAAAAAATGAATAGGATATGTTCATGTGGGGAATGGGAATTATGTGATGTGAGATTTTCTACGCGATAAAGTGGATGAAAATTGGGTGAAGTACAGAAAAAAAAACACAATGGATTCGCGAGGAAGAGTGAATTGTAAAATAATTGCCTAGGATAATCCCAGACCTACTGGGAGCAGGTCAAGGACTTTCCCCAATTGGATACCACAAACTTTTCGGACGTCATACAGCGGAACGGTGAAGAAGAACAAAAGAATACGAGAAGATTTACGATGGTTGCCAGCAGAGGCCCTTCTACTGCTGGCATACTACTGTTGATGTTCTATGGAATCGCGGCCCTCTCTGATCTAGTATGCTATGATATGAATAAGTTAATATGTAACTGTTGTGAAGACAGATTTTGTTTGTGCTGTTCTCTGTTATACCTTTTATTTGCTCTCGTTAAATAATCATGCCAGGAATATACTTCTGCTTCGTTTTTCATTTGGGCTTCATGCCAAATCATATCTGTTTTAGAACTGAATATTTAACTTAAACTATGAGTAATACAGTGTTTTTCATAATGATAAGACCACCCATATATTTGAAGATTCATGGAAGATGTAGAATTTTCCGGCTTTTCCTTTAATGGTATATCAAATGAATATGAAATGAAATGAATGAATGTACTAGAATATGCGTTTCAACTTAAGAACAAATTTATTTTATAATAAGACCGTTGATAAATGGTTTTTCGGATAATCGTTTTTCAACCGTTGAAAATTGCCTATTATCAGCATAATTCCGTCGAACCATCCCTTAGATACTTAATAAGGGTTATGTCCGGAGAACATGCCGACCAGTCCATAACATCAAGCTTTTTAGACCTAAGCCACGTAATAGTTTCAGCACTGGTATGAATTCTGGCGTTGTTTGGTGGAAAAAAAGCTTTGCTCTTCGTTATTGGTAGAATAATTGGTAGCAAATCGGCTTTAAGAACTTTAATGTAGTCAGAACTATTTATTTTGTGTAAACAAATAGGAGTTCTAGTTTTGCGGAGTCCCAAAATGCTCCCCAGATCATGACAGAACCTCTCCTAAAATTGCTCTTAAAGAAATATCGTGGTACCTTGCGCAAATCTTGCCAATAGTCGTTATATTAATCCAGTGGAACTCTTTCTCGTCTGTGAAAATCACATGTCAGAATTTTATTAAGCGTACCGGTAAGTTTCTTCGGTTTTACAACAGATGGCATACCTTGATTATTCTTCCAGTGACTCAAATTTCCAGAAATTTGTTGGAAAGCTACTGTCATTTCGCGTCATTTTCAGTATATGTCAAAAAGTTGAAACAACAACATAGTTTTATTCCACATCGAATATGTCGAATTTCGTACCAATGAGAGTGTTTTTGCGGGGAGTACTTCAATATGAAGAAAAAGCTGCGGAAAGTCATCGCATTTTGGTGGAAGTTTATGGTGACCATGCTCCAACTGAGCGAACGTGTCAGACTTGGTTTGCACGGTTTAAAAGTGGTAATTTTGACTTGGAAGACGAAGAACGTTCCGGACCGCCAAAAAAGTTTGAAGATGAAGAATTGGAGGCTTTACTCGATCAAGATCCGTTACAAACACAACAAGAACTTGCAGATACACTTAGAGTCCGATCGTTTAAAAGCAATGGGAATGATCCGAAAGATAGGACATTGGGTGCCGTATGAATTGAAGCCACGAGACGTCGAACGCCGTTTTTTCACGTGCGAACAACTGCCCCAACGGCGCTGAGTATCCTTCCTTGAGCCTCTTTCTAGCTAAATAATCATATAGTTTGCACTCTCTGAGACTTATGAATCAGGATCTGTTACATTAGTTGAAAATGAATCATTCGCTTCGCGTAGTCCGTATGATCCTGCTGTTTCATGATGCATGGAGAGGTTCCAAATGTATATGTTAGAGGCAAAGAAGAAAATAAACTTTCTGCACCAAAATCGTACATGACGGTATTGGTTTGTTGGATCGTATGTTATGAAGTGCGAACCAAAACAAAGTTGTCTCGTTCTCTTTTGTGTCGTGATTTGTAGCACGTAAAAGCAAAAGAATGCCACTGGGGGAAATAGGATAGTAAAAAGATCAATTGACAAACATTGCGTTTAATCTTCGGAAATATTACATCATTAGGAAATCTGACACCACGCGTGGTGCGGCATCCCAGTTCTTCGCACATGGTCTAAGAAAAAGCAAAAATTATAAGAGTGGTGTATCCAAGACACGACCGCTTAGGACGTAGAACTACGCGTTCGTTTTTCTTAATTTGCAACTTCAAGTGTCTTGCTTCATGTTGCTTAGTGTTGCCCCAGTGATAACGCACCTATAAACATCCTCCGTGCAACGCTATTCAACCAGCACCAAACAAGCATCCCACAGAGAACGCACACAATAACACACAGATGAATTGATAAAAATGAAACATCCCGAAAATGATTGTTTATGAAAAAACGATTCTCGAATTCTTGATCAAAACCGTTAACAAAGTTAGGAGATTGTTGCATCGGAACGGGACCGATGCACACGAGAGCAAACACAAATAACAGATAAAAGTAGCGAAGGTGCGCTATTCATGGGTACAGGATATGAACAAATTGAAAGTTTCGCGCAACGAAAACAAGCAGCACATACAAAGCCAAACACTGGTGGCTTGAAACGACTTAATAAATCTACACATCTATAATCATTCTGGACTCTTCTCAAAATGAACTCTTTTGTTAGTATTATTGGCCACGAAAAGAGACGATTTCTTGGTGAACTGCAGTCGCAGTTGTATTGCGTAGAAGTGATCCTTGGTGGCTAGAAGATCCTTGGTGGAAACAGTTTTGCGATTGGAGCGCGAAACTAAATCACACATACAATTCCAGCAGAAGAATCATTCTCCTTGTGAGCCGACGATGATGGTCCAGCTTGATTTTTCCCTATATAATTTGGTTATGCCTGCTTTGCCATGGCTCACCTTGATTGCAGTGCCAAATGCACAGCGAGTGAAATATACGCTCGCGTCCACAGCTTGAGGGAAATCAAGATGGCACAAAACAAGTAAAATAAGCGATGTTCGGTGTTATGGGTTCAAAAACAGACTTAACGTTTTCCTTCTTCTTCTTTTTCTTATTCTTCTTCTTCTGGTAAATTATAGAGACTTTAAACATTTTCAGTTCATTCGTCTTTAGCCTTGAAAAAGGCCATTGGCGAAAACTCCTTTTCAACTGCTCCTCCTCACTCATGCCTTGAGAAAGGCATTCGGTCCATCGTCGAGGCTCGTCCAGCAAACGGTGTTCACCAATCAAGCACCAAACAAAGAATGAACAACATTTTCCTGAAAGGAAATGCAATATTTATACACTAGCGACAGCTTACCTACTGTGCCAGGGTGGAGTTTACGTCGCTAATATTCTCTTTTCGTTATCCCTTTCGTTGCTTCTATTCTCGCGGCTGCATAAGTTGTATGTTATTGACAGCACGGTAGGTAAGCACACATATGGACAGAACAAATGTGTGGGAAAATGGGAATGGTTCAAATTTTCATCAATCTAGCCAGCTGCAATTACAACAATGGCATACCACAAAAATACAACGACAATGGAGTTCGTTTCCTTTTTTTGGTTCTTTTCAAAAGAGCCTGATTTTTGGGGAAGCCTATAAGCTGTATGCAGGATTAAATCTATGTTCTGAATTGATCATTCAGTTCAACCGATTCTGAAGCAATGTTGGTTGATATTTTTCGACGCTTTTCTCGTTTTGTTTTTCCCTTGAATTTTCTGGGAAAGTTGGTCAATAAACGGGTCCCTTCTCTAACCAGCTTGGTCCATACCATCAAATGGTATTACAGTGGAATCCGTTTATAATGTCATCGAAGGAAGATCATAATAAGCGGATGTCATACAAAGCTTTTTGTGAAATTTTTTTAAGGGGTTGTATCTAGGACACGACCGCATATTTTCGACGTAGAACTATATCCAATTATATGTTATTGTGATAGACGCATAGAAATATTTCCTATCATTAAGCATTCGAAATACGGGTATGGTTAGCACACAAATCGGCAGAACAAATGTATGGGAAAAAGGAAGTTTTTCCAGTTTTCATGAATTTAAACCGTTTAGAGATTAGCGAATTGTAATGTATAGCATATGAAACAAATCTTAGAGAATTTACGATTCGATTGGTATGCAAGTCATGAGAATTCGTTTACAGTGAAAATAGTTATTTACGTTTACTTACCTGTTTTCTGATTTGGTTCCTGAAAGACGTAGTTCTACGTCAGAAACCCGTTTTTCATGTAAATATGTAGTTATGCATGTAAAGAAGTCATTATATTTGATTTTTTTTACAACGAATTTTACATGGATTCAGACTCGGTTCCCGTTCTAATCGAGGGATTTTTCGTCAAATGAATTTCTTCTAACTGGCATTGTGGTCACTCGTAATCTAGAGCTTGTCACTCCAGACTACGTTTAAGAAGTGTTATTTTGCATGAGAAATCTCCAATAAGTACTACTAATAAAAATGACGCAAGCAATATCTGCGTTGAAACGGTAAAAGTTCTACTTGGGACGTTAGGGTGTGTCACATCAAATTGCATCACGGAAAAAACGCTGTAGAAATTTGCCCAGTAGACCGATCCTTTTGAAAATTTTAGACAGTAAAATAAAAACTATTAAACAACTTTTGGTATTTTCCATTTTTCATACTTCGAGCCCAAGCCCGTATGCTCGTACCTTCCTCTTTACCCCGTCCATAAGGTTCTGTACAACGTCAGGTTGTAGTTTTTTTTTAACAGAAATCCATTTTCTCTTGAAGTCCGCCTACGATTTGACAACTTTTGGGTTCTTCATAATCGCCCAATATTTCTCTATTGGGCGAAGCTCCGGCGCGTTGGGCGGGTTCATTTCCTTTGGCACGAAGGTGACCCCGTTGGCTTCGTACCACTCCAACACGTCCTTTGAATAGTGGCACGAAGCGAGATCCGGCCAGAAGATGGTCGGGCCTTCGTGCTGCTTCAATAGTGCTAGTAAGCGCTTCTGTAGGCACTCCTTAAGGTAAACCTGCCCGTTTACCGTGCCGGTCATCACGAAGGGGACGCTCCACTTTCCGCAAGAGTAGATCGCTTGCCACACCATGTACTTTTTGGCAAACTTGGATAGTTTCTGTATGCGAATCTCCTCCGGAACGCTGAATTTGTCCTCTGCGGAGAAGAACAACAGTCCCGGCAGCTGACGAAAGTCCGCTTTGACGTAGGTTTCGTCGTCCATTACCAGGCAATGCGGCTTCGTCAGCATTTCGGTGTACTGATTTTAAAGCGAAAGCTGAAGATATAATTCCTAAAAATTAAATTTCTACAGCGTTTTTTCGGTGATGCAATTTGATGTGACACACCCTTTATGTGCCCCACAAAGCTATACACTCGAGATAGATCAGGTTTACTTTGGGTCGAACTTTAACTTGATCGACAGTTATCCGACAACGACAGTGAAATCTCGACTGCTATCAGCAGAGAAATCTGAAGCGATAAAAAGTGGTAACATTGCAGTCCTGTAGTGCGATGTCCCTTCGTTACTCTTACCAAGTTTCATCACTCTTTCCAATGAAGTTCGGTCTGTACGAGAAGCGTGTGGTAACTGTCGCGTTATTGAACTTCGGAAAAACGGCAATGTAGATTTACGAGCTCAAACTCAAACTGCTTTCTATCAATGAACAATTCGTGTTCCGTACACTAAAACGGTACAAAGCATCAGCCGGTGTGGGAGATACACCCAGAAAGGGGTGTCCGAGGTCGGTACGGTTTCGCAGTGTCATCCATGCCGTTTGTGAACGCGTTCGGCGCAATCATATTCGGGAACAAAAGTATCCAGCATTCGTAATGAAAGCTTCCAAGCGCAGAATAACTAGTATAGTATTTTCTTCTTATATCAAGCTATAACCGTTGTATACTTTTAAAGTCCACAATAAGATGTCTATTTCGCTGACTCATGCCTTAGGTTGTTTACATAGATTGATCAATTAAGGTGTCTTCCGACGGCTGGATGGAAAAGATCCTCTTTCCCAGGCTGTGTGTTCACATCTCCATTGATGATTTTTATACCATGTCTTGGGTACTCCCCGTTCGAGCCTTCCGGAGAACTCGTCCTAGGTGTCATCGGATTTGTCATCTGTCTGTACTCAGATATTTTATAAAACTGAAGTGAAAGGATGTATTCCTTAACACGCATATACGACGATCTACGGGCGTTCATTGGGTTATGCTTGTCTTCTGATTCCCAAAAACTATGAACCCAACATCGCATTCTACAGGATTGCTACCAATGTAGTAGACGGTTTTTTTTCAAAAAGTGTGTGCAAGATGATCTTATACTGCACAGAATTCCCATTCTCCCGAATTCGGCTTCATAAGCAAATTTCGGGGAAAGAGAATTCTCGCGATCTTTAGTTTGCTTTGAATGTCTTGCTGAGTTGGGCCGAAAAAGAAGATGAACTACTATTTCTCTTCCAAGCTCTCAGCCGATCGAATTAAGCATAAGATTTTTTTCGAGAATTTTGGCCAAAAGCCGCCTTTAAGTGCCATTTATCATCCCTGACGCCATCGTTAGTAAATTCTCATAAAGCTTCCTTGGGAGTTTCTTTGCCTCCAGATTATGTTTCGTGTGGTATCCTAGATTTAGTGTGTAGTTGGAATGACAGTTAGAGTGTATTGATTACTACATTGAGATAGAAATATATATTGGTTTTTGAGCATTTAATAGTGTTGTGTGTTTTGTATGTCGGTATATCACATTTCGGATTACGGTTCCGACCTTTACCTAGAAACTGCAGGAACCATCCCTTTTTTAAGGAACACCAGTCATTTCGTGCAAGCAATTTGGGTTCCGTTTGAAAAAAAAACCACCACCACTTCATTGCATTCCTGCCAATTCTGGATTATTAATGGATAGACGTTCTTCCAATTCTTTCAGGATTCACATACCGTGGGTTTGGGGAGTTCAACAGTTCAACCAACTCACAAACGGATAGTTCAGTATTATCGTTGCGAATATGCAGAACCGATTCGCGACGCGCTTGTTCTGGTCATGTTATAATGTGAACAAACAAACATACCCTTACAGCAAATGTCTACCATGAATGTATACACTCTTGACGCAATTCAGTGAAATTTTTAATATTTTGAATGGGAGCATTTTGTGTTCGGATTTTTTAATGTTCAATCATCAATGGCCTCCGGATAGAAAATGCGGTATTGCCATTACAGATAACAGCATAAACCGACGTCGTCATCGTCATAGTAAACATTCTCAGTAGTTATCGCAACAACAAAACTTGTTAATCTATGGTCTAACTTATAACTACATTGTTTTCTCGCAGGATTTAAAGCGATCCAGAGTATGAGTACCGGAAAGTTAGGCTCCGTTGTATAAAATCTACGAAAAGGTCCAACGAACACAAATACATAGACAAATCACTTTCTAGGGGACATAATTTATTCTTCGAAGACGCGCCCTATCGGATACAATACTGAACTGGAACAGTTGTGGCTGACCCCAGTCAAAATAAACCTTCAAATGCACAGAAAAGATTCGATCGTAAATAAAACTGTTTCGATTTTTTTACTTTTGATTCATTATTGTCACCAAATTTAAATAGTTCCCCTGCACACATAGTTCGATCGCTGAAAATTTCATGAAAACTGCATGTCAATAGAAGAATAACAAAAACAGGCAAAATGATTTCGTGTAAAGACTATTCATGATACTTTTTGCATGCATTTGAAATGTCAACCGCTCTTCGTCATCAATTTTTTGCAAATCAAAAAGTTCATAATCGATACATTGCTATACTTTAACAAGATTGAAAACCCCTAACTTTATCGATTAGTGTTACAATATCAGTTACTATGTACCACTGTACCACTATAACTAAACGCGATGACTGTTCGAAAACATTTTTTGCATGTCTCGCTTAGCAGGAAGTCATTATCATGAAATGCCAGGTCACATATCTTTCTCTCGACCCCCAAAAGTTAACGATTTTTTGCGCAAACTTCGCTGGTTGACTGCAAATATGTTATTTTTCTTCCCCAAATACAAACACATCTAAAGGTCGACGCTGGTTGCACCAATTTTCCGCCACTGTTTAGCTCTGTAATGTGCTTTTTTGTATATCAAATAGTTTCCTTTGGTGCATACGAAAGCATAGTATAAGTAACACTGTTACATCTTCCCTTTCCTGTTTTCTGTTCTCGTTCAGCAATGTTTTCGGTCTTTTTCTTTCCCTTTGCAAGGATGTTTTCAATTACGGTAAAGGTACAAGTTCCCCTGCCCTTCACAAGCTACTCGATGTATACATGAATGAATTGATGAATGATGAATTCAACGGCACTCCCTCTGATTATTTTTTTTTTGTTTTTCATTCCACGAAAGATATTGTTGCATAGAGACATGGTTTTTACCGAAACAAATTGGTATTGTCATGACGAACCGATCCCCATGCTGCAAATATCTAGAATATGGATGTAGTCTTTGAAGTCCGTACAATTATTAGAACAACACACAAATCAACGATTTTGATAATTGCACTTTCCTCTGAGCCGTATTATGTTTCAAACAGCTAATATATGCATATCTCTCGTTACAGGTGGCGGCCCGCTTCTGTGAGGGTGGTCATCGGTGCCTTCCGCCGAAGGAATGTTGTGCCCAGGGATGCTGCTATCTGTACGCACCACCGAGTGCTCCCCGGACGCCCACTCCAGCGACGGACCACGTGCTGAATCTGTTCTTCATTAACCACTGGTACTTTTGGTGCTTCCTGTTGGCGATTGTGCTGGCGCTGCTGTGTGCCTGCTCGCTGTGGAAGAAACGCCGCCAGCTGTGCGGTTGGGGATCTCCGGGCCATCACTCCCAATCGGAGGGGGACTCGGCGGGTTCGTGCTATGCACCGCCGCAGTACAGCCGGTGCAACTCGTTCCACATCCATGCGCCACCGCCATACACAGAGGTGAGAAGGCTTCTACATTATTTACACATTTGGATCAATATTTCCGTTTACTTACTTTTGCATTTTTAACATTAGAGTTAGGATTATCTAAATTCTCCTACCGATCGGAGAATATATGCAGACTTTTGACGTAGGACTACGTCTTTCATTTCTATACTGGGGTGTAAATTCAATGTTTCGAAAACGAAAGCGTTACGCCAGAGAACGAGATTTTGAGCGTTAATAGCTCCCAAACAACTGAACGAAATTGTATGATAAACACATCATTCGAAAGATAAAATGTCCGAGCATTATATACTTGTAAGCCTCATATACTCAATAGCCTTAAAATTGCTTTCGAAACAGGTTATTGAAATCACCAATCGTTATATAAGCCGCTCGGAAATCCACTCGGTTATAATTGAACAGCGATTGGGGCATGTTGTCGCTGTTGTGGCGAAGCTAACCTCGTTCATCATGAAAGCGCTGACGGATGGTGTCACCAAGAGCCTGTTTGTGCACCTTATGCCAGAAGGGAATCCATCGGGAGGAGAGTGATGTCACTGAAAAGGCGACCAAAAAAGTACCAGCATCGGAAATTGTTTCCGCTCGAGGCATCGGAGCAGCCGCAACATACACACATACATGCACGTCACTCTTTTCGTTTGGTGGTTATCGAGTTAACATTAACCACCGGCGGGCATCCAGCATCGAGAAGAATCCGGAGAGATGTCATCGATGCTAAAAAAAATCTACCTGTTCCCCTTGGAACTGAAAATTGCATTCAAGCGAAACAGTTTTTTTAAATGTTTTCTATTCACATAATACTGCGATCAAATGCATTTCGTTTTGTGATTTTTCAGTCCAGTGCAATTAACAAGAAAGCTTCTGAAGATTATTCTTCTCCATCAGTAGAATATTTTTGTATCCAATATTGGATAATACTTTGTGCCTCCAACGTAACGCTCTCGTTTTCGAATTCCCCCAAATATTCATTTATTCATTCATTCAGAATGGATTCATATTAAACCTCAAACAAATGATCACTAAATCAACGATAGTCCTACGTCAACCTTGCTGTTATACCACAAATATAACCCACTTCATGTTTTTTACCCAAAAGAACCCATTTTTCAAATTCAACAGGTTTGAAATATAAAATAGAAAGCATGTGCAGATAAGCCGCATTCCTTTAACTGAGTAAAACAATAAAAAAAAGGATGCGGGGATAAATTTGATCTGGGTGAATCAGAAATTGTTGTTGTTGTTGATGGTTGTTGATGCACTGAAAAAGAAGTTGTTTAACAAACAAAAGCAGGTACTCCCCTTCAGTTCCTCTGAATCATTTGAATTAGGTGCAGTATGCAAACGTTTGTTTTACTAATAAGCGAGTACAAAAATCTCTCATAGAGAACACGAATTTACTAAAAAAAATTGATTGCTCGTGACAAGGCTGGATGTAACTGTAGCTAAGAGTTTTATTATCTGGACTGAATTTTCCGAAAATTGTGTACAAGAAATTATTCCGGTACAATTTTGATGAAATTTCGTACTTTTCTTCGGATGCCCGCCATCAAAGTTTGTACTCTCCGTTGGTCAACCCCAGCGGCCGTTTTATTTCATGATCTCTTCATGTCTGCAGTATCCCGAGTCACTTTGGCACTCTTCTTCAATTTCCGCTTGAAAATTGCCCTATATTTTTCGATTGGGAATTGGGGACAATTGGGAGGATTGAGATCTTTTTCAATGTAATCGACCCCATTGTCACGGTACCACCTCTCTCGGCTGTAGTGGTAGCTCGCCAAATATGGCAAAAACTTCACCGGACCTTTGTGGGCAATAATAAATGGAAGGAGACGTTTTTGCAGGCACTCTCCCTTTTACATTTTCGAGTCTATTGTCTTGTTTGTGACGAGAACCTTGGTTTTCTGTCCACAGCTTCAAATCCCTTCCTAAATCAATTTAAACGAATTGAACTCGTGACCTTTAATGGGAGAGGTATGGATGTTTCCACTACGCCAGATCGCCTCCAAAATAAATCAATTATATCAGCGAAAACGAATGTCAATATTCGTTTTGGGCTAGATGCAAACGTGCACGATGTCCGAGAAATATCTACCGTGAATGAGCACGTGGTCGATTTGATTTGCTTTCCATTAATCTGGTGATTTCCAAGCGACGTTGTGGTATCTTTACCGCTGGAGAAGATGCTTCTTACCACCATTTCATGGGAGGCTGTTAAATTATCACACCATTGGCCGTTCGCGTTCATGCCGGAAAGTAGGCTGTTAGGTCCAACTACAAATCTATACATTTCCTCTCTTCCCATTTGAGCGTTTATGTCACCGGCGATCTATTATACGTTTGATCAAACTGTGCGTAAAACACTTCTTTCTCTCCTTCGGCTGTGATGATGCTGTGGTTGAAACATAAGCTCTTGATTCACAACCTGCACAAAGATCGCCAATAGAATCCTAATGGATCTCGCGTCGTTGCATTTTTCCCATCACAATAAAGCCGGTGCAAAGATCGTTGATTGTGCCGCCGCTATCACAACTCCTGCTCGTTCACACCCGTTTTCCCGCCAAGCAAGGTTCCCGCAGTGTTGAGACTACGTCGTTGCAAGGTTTAGCTCGTCGTTTGGACTTTCCACATATTAACCCACAGAAAATTCGTTGTCCAGCAAAATTTGAGGTCACCTAGTCACCGACTGCATCAAACTCTCCGATCCATGTCACCGCATCCCAACGTTAGTTATCGGGCGTAGAAGGCTTCCATGCCCATCGGCAGAATTAAGCTCTAAAGGGCGTGATTCGATTGGAAATTTTGTGTGAGTCGCTGAGTCCCAGCGTTTTCTATTGGAACCAATTACTTTCCAGTTTATTGGCGGTGCCTAAAACCAGTCGAAAATGTTTTCGATTTCAAGAAATATGTTAGAGGGGGTCTCCGTAGTCACATTGGTTGCGCGTTCGCTTAGTAAGCGATCGATCGTGAGTTCAAAACTCAGGGCCCTCATTGACCATCTTTGTGTTGTTACAGAATAGCTACGTCCACGCAACAATCATCAGCGATGGAGATCGATCCACGGTCGAAATAAGATCGATTCATCCATACAACTGCTCTGCTCTGCCAGACACATCGGGCTACTGTTCTATAAATAACTCAACAATGATCAATTAACTGTCTCCGCTATCCGGTGGTCCAACTGGATAATGGAAGAACAGAAAGAATACCCTTACGCCTAAATGGCTACTGTGTGAATGTACCATATGTAATGGTATAGGAGGAATACTGGCGAAAGGCAACTGTGTAATGTGCTAATTATAGATATGATAACCATGTGACATGTACACGATTAAAAAAAATCGGCTCTGTTACAGCTAAAATGCTAATGAGCCTTAAATAAATAAATGGGATAAAAAAAATATGTTAGAGTGCGTAATTCATTCACCAACAGGCTGCCCAATAAATCCACACATTACTCGAGTCGCGGTTTGATTCGCGATTTGTCCTGTATCTCGGGATTGGACAAAGGCACAAAAAATGTTTTCATATAAAATGAAAATAATTTATTGTTCTTTTCGAAAAAAAATATTTCTGTAGGCACTTTTCCCTATACATTTTTATGTCCATTGTCTTGTTTGTTTGTTTGTGACGAGAACCTTGGTTTTCTGACCAAAGGTGAAAATTCCTCAACAAATCAAGAACTCCCTGGCAAATTGATGGCAGCGAAAGCGAGATTTTGCTTCAGTGTCCTGTTTGGTTGCTAGCAGGTTGGTTGGCTTGATTTGTAGTTTTTTGGCAATGGCGTAGTCCAAAAGTCCCAAATTTGCCTTAATTGTTCTCAATACCTTCAACCGCAGCTTCCGATCGTAAGTTCCAACACGACGCGTTCTCTGATCTATCCGAACAAACAAATGTACGTTCACGGAATCGTTTCCGCACATCAACCACGGTCGATGCAGGTGTCCAAAAGTAAATTTTTTCTCTCGGCTCCCATCCTACATAGCTTTTTTCAAAACAAAATGGATCAACGTGAATTTTTTACCGTAGAAAGAAGATACAGAATTTCTAAACATTTTGCTGTTATAAAATTCTAGATACGTCTACTACGACCGCTGCTCTAAAATGAACAGTGATTTTGGATTCTAACTGAATCAAAACTTATTGCTTTTATGATAATATTTCATCTCTGAAAATAACCGAATGTAGACCAAAAATACTTTAAAATACATGAACATAAATGAACTTTTAAATAGATTTTTGATTGCTTATGGGGGTCGAAAATTTCATGAACATAGAATTATGAAGCCATTTTGAGAAGTCTGTTTTTATTCAAAACTAGCTGACCCGGCGAACTTCGTCCCGCCAAAAATAATTGTTTTGATATGAATTCTTTAGAACAAATTTTTAAACTTTTTCTCATCATCACATTGTTCTATGGGCAGAATACAACAAATACAACAAAATGAAGACGGCTCAAAAGGGACCTTTCCTTCTTCGGATTTTGCGATTAGCAACACATTTGGTCTTCCTTTTTTATTTATATAGATAGGAATGCGTTATTTCGCCTGAAAATCCATTCCCACCTTCAAACAAAGATCGCGCGTTCGCGCATACATCGAATGGACTAACAACGCTTGTCATGATGTAATTTTCATATTCAATTTACCGAATTTTCCGAACTTCCTTCAGAGTTTTCCGATTTTTCTATCCTCTATATCTATGATCTAGGGACGAAGACAAATACAACAAAATAAAGACGACTCAAATCGGACCATTCCTTCTTCGGGTTTCGCGCTTAGCAACACATTTGGCCTTTCATTTTTTTATATACATAGAATATATAAAAGTGCGTTTTTTCACTCGAAAATCCATTTTCACTTTCAAACAAAGATCAATTTCGATAGCGCGAACGTTGAATGGACCGACAACGCTTATCATGATGTAATTGAAAACCTGTGAGAAATCAATTTTCCGAATTATCCGACCTTCCTGCAGAGTTTTCCGATTTTTTTTCGATTTTTCTCTCTATAACATTAATCTACGGCCAGAGACGAACAAATGTACGGCTCAAATCGGACGATTCCTTCTTCGGGTTTCGCGCTTAGCAACACATTTGGCCTTACATTTTTATTTATATAGATTGCACTGCAAAGTATATAAAGTGTATGGAATCATAATACCCAGCAAACATTAAATCGCATAACAAGCGTATATATAACATCATATGCCCTAAAATTTGGTTGGCATATAATGCGCCTAACTGGCATATGCATGCAAAAGTGGAGGCCATATACATACATGGCAAATGCTTACCGAATTTGTTTGGATGAATATGCAACTTTGACCGGATATAATAGCGAGTATGTTGATATTGAATTGCGATCTAATATGAATATATTCATGAATTGTCAAAGCACCAAATACGACTTTTGCCATACTCATATACGATTTATTACAGACATAGAAAAAAAACAAATGGCGCAAAATATTTTCGTGAAATATTTATTATAGCCTCACGAATCGCCATTTTTATATTATATATGAGTATTTATGTTTGTAGCAACAATAATTGTTTGATTGACTTGTGTTGGGAGTGGAATATGAATGTTTCAAATGGCACAGATTGATGTTTGGTGAAAACTGCTCCGATGTGGGTTCGAACTCCAGTCGTCTGGATTATCATCCACCTCTCGCGCGGCTATCTGAAATTTAATTCAACAGCGGTTAAAACTTTCTAGTGCATCAGCATTTCATTGACATTTCAATATGATGTAATATGTTCTTTATTAGGATCCAATATGATTTACTGTTTCATGATTTTCTTCAGCATGCAACACGATTTACTACAGTACTGAATCGATTTTAATTATACGCTTATACGACACATAAACTGCATCAGCGTAATATACGCATATGATGCGGATTAAATATATTTTACGACAATGTACATCATAAAATTGATGTTTATTATACCGAATTGCGACTTAATTTGATAATGGTATATAAAATCGAGTTTTTACATTTTATGCAATTTCAAATATACACGATACTGATTGATATT
Source organism: Toxorhynchites rutilus septentrionalis (assembly GCF_029784135.1). Lineage (NCBI taxonomy): Eukaryota > Metazoa > Arthropoda > Insecta > Diptera > Culicidae > Toxorhynchites > Toxorhynchites rutilus. The sequence goes on from NC_073744.1 coordinate 128,077,780, forward strand.
ATATGCGATTATGATTTATTCGGATTTCTTGTAAGACTTGGCACGTGCAAAATTATACGATTTAATGTTTGCTGGGTAGGCATTGATTGTCAGGATAAGTTCATTTGTTTACATCACGTCTTCGCTGAAACAAGCGCGTAATGGGTCTTTTCAAGCGGAACCCGAAGCTCAGGAGAATCAAGAGAAACGACGAGAAGAACATTTTTAACAGTCCTACTTTTGGATTAAGAATTTTCAAGACGAAGGATTTCTCCGAACCGTAATACAAAGCAGAATTTGAAGGCAAAGAAACCGTGCGACAATTTTTTAATAAAAAAATTATGGACGACGAAACGTACTGCTAGGTAGTTTTCAATCAAATTCCTGGGCAGGAATTTTATACCTCGGTTGACCAGAAGAGTGTCCCGGAACAATGTAAAATCGAGAAAATGTCGAAATTCCCCAATAGTTACTTGTCTAACAAGCAATCTGCAGTTGTGGACTACTGTATTTTCTGAAGCAGTATGAGCTTC